>NC_067476.1:164698038-165056788 GCF_947179515.1 Apodemus sylvaticus | reverse complement strand
CAACTGGCTAGATACAAAGTTCTGTTTCCTTTCTTTTGTCACCCCATTTAGTAGGTATGTCAGGCCCTCCCCAGCTCCAGCTATATGAGAACTTGTCCTCCATATATCTCTGAGCAAGCTTCTGGCTTTTTCTCCAGAGTACATTTTGCCCACAGCTCTGCTGTTTTCCCCAATCCTTGATAACTATTCACCAGATTCAGTGACTCTCACTTATTTAAACTATATGTCCCTACCCACCCTGCCAAACCCACACTCAAAATGGAAATGGCAGGTTGTTCTTTTGTTCTCTGCTCTGCCTCTACTCCTTGATGCTAGGTGAACTCTGTAAATGTTTTTGTTAAATGGATGCACTAACTTTGTAGGTGGAAGAAGAAATAAGTATGAGAAGGAAGAAGAAAGGGAAAGGAAGAAAGAAGGGACTAGGAATTGATTTTCACTCCAAACAAAAGTTACTGGACAAGATCAATGGTTTCTTAGAACAAAATGGAAAGGGATCTGGTGAAGCAAAGCCAACTTAGCCCTGTGTCAGGTACTGTGGGCAGGTGATAGAATGAGCACTGCCTAGACAAGAAGAGGTCTAGTTACCAGGTCCCTTGCAAAGCAAGCAAGAACCTCTGCCCAAATTTCAAAACACGGACCCAAAGTAAGAGGTAAGGAACAGAGTATAGGAAACAAACTTTTCCTGAGAAATCAAATATGAGTAAAGACAGGAGTCTGTTCATGCATGGCTTCTGTATTTAACATAACACTGTTCATGGGGACAATAAACACCAGGGTACAGAAGACACTTACAGGAACAAACACATGCTGAAAACAAAGCAAACACCATCTGGTACTAACAGTCTCCATGATTTCTCTTATTTAGCTACCTACTGGGGTCTTGTTTCCCTTGCAGACCTGCTGTTCCCACTAAGTACCAGCATGCTCCCACCAATAGGGATAATGTTCCAGACCAAAGGTCCCTGATTGTTGTTGACATGTGGGTCAGGTACCTTCGGTGGGTGAGGAAACTGCCGTTGGCATGGCCAGAGCCGTCGCAACCTGGGGTGGGGCAAGTAGGGCCCTCATTCTTCAGCGACTTCCACGAGAAAGATGAACCATTGAGAGCTCCCTCTTTTTGCCTCCGAGCAGCCAGTGGGCAGCCAGAAGCACTCCTGTGAGAGGCATATTTGCCGCTGATGTGGCCGAGCCCCACACAGCCTGGAACTGGGCACCTAGACACAGAAAGACTGAGGTGACCACAGGGGCCCTCGGTAAGAGGATCAGGGAATCCTGCAAAGCCAAGCTCTAGATACCCAGCATCATGTACTTTATACTTTTGAGTAAGGCAAGAAGCCAGTCAAATCCCATCACTGGCTTTTCAAATGGAGATGTTGTCCCTCTACCTCTTTGCCCTTGGCTTTTGCATAGCAGGGCCTACAACTCAGGAGAGTGGTGAAGGCACCTAGGCCAGGCAGATCAATAGCTTCAGAACTGTGATCTATCACGGCATGGTACCCGTGGGTATTTGGAGAACACAGTACTCAGACAGGAAAGTCTTGGCTTTCACTACCCATAATCACCCTGCTGGAGACTGGCACTCCACTCCTTTGTTCCAGGTACTTGAAGACAGAGATAGAAACACTATGGTGATAATATAGATACAGATGACAAATGTCCTAGGCATGGTGTATGAAGGATTGGCTAGGACCAATGAGATAAGGACAGCAGGGCCTCTAGGAACCTACCCATGTCCCAGAACAAGATCTTCAATCTAAAACTTCCAGCCTTTTCCAACAAATGCAACTCAATTAAATCACCATTCATCATATGTTCACTATATGCTAAGAACCAGGCAAATACATAGGATTCAAGGATACTGCTGCCATATTTTACAGAATTCTCTGTGGATGCAAAGAAGTCAGGACAGGACATCTTCAGGAAGAGAGAAAACCAGAATCAGTCTCCTATTGACAGGTAATCTCTTGCTGTATCCTGCTCCTGGGGATAGGGCATAATGCCTAGCTAGAGAGTAGCAACGTGGCTGCACCAAGTTAGTACCCCATGTCAACTCCAGGAAACCCTTAGAGAAAGTCTCCTAACTACCTTTGCCAAGGCCCTGTTTCTTTTCTTTCTTTTAAAAAAAGATTTATTTATTTATTTATTTATTCATTTATGTTATACATACAAGTTCACCACCATTGCTCTCTTCAGACACACCAGAAGAGGGCACCAGACCCCATTACAGATGGTTGTGAGCCACCATGTGGTTGCTAGGAATTGAACTCAGGATCTCTGGAAGAGTAGTCAGTGCTCTTAACTGCTGAGCCATCTCTCCAGCCCTCCTGCTTCTTCTATCTGAATAGCCCCCTGGTTCCTCTCCTCCCCTTCTTGCTCTTCCAGCCTACATAGGCCTTAGACAACATAGAATGTCAACAAGGTCAACACAAGTTGATCTCAGCCTGAAGCCCATAACAAGGACACACCAAGAACACTCCACAGAGGTTTTGGATAACTCACATTCAATGTCTAGCTCCTTAAATTTGGATGCCCACCGCTGTGAAGTATGGAACACCTAGGCCAAAGATAGCCAACCTGAGTGAGTGTTAAGATGAGACCCCTACTGAGTCCCCAATAATCACAAACTCAAAAGACCAGCTGATACAGGCTCTTTAGTCATCCTAGACAGCTGAATTCTTCTAACTACTTGAAGAGCTTCTAACCTCCTTGCAAAGAGTTTCTACTATTCACTAGAATCTTATATATAAGCAGTATTCAGGAGTGATTCTTTTCTCTTAACAATGATGTCAAATCTTCAAAATCCTGCTTGACATTAATATTGAGACATGACTATGGCATGAGCCAACAGGCTTTCATGCTCCTTGGATGAGCTTATCTTTTCCAGAATGAACAGTAGGGCATAGAAGCCATGTGTGCAGTGATATGAGACATGGGTCCAGGACAGTAGAGACAGCAGAGTAATGTCAGATCCAGAGTGGCTTGGACAACATGGACCTCCAGGAGCGGTCAATAGAGCAGAGAAAGTGTCACCACCTGACCTGGAAGCTCTGTTGACTTCTATGACCTCAAAGTATTGACATGACTTAGTTTCAAACAGTGCTTATATAAAACATTAAGAATGAGAATTCTAGCACAACCCTTGCAAAACTACAACTCACACCTGCTAACAAAACCCCACCCTTCCATAGGACTTGGTATATCCATTAAAGTTTCTGCTTTAGTCTGTACTTGTTTAAAGATGATGGTCAATAATAAATATTTTATGAGCAAGGGGAAGCTCCATAAAACAGAAATACTAGCAGGTACCCAATTCTTGCTATAGTCATTAGTAAAGTCATTATGCAAGTGCTGCATGATATCTAAAGATCGAGTCTCCTCCTAGTGGCAGAACCTTTGATTTTTAAAAAGCAAACTTGATAGCACTTTAGAAAGAGGAAAACTATTTCCCTAGCTAATTTGAAAAGCATCAATTTGACCTTATTCATTTGCAAATGCAGCATAATTCACCAACAAAATACACCCAGCAGGGCCCTTGCTGATATGCTTGGTAAAGGCTTTTCATCCATATGACTTCAGGCAAACGCTTAGATTCTTAAGCAGAACTTCTTTTTTCTCTCTTTTTTTACAACAAGATTTAACCAGCACATATTTTTTTGCATTGCATTACAAGCTTTGTTGACAAAATTAAATAAATTTTATTAGACTTAATAGTTGGTGGTGGCAACCCCTTCAGAATGATGTGGTGCTGGTTATGCCTTTGTTCTATAGCTAACTCAATTTTGACTACAGTTGGAACAAGCTGGGAGAAGTGTAATCCCAGGCCAAGTTGATTTTTGGCTAAGTGAGTGTTGTTGGCCCAGTAAACAACATAGGGAAGGCCTGCTTCTTGAAAGCTGACTGGGTCCAGCCCCAACAAGTAGCCTAAATCCCGATCAACCCCCCAAACAAAGACACCCGTTCTGTTCACCTGGTGAGAAACCTTCTGTCCATTTTACTAAGGGTCAGCTCTGAGTTCCCATGTCCTGGGTAAATTGGTCACTGGGTCATTCCTATTTGAGCCTGTGACAGGGCATGTCCTCACCTGCAAAGGTGTGAGTGCCGCAGGAAACTAGCTATCTTACAACAATACAAGCACCTACTGACTTCATCATATATGGTCAAGGTTTTCCCGTAAGCCCCCAGAAGACATATCACCCATTCTACCCCCACCTTACCCCAGGAGAATGGAAATAGTCAACTGTATTTTTTTTTTTTTTTCGAGACAGGGTTTCTCTGCATAGCCCTGGCTGTCCTGGAACTCACTCTGTAGACCAGGCTGGCCTCGAACTCAGAGATCCGCCTGCCTCTGCCTCCCAGAGTGCAGGGATTACAGGCGTGCGCCACCACCGCCCAGCTAGTCAACTGTATTTTTGCTTCAGGGACTTGTGTCACTTAAGATCTACAAAAGATGTGGGAATTTTCTAGAACTCCTGGTAAGACAATGAGCTCACCTGGTGAGACAATTGAGCTCTTTTCTGTCCCTCACCTCTTGAAGTTCTAGCCCATGCACTCGTAATAGCAAATGATGAAAAAGCCTCTTACTATGATATTTTGGTGGTCAAACCCAATTTTCCCAAGAAAAATGAAGAGGGATTAGACTAGCCTTAAAATACCACCCTGATACCTAACGGAGAAAAGTAACAAAATCTCCAAGCTTAAAAAGGTGTCTCTGGTTCCTAATTAGGAGACATATATATATATATATATATATATATATATATATATATATATATATATATAGAGAGAGAGAGAGAGAGAGAGAGAGAGAGAGAAAGAGACAGAGAGAGAGACAGAGAGAGACAGAGAGTAGAAGAAGCAATCAAAGATGGTAAAGCAGATGGTAATTTTAGTTCACCTAAACTAGACCAACAACACCCAGATACTCACTTAGCAGAAAAAATAGACATCTTCAATGTGTTTTAAGAAAGAAGAGGAAAGATACAGAGAGAAAGGAGAGTAACCAATGTTACTTGTCAGCCCTCGGTAACTTTATTAGATTTATAGAATGGTGAGGGGAAAAAAAGACTGGGACAATAGGAAGAAGGTGGTTTGAGAGAATATTTTAGAGATTATATTGATGAAGGCATGAAAGATGGCCAGAAAATAACATTCCACTGTGAAGGAAATTAAGAACCAAGACACAGGCAAGAGCTATTATTATCATCTTGGGTCAGAAGGTCCACATTGTTTTTACTCAATAAGATTTTGTATGAAGATACAGCTGCTTGAAACACTGTATGCCTTAAAAAAGTCAGTATCTACTCCTAAAAACCAAATTATATTTATCACCTCTCATCCTGTTCAAATTGCCAAGCATAGAGATATCAACTGTGTTCTAGATGAAGACATGCCAATTTATTGTCAACTACAAAAAAAAAGGGATGACTAATCTTCCATATTATTTGAAGATTATCAAAAATATTCTTTTCTCCCTTGATAAACTCTCTTCGCAGAAAAATCCCTTTCTGGGAGGAAGGAAATGGAAGAAATTGATCAAATACATCAGGTAAAATTGGTGGACTTTTATCTAAGTCAGGAAAGATGGTACCATTATAATAGAGAAGTATATGAGGATGATAAGCAACTTGCTACTTTTTTTTAAAAATCCAACTGTATATATGTTTTTTTAAAATCCAACTATATATATGTTTTAAAAGTTAAGTGAAGAATAAACACAAATATAAAACATTTGACTTTGCCCTTTATGTATACTGATTTTGGTGTCAAGATAAAATTATATAAATCTCTCTGTGTAGCCCTTGCTGTCCTGAAATTTACTGTGTAGATCAGACCAGGCTGGCCTTGAAATCACAAAGATTTGCCTGTCTCTACCTCCAGAGTGCTGGGATTAAAGGTATGCCCTACCATGCCCACTTTGTAAAAACTACTTTTTAAAAAGTTACCTTAGCATCAGATAGGTCATACCTTGGAATTGATTCAGCTGTGTACATAAACAAGCTAAGACCAAAATGCCAGCTATGTGTTTTTTTTCACTGAATGACCCTTCATTGTTAAGCTAGGGAATATATATGCTGTATCTAACTGGTAATCAGAAAAAAGAAAACAGCTTATAAAAGAGAGAAAATAAAGACCAAGGATATCCTCTTTAGTCCCCAGACTCTCCTCCTTCATTAGTTCTAGACAGATGTGCTGATGGTCAGACAGGTAATATTCAAAGATGCAATATCATCCTAATGAACTGCCCTCCAAAACTTTATATCTGCACCTTCTTGTCAGACAAAATACATACTACATGGCCTGTGGGGAATCCCAGAACCATTTTGGGGTGGTAGGGCACTTAGCTTCTCAAAGCACCTCTAACCTGAACCCAGAGAACACACTCTGGGATCAATATCCAGGAATCAATGTATCAGGTTCCAGGATTTCTGTAAAAACGAAGATTGTCATGAATCAATTTAGTAGCCATGTGTGAGGAAAAGCCTAAAGTAAGTTGTTTCATTTTGTTTTGGTTTTGAGATAAGCTCTCATTATGTAGCTCAGATACTCAATGATACTCCTGCTTCTAACCTCTCAACTTCTGGGATTACAGATTTGTATTCAAAAGAATTGTTTCTGTTTTTGTTGTTTAGTTAAAACATTTTTAAAAAAAAAATCTCAAGTTTTTTAACATAATGAAGGAGCCATCATGACCCAACATACTTCATCAACTCGGGGTCCTCCTTGTCATCCTTGGTAGGCGCCACCTTGAGTCCACTCTTCTTGGCACGTGGGCAGCCTGACAAACTGGTTTTGAAAGAGGAAAACATGCCACCTCAGTCCCAGAACAGCAGCTCCCTCACTGTCTGCCTCATGCTACTCCCTCAAGTTCTGTGGCCCCCTGTGGGGGTGGGAAGGAGGGAAGAAAGGATCAATCAGTCAGCTGACTCATCAGGTATGCTTTCATGTGGAACAGAGCTGGCTCTTACAGAGCCTTCAAACAGGGCAACAGAACAATAGAAAGTGGGAAACATCTTCAGGAGCCTCTAATCTGACACTTTATCTTTTGATTTACTGCAAAGGGATAACAGCAATGCTGGAAGCACCATCAATTCAAAAGAGATATAAATGGGCTCTATTTGTTGGCAACTTTAATATCTTATTCAGAACATTAGAACTTTGTCTAAGTCAGAACTTTCACCACTACCCTTATCCCCACTCACCTCCGGTGTGAAGCATAGTTCCCTGTTATGTGGCCAGAGCCATCACAGCCAGGTGTGGGGCACCTGCAGAGGAACATAGGATGAGATCAGAGCTTATAAAGACATATGCCCTTTTGGGCTTGGTTCTCAACAGAGTCCATCAAAATCTTAAGCTCTAGGTCCCTCAACCCCCCCCCCCCCCATTTAAGCATCACATACCTTAGTCTGTTATTGCCGGCAACAGGTATTTAATAAGATCATATCAGGGACTCAGTACTGACCCTCTGCCACTCCCAGGGAAACCCAAATAGCCAAGAAAAGAGTAGGTGAATGAACCTAGCTTTACACAGGACAACAAATAGGGCACTGGATTCAGCCTGCAGTGTACACTGCATCCAAAGGAGAGTGTATGTTCCCAGCTTAGCCTTTTATTGAGTTGCAGTCATATATGATTATCTAGAACACATTTAAGTCTTATGTTTAATCATGAGAACTCAGAGATGTGCCCATGAGTACCATCTATGTGGCCACTGCAGACCTGATCCCTGCTTGGTGAGTGCAGAACCCAGCCAGTGCCTTTTATGGGCACACGGACCCAGCAAAGACAAAATAAGAAACACAAAATTAAAAAAAAATCAAGGTTTATACATCCAAAAATGTCTCATGAATATATCCCAAACAGTGGTAGAAATACTATAATATTATGAACATGGACTTTTCTTGAGTTATTTTCTCCCAAGTGGAAAATGGCAGGTGTTGGTTGATGGGGCTGACTTGAAGGTAAACCCATCTCATCAGATCTGCTGCTTTGCATCTTGCCAGTAATTACAGTGCCATCCTATGGAAAGAAGTGAGCATTTGGTATTGGTTATCCAAAGTGCTCCTCCATGGCATCCAGTCCCTAGGAAGTCTCTGACTTCCTGAATACAAGCAGTATCTGACCTTTGAAATATAGTACTTCTTATATGAAGGACAGAAGCTAGAAGTCTGACATCCCAGAGGATGGCATAGCTGACATCACTTCTTGTGACTTTATTTCTGGCCCCCCAGACCCATTGAGGGTATCTTCCCAGACACCTCAGGTCCCTCACAGTGTAAAATACTGGATACTTTGACTCTCAGGCTGCTGACCCACCAAATCTTTCTCTAGTCTTCATGAGGCCATGTAGTGGATAGTAGTAGAGCTACATTACCACCATGGTAGCCCTACTGTGCAGAAGTCCAAGTACAGGGAACTGAGAATAATTCCTCCCTGCTTTCAGTAGAAAGAAGCTCAGTCTGAGGTCCAGGAATTCTGCTCTTTGTCTTCATGTCAAGGAAGCATCCAGCAGAGGTTTAGTACAGAAAGTGGTGGTCACTCAGTAGCCACACAGCAACCTAAGCCTCTGAGCTATGAGTGACACCATGAGTGAGGTGCAGAAATACTCAATAGCATCCATGAGTTTTGGGAGGGACCACGGCTTCCTAAGAATAAGCAGGTGCCTAGAACGTAGGAGAATGTTCTGTATTCCTTGCAAAACCATAACTTGATGGCTTTCCTTCAAGTTACACTTAAAGAGGATAGTATCCATATAGTAAGAGGACTGAATTTCCTTGATATACTCCTTATGGAAGCAGCCACAAAAAAATTAGAGCTGTCTTTATCCTTACTATTATCTGCTTCTAAGTGCCTTGCCTGAAGAGAAGAAAGAATTTATACCTAAATGTTGATTCTACCTTGGTGGTACCTCGGATCTCTCTTTGTGTCTCATTCCTGTGCTGCAGAAAAGCTACTAACCCTCTTTATAGCCTGACATGTCTCCTCTGCATGGAATAGTATGTATATTTACATCATGGTGAACTGAGCAGCTCTAGGCAGCCCCTTATCACATACAGAAGGAGAGCAAACATCCCTGAAACTCACTTAAAAACAGAACATGGCAGATCATGTCTGTATTTTAGCATTTATAGGAAGACCACAAGAAGAGCTCATTTGCACTACTTTGGACAGTTTGAAGCCTACACAGACAAAACAAGAATCCCAGGAGCACTGGAGTATCAGGAAATGTAGAAAAGAGGTCATGGTCCCCTTCCCCCAAGACCACACTGGAGTCTACTGCAACAAGGTGATGGACCCAGAAAAAGCTCTGGAACAAGAAGTGCTCTGGAGGCAATACAGACCCCTGAGACATATACCCATATAAGGAGGCTTTACTCCTCTGTGCCTACAGAAGCTTTATGTTAAAGTATTTTTTTAACAGGCTTAGGGTGCAGACTCTCCCAGGGTCTTTCTTCTAATGGATCAGCCAAGCTTCCTCCTGCTTGCCTTGAATGTCTGTTTCAGGGCCACAGAATGTATAGTTATATCCTGAAATAGAGTGTTCCCTAGGGCCCGAGTTTGAAAAGGAAGCAGAATTCAATATTTAAAAAAAAATAGGTATGAGGGTAGGAGAGAAAACAAGAAAGTTAATAAAGTGTTTAGAGGGATGTCATGTATGTGGGGAAAGCAGTTTCCTGAGGCTATAGAACTGAGTTCTCCAACTTTGAGTTTCATGATTAAACTACAGTGTTAGTAAATAAGTAATTATATGCGCCTACAAGATATGCAACTGACATTCATTACCAGAAGGAATGGAGCTGATTAGAGAAGAACAGAGTGGGCATTGGAAAACCATGGGTTTATGTCCTGGTGTAAATCAGCTCAAGTCTCTTCTGCTATTAGCGTTCTAGCTCCTTGTCCAAAAGGCACTAGTACCCAGACCTGTCTAGTCCTAAATCTGACCCAGGGAGTATTGGCCTGGATTCACAGCCCCTATCACAAAGGACTGTGAGAGAAAAGGCCCTTGCCCTGTTGTGAGGAACTGAACAACAGGACAGTATCTCCTTCTTCCAATGTCTTTCTACTCAGCTCTGGTTACCTGAATAAGTGACCGTAACCACAGCTCAGGGTCATGGAGGCTATAATGTCACAGATCAACAGCGAAAATAAAGCCAGAAACAATGGAGGCACCAGCTCCAGCTCCAAGAGAACAGATGCCTGGAAACCTCTGGGTGCTTGCTCCTCTCTTCTGAGGACTGTCATGAAAACTGACAGTTGCAGATGTCCACAGAGCCTGGTCTGCACATGTGTTAAGGCAGAGAGGCACAGAAGCAGGGAGAGTTCCAGCAGAGAGAAGGCAAAAAGCACTGTGTAGGACTGGAAGGGCACCAGGGAGAAATACAACAGCCAAGGCAGGGTTGGGAGTGGGAAGCAAGAAACATTCTCTGGTATTGTTAGTGACAGTTCATTTGACAAGAGCCCCGAAGCCTATACAGTATAGTAGCCTATAGCCACTAAACCATAGCCAAGTTACAGCTTTTCTCAGTATCTAGAGTGGTAATAAGAAAAGCAGGCCCAGCAGCCCTGTCAGAGTCTTTGGGAGTAGTTGGGGAAAGAGATGGAGCAGTACAGGAGCTCTGCTCCAACAAGTGAGATAGACAGTGGTCAGAGGTTCAGATTGCTCAAAGCTGGAGTCACAGGTGCAAGGACAGCCCAGCCAAGCAGAATCAGCCCTTTCAAGCCCTGCTTCTCTTCCCCATCCCAGGAAAGCAGAGCCAGCCTGGGATGGTATCTTAGAGAAGGCTGACTTGATAGGAACCTCTTAAAGGAGAGAGCAAAGCTAGGGAGCTGCCCAAGAGATAGGCAGTCAGTGAGCGCAAACATACTTGAGGTCAGCAGAGTGGGCAGCCATGAGGTTTCTGAGGCTCTTGTCAGCAAGAGGGCAACCAGAGAGGCTGAAAGAGAAGAGATGGGATATGGGGTGAGCCATAGAGGGGAGCAGAGGAGATGAGGAGGAACCCTTCCCCCCTACACACATACACAAAGCACTAGAGCAAGACCAGAGGAGCAGGGCACGAACCTGCGATGGGAGGCATAGTTCCCGGTGATATGGCCACTGCCGTCACAGCCGGGGGTGGGACAGCTGGACAAAGGAAAAAGAGCGTCAGAACAGAGAACATGCACACCTGCAGGCCTTCCCCCAGAACAAGTCAATTAAAAGCAGGTGGCCATCCTCAGATCACAGCTCTCACCTTTGGGACTGGAAATTTCTCCTATACAACTTAACTCAAGAAGGAAAAAGAATTTGAAATTAGGATACCCCTACATTTGTGTAGACACTGTGTAGACATTTGTGCTCATGAACATGTAGATGGAGTACTCCTCTCTTCTACAGTTCCTAAAGCAGTACAATTTTCTCTGAGAATGAGAACACAGACCCAGTCAGCCTGGGAAGGCCTGATGCCAAAGTAGCAAGAAAATAGTGGTGTACAGTATAAGGAAAGAAGGATCACTATATCCTCCATAAAATTAGCTCTGAGATTAGGTGAGAGTTTAGATCAACAGTGGAAAAGGTGCTATGCCTAGCTCTTCTTAGTCTTTTAGAGGACATGTGGCAGAAGAGGTTAATGAAAAACATTGCCTCTTCTACCCTGAGGTCCAGCAGCAACCAGAGTTGAGAGCTGGGGTCTGAACCTCTCTTCCCATGACTATAATACTCATCTTGCTCTGTTCTGTTCTGGATTGTGGACTGGACCAGAGGAGCTTCCTGATTCTTAATTGCCTTTATAGGATCATGTTCATAGCCAGCTCAGTACAAAGCTGAAAGAAAACTCATCACTGTGAACTACCTGGATCTAGGTAGTTGCTGAGTTCTGGGACCAGGTCTGCTCTCCCTGGGAAGCCAGTCTGCCAAGGCATCACTTACGTGAGAAGCTCCTTCTTTATGTCCTTGGAAAGAAACTTCAGCTTAAAGTTGGTTAGGGTGACTTCCCCTGGGTACTTTCGCTCCTCAAAGTTCTCTTCTGACACCTCTTGATCATCTGCTTCGGAAGAAGCAAAAGAGTGTGCTGCTGGCTCTGACTGAAGAAAAAAAAAAAACGCAGGGAATGTTTTAACAACTGGCAAAGAAGTCAGATATCCAACCTAGTAGGAAACAAAGAGGGACTCTTCAGTAGTACTCACAAGATATTTTACCTTATGAAAGAGGGAGAAAGACCTAGCAACCCCAAGACAGAAGACCACACAATGAGGCACTCAGAAATTACCACAGAATGGACACCCAGGTGCAGTACTCTTCAGGGCTCAACTATCAGGAAGCACTAAATAAGGCTGTTGAGGTATTTCAAAGCTGAGTTGGATAATATACTAGTATAAGCCTGAGATCCCTGGTGCACAACAGGATGCATTGATTAGATCAGACACTTAACAAACACCACTAACTGATCTCTAAGCCTGGGAGTAGTTTCTTATTACCCATAGCCTCAGGGGTATGGCACCTGGAGTGAGGAACAACAGCTTTTCCATTGAAAGCCAGGGGTCCTATAGCCTTAGAATAACAGCAAGAGAGGTACACAAGATTTTAGGTTCCAGAAACGTACCAGCTTGCTATGTGGATTTCAACAGGTTATTAAGGCACTGCATCTGGAAAGTTGCAACCCTTAAATAAGAGAAACCCATGGAGCTGCAGCACACAGAGCAGCTCTGGGGAGACAGACTGTAGTAACTATTATGATTCTTGTCATTAAACAAAGCTCTAGGATAGTAATTTGTTTGTCTAAGCATTTGGACAAAGGTCCTCAGAAAGACACACTTAAGAGAACTCTTTAGGGTCAGTGAAGTCAGTAAGTAGAGGCCCCATAATAGGGGCTGAGAGTACTCATAATATCAGAACAATTGCTGTCAAAATTGGTGAGCCATTGGGAAGTACTGATGGGAGGGTCTGAGGAAGGAACACAGAGCAGAGGGAAGGGAATGGAAAAGGCCTGATCTAAGAACTTTGGGGGATGAAATAAGACTAGGAAGGGTGAGGAGAAGAAAGGTTTGGGAAAACTTGGCAAAGTCTGCAGGCAGAGCATAGGGAAGGCCTCAGCAGGAGGACCTCAGGACCTCTAAGAGAGATCCTACTGCAATGGTAGATCATTTCTGGGGAAGACAATGATGTTGCAAGAGGATATGCTGAGGAAATGGAATAAAAAGACTAGAGCTGGGCTGGAGAGATGGCTCAGTGGTTAAGAGCACTGACTGCTCTTCCAAAGGTCCTGAGTTCAATTCCCAGCAACTATATGGTGGCTCACAACCATCTGTAATGGGATCTGATGCCCTCTTCTGGTGTGTCTGAAGACAGCTACAGTGCACTCATATAACTAAAATAAATAAATCTTTAAAAAAAAAAAGATCAGAGCTGAACTAGGGCTAATGAAAAGGCAAGGAAGGGTCCTATGACATCCACCAACCCAAGCCCAAGAAATAAGTTGAGAAGTCACAGCTAGGAGACCAGTGAACAACTTAACCCTGGGATTAAAGCATGAATCATGTAAGTTTCTAAGCCCAAGAATGAAAGAAAATAGTGAAGACACTACACAGAGGGCACCCAAACCTCTACTAAGGCTCCTGCCTAGTACAAGAAGGAACCAACTTCTACAGATTCAGATAGATATGGCTCTATGTGCACTTCCTTTCTGTGAGGGATTACCCCCAGGACTCTTCTAACCCAAGTTAACCTAGGGGGGCTGTAAACTATGCTGTGTTACCTAGACCAGGAGCCCAGTCTATCCCTCTAAAAATTGGGTAGTCCCAAGTCTTACCCAAGGATGGAATAGGGTTTAAAAGAGGGACTAATTTACAGACAAGTAGATTTGGGTGAGGCTCGCCTACCTCACCCACCTCCTAGAGGTATATGGACCAGCTCCCTTCAGATATTCCCTCCAGAAGATGGAGACTGCTAGTCTCACATTGGCTATCCAGACTCTGTTTCTTAGGAAGCATCCTAATAGGGTGGAGAAACTCACACATTTTACCTCAGGTGTGTAGAACAATAGAAAAGAGAATGCTCTAGCTCAGACTCTGATGTCAAGTTATTGCCTTTTTCCCCATCCAGTAGTCATCTTGGGGACTCAGGTCTTTGCCCACCACAAGGATCCCATGCCAAGACCCATGTGCCAGAAGTTCCTTACTGCTCTTGGTCCAAGGAACCAGGCATCTGTTCCACTGTCTGGACAGCAACTGTGTTTGGTGGACTATGTTGGGAAAGGGGAGCAAAGCAGCCTGGGGAGCTATTGATGAAAGGCCCAAGAAAACAAGCTTTTCCCAAATCATCCCCAAGAGATATGAAACATCCTCTTTGGAAAATCCACATTGTTGCTAGCCACTAAATTCTGTTGAGGCAAGAAGACCCACTCTGTTTATGGAATAAGACTGGAGTGTAACAATGCAGGAGAAACCTTTGCTGCAGGCTGTGACCTGAGATTTGGATGCCCAGAAGATAAAGAATCCTGTATGAAAGAGACCTTGGAAGCTCTACATAAACCTCCTAAGGAAAAGATATCTAAGAAGCAAGCAGTGTTCACAGCAGTCCTGAAAGCAGCTGAGAGCCTACATACTCAGGCTACATATAGGACCCCTGGCACTCACCTCCTCAGGCTCTTCCTCTCGAAGTCGACTGGGTTTGGTGTAGTCTAGAGGACGGTCCCACTCATCCTGGCGAGAGGCCTGGCTGGACTGGGGTGAGGTCATAGAGCTGCTGGGGGCACTGGTACTGCTCTGACGCTGAGAGACATCAGGAGACTTGACACCGGGGCTGCTACTGCAGCTGCTACTGCTGGGAAAAGTGCTTTCCCGCTTGCGATGTTTGTGCATGCTCAAGTCCAGAGTTCCATTTTCATCTACCTCAATGTCCACAGCCTGCAAATATGAAAAGTAAGAATAGGGTTAGAAAACTGAGCCACTTCCTGAAAGTGTTTTCTGGTCACAATACTGAATTTTGTAGAAGGAAGTAGTTAATGGCTTGCTTAGAGAAAGGAATCAGCACCTCATCCTAACCATGAAGAAGCCCTGTAGCCCCTTTCTCCTACAGATTAGGAAGCCAGACCCTTGAGACCACTGCAAGCTTTAATGAAAACAGGTCCTTGACTCCAAGACATGTCAGTCAATACTAACTTCCAGAAAAGCATGTGCAAACAAGGTATGAGCCTGACCTTGAGTTTCACAGCACAAAAACTCTTTTCATGGCTACTCACCTACCCTTTAGGGTTATCTGAACCATTACTAGATGGTCAAATGTTGTAAAAAAAAATATCAGCTAAGGGCTAGAGAGATGTCTCAGCTGTTAAAAGCATGTATTGGTCTTTCAGGGGACCATGTTCAGTTCAGTTTCCAGCACCTATATCAAGCATCTCACTATAGCCTATAACTCCAGTTCCAGGTTATCTGATGCCCTTTGGCTCTGAGCACCTGCACACACATGATGCACATAGACTCAATACAGGCACAGTTGTGTGCACATAAATAAAACATAAATATTTTAAAATAAAGATCAACTAGTTTCCACTTGCTCTTAGCACCAACCATAGCCAATTTTCTCAGTATAAACTCTACCCATTCTCTCCCCAACGGGTTTCAGGATTGTATGGTTACCTTGCTGGGGAGGTCCTGTGGCTTTGTGCTAAGGTTCTCTGGCATCTCCCAACATCGAGTGGAGAGGTTCAGGATGGCTGTGGCAGCCATGTGTGCAGCCTCAGCATCATGAGAGTAATCGAAGCCTACAAAAGAAGATAAAGTATTCTTATAAAACCACTGGAAGATGAGACTGCACCTAGAGGAGGTGACTTTGGTAAAGGTTGGATGCTCAAAGGGAACAGCCTAGATTAACATAGACTTAGACAGAAGCAGCAGACAAATGGGAAGAGAGCTAGGGGGGTCAAGGTATAGCACTTCTGCATTATCACACACTTCTACTGCTCTTGTCTCCAGCATTAAAAAGGCATCTCATTTCTAACCTTTGGGGCAGAAATTTAGGTAGAAATAAGAAAACTCTAGAAATATACTCTAACAGACTTTGATAACATCAACAAATACTTTTATTCTATACTTCTGTAAATAGGATACATACTTGGAATAAACACACCTGGAAAAGTTTGTCCTATCAAAAGTTGTTGCTATGCTTTTGCTGACTTTATGTCCCCAATAATTATTGCTTCCTTAATAAAGCAATACTACCATAAGTGGGATACTATAAAGGTATAATGTTATTTTTCTAGTAATTATGCTGCAGCTTTAAAATCACCCTCAGAAGTGATATTGTGAGTAAGTAAGAAACATTGTTATTTCCAGAAAGATTCAGACAAGTGGAAAACTGATTTTGAGCCCCTTTTCCCAGCAATGCTATCACAGCTTCTAAGCAAGTGCATGTGCTTGGAGACGCTTGAGAATGACCAGCAGAATCTGCTGGTGTTCAGAAAAACTCATCCTAGAGGCTACTAACCCTAAGAACTGTAATCCTAGCAAGTTAGAAACTTGTCCTTGCCATCTGTGGAGCTGAAAAGTTCAGCTGGGAGATCTCTGGATCTCCCAGTGCACTGGGTACATTTCCATCTTGCATGCATTTCCAAGGCTAACCACAAAGAAGTGCAGTAAATGGCAAGAAATGGTATAGATGACTATTCTAGAACATTTCCAGGAATTACTTTTGTCAGTATAATTGCCCTTAAAATGTGCTGGTGATGTCACAGAAAATACCATTTCCAGTAAGATGGTCCCCAGGAAACCAAGAAGCTTCCTGCCATGGTACCATCCTGTCCTGTTGGACTCTCCTTAAAGGTGATGCTGGAAGTGGACACCCCAGAACAGACGACATCAGTAAAGCGATTCTTAAGCTTCTAGACATACATATCCATAATAGACTTATGATTTTCTTCACAAATAATTAGGAAACACATAGAGGCTCAAAGTGAACATGGGTAAGATGCAGGCCCTAAGGATGCCACAACTAGTCCACTGGAACAGCTGAAGAGAGAGAACTCAGGCTGACACTCTGTCCCTCCTATCTCCCAAGAGAATCCCTCCCCAACTGTCCCTCTCAGGAGCAATGTGAGAGGAGAGACATTAAACAATTCTCCCCAACTTACATTGGAAGGCTTTGGGTGAGGTTTCGCTGGTCTGAATCTTTGGGGCAAGCATACGTTTGCCAAAAACCTGAGCATCAAAACTTGCGTAGTCAAAGGTGACTTTGGAGAACTTCTCCAGCTCCTTGGCCAAGTTGGCCCTGGGTGTGGTGGGAGCCACATTGGGTCGGTAGCTCCCATAAGGAGGAACCTCAAGCTGCTTCACAAAACACATGGGCCTGGGGTATGAGACAGAGATGCAGAGTCTGTAAGGTTGGGACTCAAAGACCCCATGCTACCTCTCCCCCCACCCTCCAATGGCCCAAGCCAGGTCTTCATGCATCTAGGTGATAAGGAAAACCTAGAGAGATACACCCCCCAAAACCTTGCCCCTAATATTTGATCAAAATTCTGCCTCCCAGGATTAAGGGACCCTGGGATAGGCCCATAATCAATATGAATAATTGCCTATAAGGAGGAAATGATAGAACCCGAAAGAAATAATAATGTATTCTTATACTAGTAGTATGCCAAAGTAGCAAGCCTGAACTTCCTCCAAAATGTAAGAGAGCAAGTTCCAAGAACTCAGCTACATAATCAGTGAGTTTCTGAACAGGAAGCTCAGAGGTGGAGGGGAAATGGAAGAAAGAAAAGAGCTCCAGCAAATGCCCCAGCTCTCCTTGTTCTGCTCTGTAATAAGCAATGACTTCAGTGATCAGTGGTAGTTAGAAATGATGGTGAGGACATCTGAGAAACTTGAATGTGGCTGAGGAGAGAACCAGAAGGCTGGTACTGTAAGACCATTCTTAAGGTCCTGTGAAGATCACATAACAGCAGTGATAAGATGGGCTCTGTGGTGGAATGAAGTCCTTCCTAGGCTGGATACTAGCTCAGCAACTCCTGGTGAAGTTGCAAGAGCAAGACCATCTGATACAAGCAAGGAGACATTTAATTTGACCTCTACATTGGTGCCATTCATTGGTGAAAAGATCAACAAGCAACTGACAAGAAGCGGGAAGAACAAATAAGATGGTCAACTATGCTACCTGGGACCCACAAAATCAAAGGTGTTCACGAATGGAACACAAGTACTCCCCAGAACAGGAAAATAAGTCCCTATACCCCTAATCTGTGTTTTGTGGTAACACACCTACTGAGAGTCCCTTTGGAGTTAGGCAGGAAATGACCAGGTTATGGCACTTCCAAGGAAAGTAGCCAAGAAGGAAGGTGGTGATTAGGGATCCTATGAGGAGGCAATAGTGCCATGTAAGCCAGTGATTAGCTTTGCTAAGTACATGGTCCTGTCTCCCACACTGCATGTGAGAAGAGAAACATGGAACGGGAGTCTAAGAACCAGGGAGAAGTTGTGAGTTCTATATTCTCAGGGAAATGAAGAGCTGTGTATCCTCTGAGTAAAGCTCAAAAGTGACATTATACTGACTTGAATGAACCCCCAGCCCCAGAAGGAGACTATAGTTGACCTCAGATAAGTCTTTTAAGACAGGCCATCCAGGAAAGGTATCTTGGACATGAGCCCAAGCTTCTGGACTTATTTATAACATTCACTTTCTGGGGGCTGGAGAGATGGCTCAGAGGTTAAGAGCACTGACTTCTCTTCCAATGGTCCTGAGTTAAATTCCCAGCAACCACATAGTGGCTCACAACCATTGTAATGGGATCTGATGCCCTCTTCTGGTGTGTCTGAAGACAGCTATAGTGTATTCACACACAAAATAAATTAGTAAATAAAAATTAAAAAAAAAACCCACTCACTTTCCAAGGTTACCTGTATGGAGAGACACTAGGCAAATTTGTCCTGGTTGTTCTGTCAGAAGGCCCCTCAATGATATCATGCACACACATGCATTAGAACACATTTGTAAACTTATCCATATGGGTGTACATGTATAAAGAGCATGCAGACATGCATACCCCTTCTGGTAACTATGCCTGCTGCTGTTTCAGATGCTTAGTACCCAGGAGGCAGCACTCAGAGGATCAAGTCCTCAGCTCTCCTTTCCTCTGCCCTCTTTTTTCTCTGCCCTCGAATAGGATCCATCCTGATATGGGAGACATAAGGACAACTAGGTGCTCCCTGTATAGTGAGGCCTTCAACTGGTGCAGTCTGCTATCTCTACACACTAAGCCTGAATAATTTTCCTGATTGTATCAGATGTCTTAGGAGAACAAAGGCAGAACACACGGTAACTAAGGATAGGCAGCTGTTTGCACCTTGGATGAGGTGCTTTGAGTGTAAGAGATGTGTCTTGTGTACCAAGATGCATATGCATATTACATAGCCATAACATTGGAGTCCCTGCAGATATTTATAAAGTACTTATCATCTCACCCACCTGAGGATCCGATCTGAATTGGAGTTATTTTTGGGAGGTTCTGCTGTCTGCAATTGCTGCTTCTCATGAGATTTGGCTAATTTTTCAGCAGCAGCAATGGGACATCCAGATAAACTAGAGAAAAGAAAGGAGAGACATCTGAGTCTTTTCTCCAAGGTATATCTGCCCCAGGTTGCCAAATACGTGGTCCTGGGAGAAACACTATTTAGATACAAGAAGAGTTGTAGGTGTATAAAGCCTAGGGTCATTAACACACCTGTCATTTCCACAAAACAGATTGTTCCTCCATCTCTTCTCAACCACAGAGGACAAACTTCTCAGGCCATTTCTATTTGAAATAATTCACTGAAAATGAAATATACTCTAAAGTTCTGCAAACTGTGGACAAAGGATTCTTCTACATGGATAAGCTGTCAGACTCAGCCTTCTTCTCCCTCTTCTTCCATCTCTCCCCTTTCAAATGCCTGGGCTAGATTCTAGTATCATATCTACGTCATGTTCTATTGGATAACTAGGCAAACCAAAGGCTATGTTCAGACCACATCTTGGGTACTGCCTCTGGAATACACTAGCCCTCCTCAGGACCTACTGTGAGCTCAGCTACCAGCTCCTGGGCCAGCACACAGGGAATCCAGCCTCTTTTCCAACAAACTGACTTCCAAAGCCTGGGTATTCTTTCCAAAGCATGTAACTACTATGGTCCAGACAGACCCTGTCAAGCTTCTAACACTCTTGGTGGGGTATGGTCTCTTCTTGGATAAGATGAGCCAACAAATAAATCTGTATAGTAGCCTGGAATCCTGATGTCCATTTGATCTCATCACCCACTCAGAGAAACTCTAGGCATTCCTGTTCACATCTAGGTTTTTCCTTATACCCATGAGCAAGAGCTACTATGCAGAGGTTTTCTAAAAACACAAACTTTTTCTCTCATCACAGCAGTATCAGATTTCTCATATGATCACCTCAGTTCACAGGGCACTTGCAGCAATACCAGAGAATAGCCAGCCCTTCAGCTGCCACCTGCCAAAGCAGGGAACTATATGTCTGTCCAGGACCTGTCCCAGATAAAGGGTCAAAGCCCAAGCAGAGACATATACTACAGGCCCAGGCCTAATTTCCTACCATGTCCCAGCTCAATTCACTACCTTCTGTGAGTATTGCGGTTGCTGTTCACATGGCCTTGGCCTGTGCAGCCAGGAGTGGGGCACTTCAGTACATTTTCATGCATGGCCAAGACTGTAAAAGAATCAGAGAGAACAAGTAATGAGAGCAGGCATGTCTATAATGGAGAACAGCACAAGGAAGGTGCAGGAGTCCTGTATAAAGGCTGCAGCTGTGTAAGCAGAGTGTCATTGCACTCTGAGCCTAATGAACTCAGTCAAGTATGTCCTTCCCACTTAGACCCTGCCTCCTACAAACTAGACTGTTTCTTTTTGAGTCACAGCTCTGAACTTAATTTTCATAATTTCTGCTTCTAGCCTAAGAATAATAACAGACATCCAATCTTAAGCTTTTCAAAGAAAGAGGTAACTGTATCAAGGCCTCCAACTGCCCAGCTCAGTGAATACAGACACCGCCCCCCACCCAGTTTGTATTCGACTTAGGCTGGGATCTATAGGTGGATACTTCAGAAGATTATCCCTTACCTTATATCACAAAACTCTAAACTTTAATCTTTGGAATAACCAAAGATTAAATATTTGGGATTAACTTTAATTTTTTGGGATGAAGCTACTCACTTTCTGGAGGGATTCTATCCTTGTGGGGACAGCCAGACAGGCTGCGGTGATGAGGGTACAACCCAGTAACATGGCCAGTGCCATCACAGCCAGGTGTCGGACACTTGATTTCACGCTTCTCCACCCTGGAAGAATCTAAAACACATAGGACATATTATGCAAACCCAGGAGACTGGGAAGAAAGAAACAGGAACCGTTCCTGTCTTCACTTTTACTGATCCAAGAAAGACAGAAGTTGACAGTGAGGCAACTTCAGAAAAGCTGCTTCAAAGCCCAGGGAATGTCCTTTCCATCCCATATAGCAGGATGGACAGTAGCTGGAGTACAGGCACCGTGTAAGTCTTGCAAGTAAAATATCTATCAACATCCCTGAGAAAAGGTGTCCTTGAGACTTGATAAAACGATGAAGACACAGATTATACAACTTATCTAAATCTATATCCTTAATAAATACCTGAGCAGAAAAATAAACTCCAAATTTCAGTTGCCAATTTCATCTCTATAAGCATGTGGTAACTACTAAGTGTGGAGATCAGAAGAAAATGGGGGTCCTCATGATGTCTCAGAGAAACTTCTTTTTGATAGACCATGCCAAGCTCAGAAATCCAGCAGAGGGAAGTAGGCCTGCTCAGTCTCTCCTAGTTCAAATGTGTAGGGAGTCAGATTTCTACCAAGCAAGTAATGATATGCTAAGGGACTCAAATCTGTGCCAAATACCTGCCTGAGCCCTGAAAGTCTTGCTGTCTGTTTCTCCACATGTAAATATGTGTGTGTTCTTATAGTTTAAAGATACTGTCCATTATTCTGTACTTCTAACCCTGAATTGCACATTTGTCCAAAGGTGAAAGTTCTTCAAATACCAAGGCTTGGTGATGTCAGGCATTCAGTGTCCCATCAAAACTTTCTCTCTTCTAAGGACCCAAAGTCTGACAAACTCAAGCTCCTATACATATTCTAAATCTGTCTCACCTTCAACCTACACACCCTCAAGACCACCTTGGTCTGACTTAACCTTAAGGGTATCACTTCAAGAGCCACCCTCCATGTCTACTTTACCCAGAAAGCATGTTCCCAATCAATCTGTTCTTTGATCTTACATCACAGTCATGAGTATTCTCAAAGTGTGTCTTCATGTCTCACCAAACTCATGCTGAATTCTTACCCCTATACTTTTCTTATGTCTTCCTATGACTCACATGTACCTCCCAGGGCTCCCCACATACAGATTCCCTACCTTCTCAGTTCCTGACTCCAGTGTCTGAGTCTCTCTCTTTCTCTCTCTCTCTTTCTCTCTCTCTCTCTCTCTCTCTCTCTCTCTCTCTCTCTCTCTCTCTCTCTCTCTCCTTTACTTCTCTCTCTCTAGCATGATCTAACCCTTCCTGGAACCAGGCTGAAGAAGGGCTCAGAGTTTGAACCAGAGGAGAAAGTTTTGCCTGGAACAGGGAAAGAGAAGACTGAAGTCAGGACAGCTCCCTGAACTTAGAGTAGAGGTGTCAGGCATAGGGAAGCCCAGGGTAACTCAAAACTGTCCTATCTAAGGCCTGGCCTTCTTGCACTGTGGGGATGACTCTCCCTGGAAGAACTCCATGCATCTGCTCTGAGGCAAGGAGACACTTGAGCAGATTGCAAGTAGCACATGGCCAGCATGCCCTACAAATTTGGTGTCCATGTTATAACTATAGCCATAAGACTTGCTCAAAGCCCATCTTTAGATCTGATTTCAGTTTCCAGACTTTCTCCTACATCAATCCAGACCAAATCCCTTACACTAGCCCATACTGCCAGCCCTCTTCTAGAAATCAACTATTCAGTGGAGCTAGTTTATCAGGAGAGATGACTCAAGCCAGCTTGGAGGTCACAACTCCATGGAGAAAGTGCTGAGAATGATCAAATACAGCCTTAAAAACAGTTTTCAAGGGTTGAAGTCATCAAATGTCAGGTTCTGTCATTGGACAATCTCAGGTGCAGGTTTAGGCCAGAGTGACAAGATTATGACTAAGTGGCATAGTAACTGGGTTATCCACCCTCCTGCCTTCCTTTCTCTCCCCTACCTAGCTCCTTCTTATACATCTCAGCTCCATGTATCTCTACAGATCACCATACATGAAACAGTATGAGTCCATGTCCTCAATTTTTGACCCAAGTCCTGAGGTTATTTGTTCTCAAGTGATTTTCAATTTCCTCCCATTCAAGTCTATAAGGGATTATAATCTATAGCTATGTTTCTCCCCAGCCTCCATCTGCACTCTCAGTAGAGGTGATGTCCCTGCTAATGGGATAACAGGGTGAGTGATCAGAGCAGGCCATTTTAGCCTACCTTTGCTGTAGCAGCTCTTCCTCACCACATCCAGGGGCTTTGCCATTTTCCCTGGCTCTCCTGGGCCCAGATGGCCCTGCTCAGCAGGTGGGCAACCAGACTCACAGACCGCTCGCACCTGCTCAGCCTTCAGGGCAATGGCCTGCTCCAGAAGGCCCAGGTTCCCACGGGTCATCATGTCATACATTTCTGATTCATCTGTGACTGCTGACTTCTGGGAGTGTGAATCCTCATCCTTGTCATCATCAGAACGAACCTCCACGATGACTGAGTACTCAGGTTTAGGACTGGATAGCTCTGGGCCTCGGAACTCAGGAGAAGTCTTCTGGACAGAGGTATGGGAGGTGTCTTCCCCAAAGATGGCATTTGGAACTGCTTCCTCCTCTTCCTCTTCCTCTTCTTCCTCTTCTTCCTCATCCTCCTCTTCCTCCTCCCCTTCCTCTCCTTCTTCCTCCTCCTCTTCTTCATCTTCCTCCTCCTCCTCTCCCTCCTCCTCATGATCTAGGACCCCTTTCTGCTTGCTTGACTCTTCACTAACCATATCCTTCAGAGACTGGGGGCATGGCTCCTGGGAATGTTCACTGGTGACTTCAATGACCTCCTCTACATCTTCTGGCTGTATAAAAAGGTCCTTTTCACCCTCATCATTGTTGACCTCCATTGCAGTCTCATCCTGAAGCTGACGAACAACAGTGGGGCCCAACTTAGCTACTGAATCCTCCTTCACAAGGGCCTCTTCTGCAATTTGGCCCAGATTTAGGAGAGAAGTTGCAATGATCCCCTGGTAGCTACTGTAGCTGCTCTTGGAGAAGCCAGAAGAGCTGTTTGTGGGGTTGGAGCCAAAATGGGACTTGATGAGGCCTTTTCCTGCATAAAACAAGAAACACCATGAGGCCTTGAAGAGAGCATGGGGGAAATGTTTCCAGATCTCTGCTCCCAACAGTAGCCAATGCTCCACCTATCCCAACCTACCCAGCCTCAACACTGTAGCCCAGAAAACATGGAAATGAAGTGTAAGCCACCCTGTCAGTCTTCTGCCTGTATTCAAAAACCAAGAGGGAATCAATTTTAGCTAGATTACTTTAATATTTTTCAGTTCATATTCCTATTCCATCATTTATTTTCTCAAATCAGATAGATCTGAATTTTATATAGTGGAATTAAAGGGAAAAATAAGATGAAAAGTCATTTTATAATTAAAAACCACTTATATTTTGACAGGTCACAAATTTAAAGCTTTTAAACATAGTAACAGATCTTACTACATGCTGGTCCTGTGGAACTCATGAACCAGTGTTCTTAGCAACAGTAGGAGCCAGCCCTACCACATAATAGCCCAAGAGGCAGGTGAGTTGTGGGTCTTTTTTTACATGGAACATAAACTTGCTTTATTCCATGGGCCATGCATTTACTTGAGTCCCAGTAAGGAAATCTGTGAGGGTTCAACATAGATTGCTTCAAAAATATGGCAAAACTCTATTTCAACCATTTAAAGTCAGCTGATCCCAGAAAGTTGGAAAGTCAGCAGACTCTCAGATACCTTCTTTCCTCTCTTGGCTTCTATGAGCAGCCCACCTTCAGAGTCCTAATTCACCCTGATGAGGTATTTCATTAGTACCTTGGTGTCTGAGAAAAAAGTAGATCCAGCCCAGTCAACTTTCATGGGCCAGAAAGGATGGACTCTGTCTAAGAGCTTCCCACAGACAGAGGCATGACATGCATTATCTGTCTTTTTTTTTTTTCTCACACACATGGAGCCTTGCCTCAGAATCAAACTTTTGAGAGTGCATGGGAGTGCAAGATGCATGTACAAATCCACTTTCCCATCTCTACCCTGCACACAGTGTTCACACACACTGTAGTACCCCTCCCCATCCTGGGCAGACCCCTTTTCCAGGAAGCTGCACATGTCAGGACAAGACACTCCTTGTTCTCAAGACAGCTTTCTGCACTGAACTGAGCTCCCCCATCCCCCACACAGGCTGCAATTCTCCAGGGCTACACTAAGAAGCCTTTATTCTAAGGAGAAAGAGCAATATAGTACCTTCAGCTGTTTGTGGGTGATGAATCTCCTCCTGTCCTGACATCTCAGCCTCAGCCTCCTCCAGGGGTCCTTCTGATTCATCTGAAACAGAGGCGTCCTTCACTTCAGCATCCTCACTGCCATCACTGTCCATGCGGTAGCCCTCATCCAGAGCCAGCCTCAGAGGGTGTGACTTCCTCTTGGATACCAGGTGCTCAGTCTCAGCATCCTCCAGTTTTCTCTTCTTGGCCAGAGGGCAACTCTGTAAGCTGAAAAGGAAGATGGATGGTGCCAAGAGCCAGTCCAGCTCCCTGAGACACCCAGGAGGTCATTCTAAGAGTCTTTCCTACTATAGCCATTCTCAGGTGGAAGCTTCAAGTGCTAATGTATTTAAAATTTTGCATCTAATTACATACATCTAAAAGTTTCTGATTGTGTTTTAAATTGCATTATGAACCAAGGCCACATATGGAATGAAAATTCAGGCCCCACTGGTCTAGATTCCTACTCTCTAAGCCACTCCTCAGACCAAATCACCATCCCACTTGTACCCCAAGCTTATCTCAGCCTACTTTCTCCCTTACTGGCCCTTTTCTTCTCCTCCCTCAGATCTCCACACCTATACCTACCCAGGAATGTGACACTACAGTCCCCTGGGAAACTTAACTGACCACAGGGAATGACTATGTTGACAGTTGTAGTTTACATGTAGCTCTCATGTGCACGAGGTCTACTTTAAGCTCTGCCATACAAACATACCTAAGACCCAAAATAGTCCTTCTGGAAAAGCAAAGGTGCCACGGACACGTAATCTGCCACCCCTCGTGGCACATTCATAGCCAGGCTCACCTTGGTGAAGGCACCACAGGAACACAGACCAGAGGGAAGACACTAAGGCTTTAGAAGGGTTAGGTCAGCTTGGCCTCAGTCACAGTCAAAACAGAAAGGTTTTAATCCACAAAAGAAAACATATCTGAGAAGAGAACCCCAAATCTCCTTCCTGGGAGTCTTTAAGAGTATTGGCAGGCCTCTTACCTTCGATGTCTGGAGTACTTGCCCCGCACATGTCCTGAACCAGTACATCCTGGGGTAGGACAACTGAAGGAAAAAGCAGGAGAGAGTACCTTAGGCATCAGAACCTGTGTCTCACCCTAAAGAGCAAAAGAGGATCTCCAAATGGCTCATCTTAAGATGGACTTTAGCAGTTTGCTAAAAAGTAGTGAAATAATTCAGCCCATTTAAACAAATGAATAGCTAGTTACAACTTTATGAATGTGTTCAATTAAAGACCTGTACAAGATTAAGACATCTACTGGATGTGTTCATTTTTCCACAGCAGACATTCCACCAGCTTTCAGGGGGCTTGGGATGCAAATGGCTTCTCTAACGGGGTCTCATGGCTTGTCTGACCCAAGTCCAGAGCACAGAGATTGAATTTCTTCATGTTCATCACTGGTACTATGATGCTCCAGCTTCCAGGGCTATAGTATGTCTTACCTTTCTACCAAGTAGGACTTGGACTGCAATCAGGAAGGAGTTTGTATAGACCAAGCCAAAACCACAGCTTGTAGGAGAGACAGCCTGGTAATGGTCTCTGCTTCCACATAGGAAAGAAAGCCAGCAGAGGCAATGCACTGAGAGATTCCCATCCTGCCTGGTAAAAAACTGGTTGGATGTACTGAGAAGGTCAACTCCTACCCCATTCCAAGATGGTAAGTACAAGAGTATGGAAGTGAATTCCTCACCTTCAGCCATCAACATTACCAACCAGTGAAAACTTCTAAACACAAGCACTAACACTGACCACACAGCCCAGCCAAGAGGCTTATAGTATTACTCAGGTTAGAACAGCACCTATGTGGTATGAGAGGCAAGGGTCCATCACAGTTCAGAGTTCTGTGGATGCAAGAAGCTGCCACTAATTTATGGTACTGCAGACAAGCAAAATGATCTGTGAGGCCATGTGAGAAACATATCAGATTTCAGCCCCTTGTGGGGGAACCAAACCTGTCTGAAAGTAGAGACAAAGAACCCATTTCTAACAGAATTGCAAATGTGGACCAGAGTTTCTATTTTTCTACTAAAATTTGACACATCTTCTCAAAGTCTGCAAAGAGAGGCAGGTACGCAGTGATTCTTTGGGACCTAAGAAAGGGCCATTCTACCTTTGTTCAGACACTCCTGATAGTTTCCAAGAGGAAAAAGCAGAAAGGTTTTTTATCATATTTCTTTTTGGATGGACAATTATTTCTAACCCTGGACAGCCTATTGTAAAATCTGGGCTCACATTTGCTTTTACTCTCTCAAGAACTAGCTTTGAGACTTTTAACAAACAGTTCCTTGTTACTGGGATTTGAAGCTGAGGTCCCAGTTAGTCAACTAATCACTTAATGAGGCAATTAGGCAACAGCTGCTATGGAGGTCTGTGGGGCACTGGCACTGTCCCCATGTCATTTGTTCCAAGTAAGTGTGATACCCAACTCAGAAAAGTTCAGAAAAGGTCCCCAGTCAGGTGGGTCTGTACCTTCCCACTCAGCTCTGGGCCTGAGTACATAAAGCTGCCAAGGCCCTCTGGACAGAAACTGGAAACTCAGACACAGAAACAGGAAACATAAAGCAGAGTGACATGAGATCCAGCCAGAGAGAGCTTCAGATACTGTAATGAGATCAGACATCAGTCTTGAGCCTCCCAGGGTAATCTGTGAGCACACAAAAGACCTAGGAGTATAACTAGCATCAATGCCCACTTATAAGAACACATGAGAAGCTGAGCACAATGGTGCATAGCTGTAGTCCCAGCATTTGGGAGGTAGAAGCAGGTGGATCTCTACAAGTTCAAGGCTGGCCTGATCTACAGAGTGAGTTCCAGGACAGAAAGAGTTACAAAGAGAAACCCTGCCTCAAAAACCAAAAACAAAAAGAACAAGTGAGAATCTAATGAGCATATATGAGTACTTAGAGTGATTGACAAGGCCTCCATGCCTCCTGAGTCTCCTCTAAAAATAGGAGAAAAACCAAAGCCAAAGTGACCCTTCCTCTAACACTTGGTGCCCATGTGTGCTTATAGCGTCATAGGTGTTCATGCATGCTCTTAGGCAATTATAGGAGTTCATAGGCAGACATAGATGTTTGGGTATCCTTCTTGTTGTTGTTGTTGTTGTTGTTTTGAGACAGGGTTTCTCTGTGTAGCCCTGACTGTCCTGGAACTCACTCTGTAGACCAGGCTGGCCTTGAACTCAGAAATCCACCTACCTCTGCCTCCCAAGTGCTGGGATTAAAGGCATGCGCCACCACTGCCCGGCTTGATGTTTGGGTATCCTTATCACCTCTCAAAAACAAAGTCTTTTATTCCCTTGGTCTGGTCTTAGATCTCATGTAACTGAAGACAGGATCAGAGACACAAGCAAATGGAATAGGCAAAGAGCTGAGGGCTGGCTGATGACCACCTCTCAATAGCACTTTGGAGGCTCTGAGGGTCCAGAGACAAGCCGCAGGCATCTAAGAACCCAATTTTGGGAAGAGTCCAAATCCCAGGTTAGAGCACCATGATCTATCTACTCCTCCTTTAAAGGGACTGACTGCTTTTCCCAATGTGGGTGATAGGAATCTTGTATTCACCTATCCTCTGGGAATGAGCTGGCTATGGCTCAAAGAGGAAGGACCCCAGAGGAAGAAAGGTGTACATTTAAGAAAAGGGTACATTTAGGGCAACCCTAACCGGTCCGCTGGTGTGTCTCTAAGATATTGATCCCAGCCCTCCCCCAACTCCTGCCTCAGCAAAACCTCTCTGGGGTCCTGTAATGGATGTTGAACTTCACCAAAATATAAACTGGAGTGTATATCAGTTCCTTCAAGGATGCTGAAGGAAAACTATTAAATCTATTTCTCCTAAGAGCTAGGGTTAAATTCAGGACACAGGAAATGTTATAGACATCCAAGAGGCCTCACTGGATCTTGCTTATTCCAATCCAAGCTCCTCAGATAACCTTGTAACAACCATTCTTCAGCCTCCCAGATAACAAATGTCATTTTAAGAGCTCTGCCTAAGTTACGGGGTAGCCCAGGGCCAACGGTACTGCGAATTGAGGAATTTTGAGCCAAAGGGACATAAATCCATCATCCATAAAGAGTCCCACAAACAGGGCTGCATTCAAATGAGTTTATCTAATATCATGATTTACACATACATAATATTCTTCTCCCAAACCATAACAACAAGCCCTTTGTGAGTCGCAGTCTCTATTCTGGCACCCCACAGTGTGAGCCCCACTCAAATAGAGGCCTTGTCTGCTTTTTAGATCAGAGCTATGCTGTCCTGGTAAATAGACCTTTGGAGAAATAAAGAACATGTGTTGGTGACACATAAATGATTCCATATCAAGAGATGGTGTCACACACATTTAATCACAGCACTTGGGAAGCAGAGACAGGAAAATTTCTGGGAGTTTTGGGCCATCATGGTTTATATAGCAAGCTCTAGGCCATCCAGGAAAACACACTGAGACTCTGTCTCAAAAAATAAAAATGTTCCCACCACAGCCTGTGTGAGCCATGCATACTATAGATCATCTCCACATGGCTGGTAGACAGCAAATATGTAGACACATAAATGGATATCACTGTATGCAAAAATCATCAAAAGCAACTTGTGGTTTTGAGGACCATGGTGACAGTCCAGATGCTAGTGAAGAACAGTGCAAGGGTGACCTATGGTAGGGCCAACTAAGCTGAGAAAGCTTAGTTGGATATAGACAGCAAGATATGTCACAGAGAAAAGCTGTTTCCTCAGAGAAAACCAGAGTTCGTGGGAAATTTTATAAAAATTACATTATGGGCAAGAAGATGGTGAACAGTGCTCATGCAAATAGGAATATTTTCTTACCTGAGGTCTGCACCTGTGGTCTCTGGGGGTCCTGGGTAAGATAAAGAGAAAAACAGAAATACACATACACAGGACTTAGACTTTCAGAAGAATGTTTCCCTAAAAGTATAACCCTAATAAAACAACTGACACCTTCACAAGGACAAGATGCCCACCCTTTGCTGACCTACAAGAACTTCCCCTGAGGTCAGTAGAGAAAGCTGCCCCTTAACAAGGTGCTTGGTCTAGGATCCTTCCCCTCCCACCCCACCAGATTTTCAGAGAGCCCGATACTCTCTCTACCCTCAGACTCAGGGGGTTGTCTCTCTGTAATTGCAGATAGATGTCAGCTTTTGGCAGGATATATTACCTACCAGATTAAGTTGCACAAAGACTAGAACCAACAAAGACATGGCTGGTCACAATGATGGGCACTAGCTACAAGATATGCAGGAATCCAACCAGAATAGAGAGCACTTGCATATTCAAAACTTTTGAATACTCTGTGAAGCCCAACTGGAAGCTCCAAGTGAAAGAGTTGGGGATGGCCAAGCAGGTAAGGCTCAGTCTTAAAAAAGTGAAAAGGACCTATCCTCTCCCTTCCACTCATGTCAAAGACTGTCCACCTAACAGTCTTTAAATGCCCAAGAGCACCAACAATGATCTCTGGAAAGAAAGGGGACACTGGCCAAAGGCTAGTGGTGGCCAAAGGCCAGGGACCCTTCCTTTCCAAAATAAGCAGGTTCCTGACTAAACTCTGCTATCCCTACTCTGTGGAACTGTACTTGTCCCCACACATCTGCCTGATACAAGTCTGTATGAGTTGAAAAGGGCTTTAGGAAACCCTTTAAATACTATATCAAGGAACAGATGAAGAGTCCTAAAGTCCCAGGTACCTAGTATAGGCCAAAGGCTACCAGGAAGCTGAGCATTTAATTATATCAACAGTTTCAGAGAGGGCAGCTGCCAAGGATGGGGACCAGGCCAGACTGAGTTGGCACTCACCTCGGAGGGTCTTGGACCGTGTACGGGCTCGCTTGTCATCACTTTCTGAGCTCATCTGCAAAGTAAAACAACCACAATGTAAGAACCACCCAGGGCAAGCACCTGTTATGCTTTAAACCATCAGGAAAATCTGGACATTTTCTGACTTAAGTTTTGCTGATGGCAGGAAGATTATCTGTGAATGACAAGAATGGGACCAAAAGAAGCAAGTTGGGAGGTGGGGGGTTCTGCTGGGGAGAGACCACCAGGCTTAATGATATCTCATCCACACCTCCTAGTGCCTCACAGTGCTCTATCCACACTGCTCCAGTTTCCTATCTGCCCACAAAAGCCTCATGTGCATAGGAGGTATTCCATAATAAAAGGGGGTCCTGGCATAAAGAGTAACATTCACTGCTTACCTTACCAGGCAGGTTCTGCGGTACAGGGCATATTGCTGACCATAGATTCAACTGGTGGAGATGGAACTGAGTTCACTTAACATAGTCCAGAGCCTGGCTTCCATGGATATTTTCTTCCTACTCTGCACATGTTTTAATGTTCCTGATGTACTAGTGTCATATGGATAGAAACTGGTTGCCTGAGCAACACTAAGTTGTCCTCTGGCCTCTGGCCTGCCAAGTCTATTAGAATCTTCGCTCACCTAGAGAAGCCTCCATAGGGCTGTTGCCCACAACATGGTACTTTGAGAAAACCATGGAAGAGCTACTATGAAGATGACAGCCACAGATAGGGCACATCTGAGGATGAGGGTTTCCAGATGAATCCTCATCTTGTATCACCATGGCAAATCTGAAGGAACAGATAAAATATTGGCAAACTCTGTGTTGTAGGAAACACAGGACTGGAAGGGGCAGGTGTACACCCAAGCAGAAGACTGGCCAGTCACACTTACTGTCTCCACAGTCAGAAGAGATAGGAGGCAAATCAACATCTGTCCCAGACCATAGATTCCACTAGGACAACAAAGTTCTGTGTGAGTGGTTTGGAAAGGAGGAAGTAAGAGAATGAGATATGTTGCAGAAGGAAGAGAATGGCAAGAGTCAAACCTCTACCTCACCAACTAGGAAAAAAGAAAAAAATTAATTCCTCAGTTGGCAGATGAAATTCACAAGTGAACTTTCCCATGAAGCAATATAGCATACAGTGATCTATATAATTTGTTAAAGAAGGAAAATAAAAACAGGATAATTTATGCAACCTGTCAGCTCCAGGGTATGGAGCATAATGCCACAAGCCATGTGTTTATTATAGTCTTCCCATAGAACAGAGACAATTACTATAATTTCTATTTTTAAGGCAGAGGCTCCCCGTGGACCAATGGCTCACATTTAAAGTAAAGAGAGGAGCAGGTGTCAAAGGGACGTCATTACATCTATGAGCCTTCAAATGTCGATTGCACTGATCCAGTGCACAACGCCTTCTAAGGCAGGGCACACAATACATCTGATTGCCCCATGCCTGTGTTCAGCTGAAATGTAATCTATAGCTTTTTGTGTCAGTTTTCCCAAGGAAATTGGCAGGCATTCTGCTAGATTAAAGTATGCCTTGGCAATTTGGATTTCCTGTGGATAAATTATTCAAAGGGCAGAGAATAGGGAGGGTTACAGGGACGTGTAATGGGCATTGCTTGCAAACTGTGAGCTCCCATTGATGAAGCTAACAGCTGTGGCATTCATTGTCCTGAGCACCTTCTCTTTGCTATTTACTTGCATTAAGCATTCAATGTACAAGAAGTTCTCTTCAGTTTGCATAGTTTTTATTTAAAAGGAAACTCCTGAACTTGTGGGAGAGAAGCCAGGCTCTTTAGTATGATGAGAATGTGTTCATAGGATATGGATGACTTGTAAAGTCAATGCCAAGGGGTGATTCTCCTCTCACTTTTGAAATTGATATTGGTAGAGGCATCTGGCAAAATGTGTGAGAAATTCACATGCTTTCTTTTACAAGGTACTGCAGAAGGTATCTACAGACCTCTTACCTATAAGTAGTATTAGGCCATCATGCTCAGGGAAGCACTATGCCTAACACTGCTCAGGTTCACTGACTAATTGGCCTGGCAGCAGATCCTAAGACTTCCTGCCTGCTCCATACATCAATGGTCCTTGCCTATGGCACAACTCACTGATGCAAAGGCAATGAGGTGCTTCTCAATTTTCCCTTAATTTGTTTTTTTTTTTAAAGAAACCCTTTTATTTCTTCCAAGAACAAACAGGAACTGTTTTTGCACAACCCATACATAACTCAATCATCTCTTGCCTTGAGGGTGAAAGAGTCCCTTTGTTCAGACAGATAATCTTGCTCCACTGTGAGATCAGGGATCTTTCCCAAGAACACCTGCTCTGTTTCTCTAACATCAATGTCATACTGCTGATAAAGCACATCTCTAGTTCTGACATTTTATCAGTTTTACCTTGTTTAGGAAAATTGGAGAAAATAATTTCCAAATACACTGTATTCAGGCATAACTATTACATTAGCCTGAGAGAACTGTGTCTCCATCCAGGCACTAAACTTGATTCCTTGGTACTATCTTAAAAGCAGTCTCACTGGAAGATGTTTGTTTGTTTGGTTTGTTTGGTTTTGGTTTTGCCTGGAACTTCTCTGTATTGCTTTAGTAAAAGCAAGACCAGTCATTTAGGATTTTTATACACAATTACTAGTCCCTTTTCATACTCACTTGCCAAACTGAGCTCCCTGTACAAAGTCAAGTATCAAAATATCACACTCAGCAAGCAGCCTCAAGACCTGCAGATTACTTGTGGCTCTATTTTGGTTGTCTGAGGAATAAACTCAGAACTCAACACAGCCAAAACAACAAATAGTTGATCTTTAAAAAGAAACGATGGGGCCAGGCATGGTAGCACACACCTTTAATCCCAGCACTGGGAAGGGAGAGGCAAGCAGAACTCTAAGAGTTCAAGGCCAGCCTGGTCTATTATAGCAATTTCTAGGCCACCCAGGGCTATATAATGGGTCTTTGTCTCAAAAAAGAAGAAGGGTCGAGGAGAGGAAATAATAATCATAAGTTTAGTTTTCTAGAAGCCCAGGGATTCCCTAAGTCAGCTGGTTCTTGTTGACCTTTACTTTGACACCTGAAGCAATTGCCCACACCCTCTAGGATGGAAGGGCTTCCTACCCACCTCTTGCCTGATGGCCAAGGACTATCCAAGGGCAGAATCTGTGCTGAAACTTGACCCCAAATAGAGGTGACCTGGCCTTAGGAGTTTTGCACATCATTCTAGAAAGGCAATGAGGCTGTTTAGGAGTGAACACAAAGATAAAGAACCTGCTGATCCCTGAGACCCTGAGAATCTGACTAGGTATAGGAACAGTGAGTTGACAGGTGAATACCTAAGAGTATCCATGAGAGACACCTCAGGACTAAGGTGAGTTATCTCCAGAAGCCAAGAGAGCCTTTGGATAGACAAATACCCTAACTCAATGGTCAGACCTCTGTCATCCCTCTGACCACATCTCTTTGTTCTTAACCAGCTCATTTCTTGAATGGTTCCCATCTGTGCTGAGGAGAGCTCCCACCTTCACAAATGTGAGGCCACTTACTGCCTCTTGCAGAGAGCTATTCAGGACACATCAAGCAAAAAACATCAGATGGAGCTTAGAACCTGATGCTGGTAGAGGAGGGATTTATCAGAGGGAGCTGAGCAGATAGCTGTAGAGTCTTGGTTGGAGATTCTGGGACTCTTGATACCATGGCCATTCATTTTAGCCCTGGACTGGAAGGAGATACTTCAGTGTTTTATTTTACTTAAAATGTACTCTTAACTAGGAGTGTTGACACATACCTTTAATCTCAGTAGGATTAAAAACAGGCAGAAGCAGACTGATCCCTGTGAGTTCAAAGCTAGTCTAGTCTACATAGCAAGTTCCAGACCAGCCAAGGCTACCTAGTGGGACAGTATCTCATGGGGGAAAATGTGCTCTAATAACCAGAAAGCGAAAATATTAGAATAGATTCGGGACAGTTTTTAAAGCCATAGGATCATGTAGATTACAGTGTAGATTACATGTAGATTACAAAAGACTAAGATTTTTGTATACACCTGGAGACTGGGGGAGAATGTCTTCCCTGCCCAGAGGAAGGAGCTGAAATAGCTATGGGATAAAAATGTAGCAAAAATTGACCATCCTTTGCCCGGCTTCACTTGGCTATATCTTATTCGCTCCCTTGAGAATAAAAAGAAATGCAGTGGTTTGTCTTGTTTTGAGCTCTCCTTGTGTCAGCCAAAAGGGTTACAAACTGTCTTGTGTCCTGACAGTAGTATTAATCTGTGCAGACCCAAGTCTGAATCCACCACTGGGTTGGGGAATGGGGCACTGACTTAGGATTCATGAGCAATCTTCAAGCATCAGACTTACTTTCTCCTCCATAAAAACTACAATAGGGACCCTCAGAGTCTCTATTCCATTTTCTGATTACCATTAATGCTTGCCCTTCCTTTTGTATGTAAGTTCTAAGCCTCCAGGTCAGCTCATAGCCACAGAAGGATTAAAAAACTCCCCTAGAAGCCCAATATACATTCTACTTCCTATTAGCTGAATGTATGTGACTAAATCATATGTCCATACCCCTGTATCCCACTAGGAATCATCATAGTACTCTCTGGTTCCTTGCAGTGATAGTTCTGCTCTCCTTTGGGGGATATCCCACTTCATGTCTGACATTACCCTCACAATTGTTGCACCAATTATGCGATCTACTTATAAGTAAGTAGACCTGCCACTTCCTGTGATATAGAAATGCCACTACCCATAGGACATTGTTCAGAAAATGCCTCAGGAGTGGAGGTGTCTTTTGACAGTTCCAAACATGATATCTTGGCTCACTCCAACCCCTAAATAAAAAAGTACAACCAATTAGGCTACCTGGTTAAGCAGCTATATCTGTTTCAAACTTCATAAAAGGAATTTCTTTCTTTGTTTCCTCTTTGAGACTTGGTCTTGCTATATAGCCCAAGCTGGACTTGTATTGTCCTTCCTACTTTATCTTTCCAAGTGCTGGGATTACAAATTTACCTAGTTATAAATGGAATTTGTATCTCTTCAGCATCATTGTTTTTTGTCTCTCCAGGTTGTTGATCAAACAACATCAAGTCAGACAGCTAAAAAGGAGAGTCACCTCCCTCCATGAAGGTACTTCTGTTTAATTGTCCTTACCAGAAATCCTTGTTTCATAACTAATTGTCCACTAAGTAGTGTATGCCTTGGGACCAAAGGTTTTATTCTTACAGGTTCAGAAGGTGTTCAAGGTTCACCATCTGTGCCGAACATACTAACACATGGTATCTCCTAACATACCAACACGGGCCTTCTCTGACAGCTCCACATGGTCCTAAGCTATCCAACTACCCGAACAGTGGTGAATTTAGATGGTAAGCATACCACTGATTCTATTGTGTGGGGCACTTCCACGGTCCTTCCTGTTGGCTCTTCATCTTACTCACATGCCATCTTAGGTCACTAGCCCATGCTATTTCTATTAGTCTCTGCCAAAGGAGATCACCTGTGCTACCCCTCAGTTCTGGCCCATCAGCCCATTCACATCTTCCTTCCACTACTCTCCTATTCTTCATCTTAGGTTTTTGTTTCTTTCTTTCTTTTAAAGTGCCACCATGTAATAGCTATCTTGGAACTCACTATGTAGTCACACTTGGCTGGCCTTGAGCTCACAGAGATCTGTCCAAAGTAAAGCAGATTTGCTTACAGATTATAAAGTTATAAATCCTTAGTGCTGCTAATAGGGCCCAAGTGTCAGCCCCAGGCTCATTACCAGCACCTGCATTCTGAACAGTCACATGTAGCTCATGGCAAGCTCAAATCCTCTAAGCATGTTGTGCTTGGGCTGTAGAGAAACAAGAGTCTTCCTACTTCACTTTGACAGGGTACCAAGCAACTACAGAAACTATTTTGCTTAGCGCCTAGGTCAAGCCACTTTCATAGCCATATATGATCTGACACCCATATCTCTTGAGGAATCCTCTGGGCTTGGGTACAGTGAAGTGAGAGAGGCCAATAACAGAAATAAATATTAGAAATAAATACCATAATATTTAGGACACTGTGCTGATAATCTTCAACAAACTGAAAATCTTCAGCATACTGGTAAGAGAATCAAAATGAGTCTGAGTGTTTAGCAAAGTGACCATACTCTACCTACTAATTGTACATTTCTATCACTTGGCTCACTCCAACCCCTAAATAAAAAAGTACAACCAATTAGGCTACCTGGTTAAGCAACTATATCTGTTTCAAATTTCATAAAAGGAATTTCTTTCTTTGTTTCCTCTTTGAGACTTGGTCTTGCTATATAGCCCAAGCTGGACTTGTATTGTCCTTCCTACTTTATCTTTCCAAGTGCTGGGATTACAAATTTACCTAGTTATAAATGGAATTTTAAATTTTAATTTGTAGCCAGTCAGTAGGAAGTTGTAGAATTAGAAGGTTAGTGACCAAAACCATGGTCATAGACAGGCACTATCCCCAAGATCATCTCCAAGAGTATCCTTGGAAAACAAGGATCCTGGGTCACCTCTATCACATGGAGTTTCATCTATTTATCCTTCTTCCTCTAACTAAAAAAATGACTAGGTGACCTTGGTCCCCATCTTGACTTTGAAGGACCCATGGCCAAGCCCTTACCTTGTTGTATCTACACAGGAAATGTTTCTCAGTTCTGCAGCTACTAGTTTTGTCCTCCTGTGTCCACCTCTGGGTCAGAAGTTTGCCCCGGAACTCATTTTCTGAGGGTGTAAAAGAATAGAAGTTCAGAAAAGGGAACTCTGACAAATATCAGCCAGGCAGACCCATGCAGAGAAAGAAAAAATACAGAATACTTTTAAATGTAGCACGCTACAATCTCTGGAATCTATCAGAAAGACAAACAAATTCACTGCTCATGGTTGTTCCAGGAGGGGGGGGGGGCAGAGAGAGAGAGAGAGAGAGAGAGAGAGAGAGAGAGAGAGAGAGAGAGAGGAAAGAGAGAGAGAAACCCTTACTCTTTAGAAGCAGGGGGTCTACATCATGGCCTCACCTCTGATGGCTAATTTGCAAATGTGTCACAGGGTGTAGATACCCAAAATGGCTGTTCCAACTCAGGGCACTAATGTGGATCATATGAGATCCACCTTGAAAACAAAGATGGCATGAGGAATTTTGAAAATTAACTGACCAATGAATTAGTAACACAACCATAACTACATTTGTTATTATCCCAAAAGAATGTGAAACTCAGATCCATTTGCTTTGGTAAATTGTATATGTCATTCAACTTCTCAAGGGCCCACTGACTGAGGAAAGTGAAGCCCATCCAGTGGGCCTGATCATCTCTAATAACAAGGCCTCTCACAAGGAGCCCTGCACCCCACTAGCACTCATTACTTGTTTCACTCACACTGTATTTTCTCCTCCTGGTTTTTACTTCTCTCCAGGGAAATGCCTACAGTTAATATTTAATTCTCATAATTCACATAAATTCACACATCTAAGCAGAGGCTGAATATATCAGCTGGACACGACAAAGAAATTCATTGTGTACCTATTCCCTGAACGTCATTCCCTGTCTCCATGACAACCTGATTTCTATGCTGCAGAGTTTCAAAAGAAGGTCATTAGTTACCAACAATAAAAACAGGAAATGAATATTTCTACATTCTGCTTTCTTCTCCTAGGAAAAGGCAAATTGAGTACATGTTATCAAAAATATTATCTTCCCCACCAGTTCCCCATATTTTTAGTGGGATGCATCCCCAAAGCTGTTTTTATCCACAATTCTACCACTCCTGGCCCCAGTCACCCTATATCGTGACCATCCTCTTGTTCCTTGAAAGTATCTCCATCCCCTTAAAGGGCTCAGAGTCCTTTCATGAGCCAAGACAAAGAATAAATTAGATGCAGCTGCCAAAGGTGCAAAGTCTTCAAAGGAACAGTGATCCTATAAAACTGGGCACATCCTAGATCATAGAAGATTCCTAGAAGAGAAAGCCTTCTTCTCTTTGAACTGTGAGTTCCCTATATGAAAATGCTGAGGATCCATTTCATTTGACCATAAAAGGGTGAGTTGTAGGACTTTTCTCACAATTCAAGGTCTCTGGGGTTCCATCTACAGAGGCAAATTAATGGTCATCATTACTGAGCCGGTATCAGGTACACTTTCCCACAGATATACCTATATAATCTATATATCTAATCTATATCTCTCATCTCTATATCGTTTATCTCTATGTGTCTGTCATTCTCTATATATATATATACATGCATATATATACATACATATATATACATATATATACATACATATATATATATCCTTGAGTCTTATAGCAGGAACTGTAACCTAGTGCTTGTGTACCAAAAGAACCACTAGGCAACTGCCAACAACAACATAAGGTGTCTAAAATGGGACCTTGGCAGAAGAAACCACTAGGAAGAATACATACTTGGAAGGCTTCATACATGTAGCATACACTCGCATAGAATTGTTCTAGCCGGTCAGGTGGTGGTGGTGCACGCCTGTAATCCCAGCATTCTGGGAGGCAGAGGCAGGCGGATTTCTGAGTTCGAGGCTAGCCTGGTCTACAGAGTGAGTTCCAGGACAGCCAGGACTATACAGAGAAACCCTGTCTCAAAAAAACCAAATCCAAAAAAAAAAAAAAAATTGTGCCAGCCATTAGGAACTCTTTATGGGAACTGACATATAAGGGTTATCATGTGTCTCCACTGTACCATTAAGGGACTTGGAGACAACTGGACCCTGAAAGGCTCAGGGTTCTGATCCTGAATGTCTGTCCCAGAGAACATGCTATAGAAGCCTGTGCACTGACTGGTTCATGAGGCTCAATCAGAATTATTTATTATAGGGACATACACAAACATGTGAGGTGACTGGAGTATGGCTCAATGACAACTGGAGAGAAGTACTTAAGTCTAAGTTATGAAAGGTGTCCTGGAAGCTACCTGCCCTAAGGTGTCTCCTATAGGTCTCTTCTGCTTCTTAGGTTGACCTGCTTATGTATCTGAAAAGGGACCTCTAGTGTTCTGTATGATGAGAGATAATCAGTGTACAGCACTTCTACTGCCTCACCATTCCTAAGAATTTGGAAATCAGATCTTTGGGATTTTCCACTACCTTTAGCCCAAGAACTACTGTTTTAAGTCAACCTGAGATACCACATCTGCACAGCAAATCACCAAGACCTTAAACTCATCTACTCCCTAAAGTGTGGCTCTTATCTACCAGCAGTAAAAAAGTCAATGAAGCATTTCAGAACAAGAGCAAACACAGGCTTTTCCTCACAACCCCTAGAAACAGATCATACATTTCAGCAAAGTGCTGACACCCATGTCAGAACTTTGTATAAAAGGTCCTAAAAACAACATGACACAAATTTTCTTCCTTTGTCCAGGAAGTGTCTTGCAACAATAAGAATCACTACAAGGAGTCAGCAGTGTGGGGTTCTCATATGTTCCCTTTATTTTACACTGGGACCTACATATGGCCTATGGACTCTGCACACTATACCTTTAGTCTACTGTCTAGACTCTATAATATCCATAGTTCTGGTCACATACTAAGTACAACAGCATGCATGGATAACCAATCTGAGGAGAGCCCTACCCAGGAGTACGGAGACAAGAAGCTATGCTTTCCACAGATTCACAGTGGTATCACCAAGTAGTCCATAGTTCATGATGACCTGACTCTAGGGTCACCTTGCCCTCTAATTTTTTTTTCAAGACAGAATTTCTCTGTATAGCCCTGGCTGTCCTGGAACTCACTCTGTAGACCAGGCTGGCCTTGAACTCAGAAATCTGCCTGCTTCTGCCTCCCAGAGTGCTGGGATTACAGGCGTGTGCCACCACCGCCTAGCCTGCCCTCTAAATCTTAAGACCTTTGTACACAAAGTGAGAATAACTATTTGGAGATTAAGAAACATTTGAAAGAGCCCTTAGTGATGCTTGAAAACAGTGTTGATGTTGTCACTATCACCACCTTTACCATCAGAAGTTGACTAAGAAAGAAGTTTTGGTCAAACAAGACTATTTGGCAATTCTCAGTTCTCTGATAAACTCATCTGAATCCTATTCCTCTATGTAAACAGCCTCCATACTGGAGAACATGCTGTTCAGAAACATCATCCTATGGATAGAATAGGGTGTTCATTGTGATCTCTGTTGGACACCTAGAGTCCTCCTCTGTGTTTGTTCCACAGGGATCCCAGATCCATACAGTTACAAGATTCTATAGAACAACAACAACAACAACAAATCTCAGCAAAGCAACTAGGGACTGCTCAGCCTGAGCCACAGGCAAGGCAGTCATCCTTTACAAAACCAAGACCTCTAATACAAGCTGGGAGGAGGTCAGAACACAAACACAGTTCAGTAGCTCTTCAGATTATGGTACCCACATCCTTCTGCTCAGCTGTCTCATAGACCCTTGTCTTGAAGCAGAATTCCCAGGAACAGCACAAAAACTGAGCTGCTGGTTTCTGTTTCAAGTCTAGTATTCTGGTACCCCACTGTACAAACATCACTGAAGACAAGACTGCCATGATTTTTTTCCTCAATACTTCCAATTGATTTTTCCTGGATCACCTTGACTCAAGACAAGCTACCTGGGAGCTTGTACCTCTGGGGAACACAATAGATACACTGGGGGAATATACTAAGGGAACACTCTCATTAAAGAAATCCCTTTGACCCTTCCATCCCCTATTAGAGGGCTTGACTTCCAGCTAAGTACATCAGTCCCATGTGGCTATTGGCTGAGGGATCCCAGGAGTATCGGTACTGCCCATTCTTCTAAAGCATTTAACCTGTTTTCTCACTCTTCATCAGGTGGAGGCAGGAGAATATATAAAGCACAGTTGATTTGGACCTCACTCTTCTCCCTGTCACACCCTTCCCAAACACAGACCAGGTGTTTCCTGGTGATGTTTCCAAGAGCAGGTGGTACTCCTGCCTAGCTAGCCTCTTCTGTCTCCCAGGTAGACTTCAGAAGCCCTATTCTCTCTCTCTCTCTCTCTCCCTCTCCCTCTCCCTCTCCCTCTCCCTCTCCTCCCTCTCCCTCTCCCTCTCCCTCTCCCTCTCCCTCTCCCTCTCCCTCTCCCTCTCCCTCTCCCTCTCCCTCTCCCTCTCCCTCTCCCTCTCCCTCTCCCTCTCCCTCTCCCTCTCCCTCTCTCCCTCTCCCTCTCCCTCTCCCTCTCCCTCTCCCTCTCTCCCTCTCCCTCTCCCTCTCTCTCTCTCTCTCTCTCTCTCTCTCTCTCTCTGAATCTGCTGCTGCTTATGTGACCAAAGCTTTCTGGATGTCACTGGAACTGCTCATGATCTCTCCAGATGTATTTTATGTATGATTGGGTTTTTTTTTTTTTGCAAAAACTGACAAAATAAATATAAAATTCATATGGTAATTCAGGAAATATAGACTAGCTAAAACAATTTTTTTATTTAAAACAAAAATTTCAAAAATAAAAGTTAAGGACTCATACTTCCCTGTTTCAAAACTTACCATAGGACTAGAGTTACCAAGATAATATAGTATCCTCACAGGTTGAACATGTATATAAATGAGATAGACTCAAAAGTATAAAAGTAAACTATATTTTATCAGTAGATATTCAACAATGGTACTTGAATGATTTAGTGGGAAGAATAATCATTTTAATAAATGTACTAAAACAACTGGCATCCAAAAGGAAGAAGATAGACCTCATACAGTTAAAAAAATGCAACTCACAATATATCACAGATCTATCTATAAAACTAAAATTTTTAGAAACCCTAAAAGAAAACCCTCTTGACTTTGGATCAAGCAATAGTTTATTTCTTGTATGCAACACCAAAAGCACTAGTCATAAACCAAAACTATGCATGGTGACACATGCTTATATCCCAATACTAAGAAGGCCGAGGCAGGAGGATTACAAGTTCAGGGCCATCCTGGGCTATATAGAAAAACCAAGTCTCAAAACAACAATAACAAAAATAATATAGGTCTGGAGATATGACTCATTGGTTAAGATAACTTGCTGTTCTTGCAAAGTGGCTTCCATTCCCAGCATCCACATGTAACGTCAGTTCCAGAGAATCCAATGTTTTGTTTCTGCAAGCACTACATGTATCCGGTGGACAAAACAGCCATACACATAAAATAAAAGTTTTAAAATCGATATACATATATTGAACTTTGTCCTGGTTAGTTTTTGTCAACTTGGCATAAGCTAGAGTTATCTGAGAGGATGGAACCACAATTGAGAAGATGTCTCCGAAAGACCAGCCTGTAGGTGCCAGGTAGTGTTGGTGCACACCTTTGATCCAGCACCCAGGAGGCACAGACAGGCAGATCTCTGAGTTTAAGGCCAGCCTGGTCTATGTACGTCAAGAGTTTCAGGACAGCCAGAGCTACCCAGAGAAGCTTTGTCTCAAAACACAAAACAAACAAGCAGAACGCTTATGGCAAGCTTATAGAGCATTTTCTTAATTAGTCATTGATATGAGAGGGCCAAATCCATTGTGGATGGTGCCACCTCTGGGCATGTGGTCCTGGAGTATATAAGAAAACAGACTAAGCAAGCCCTGGGGAACAAGCCAGTAAACAGCACTCTTTCATGATCTCTGTTTCATTTCTTGCCTCCAGGTTCCTACTTTGAGTTTCTGCCCTGACTTCTCTCAGTGGTGATATGAACTTGGGAAGAATGATAAAACAAAACCTTTTCTTCCCAAGTTGCTTTTGGTCATGGTGTTTTATCATAACAAAAGCCCTAAGACAGCTTTCATCAAAGTTGAAAATATTTGTCTTCAAATAATTCCATCAATAAAAATTCTCCTAAATGCTTGCAAATCACATATTTGATAAAGGATTTGTACTGAGAATAAAAACTCTGATAACTCTTTAATAAGACAATGGACTACTTAAAAAAATCAAAGAACTTGAAAAGTCATTTCTCTAAAGACAATATATAAATGGATAATATACATATGAAAAGCCTCAACATCTAGTCATGAGTTAAATACAAATCAACTGTAAGGATATCACTTAACTCTCACTAAGATGGTTATAACAAATTCAAAAACAGATAACTATGAGTTCCAATCTGTAGAAACTGTGATCTTCTTCATTACTGTTGATGGAAATATAAAAGAGCAGTCACTTAGAAAACTATTCTTAGAATTCAAGGTTTTGTTGGGTTTGTTTTTGTTTTTGTTTAGATTTAGTTTTTATTTTATGTGTATGAGTGCTTTGCCTGCTTGTATATCTGTGTACTATGTGCATGCCTGGTGCCCACAGACTTCAGAAGAGAGCATTAGATCCCCTAGAACTTGAGTTATACATGGTTGTGAGGTACCATGTGGGTTCTGACAACCTAATCCATGTCCTTTGCAAAAGTAACAATGACATCACTGAATCATCTCTCCAACTCCAATTCTCAAGATGTAAAATATAGTTACCATCTAACATAACAATTCTATTCCTAGATATCTGTGGTGGTTTGAATAAGAATAGCTACTTTAGGCTCATACTTGAATCCTTAGTCACAAGGGAGTGACACTATTTGAAAGGATTAGAAGGATTAAGAGTTATAGCCTTGTGGAAGAAGACACTATATCTCTTATATAGACAAGAGACAGGCTCATAAACACTGGCTTTCTACCTGGTTAGATAGAAAGACACACTTTACAGGGCTTTATGTGTTCCAGACCCTTGAGAATAAAAGATTTAAAAGGAACACATGCCAGCATCTCACACAGTGAACTGAAAGACAAGGTAACAATTCAATTTTCAGTATGAGGCTGCTTAGGGAGAAGATTCTAGATTTACTTCAAGAAAATTATCAAGTGGATATTTACATCAAAAAATAATATTCTGGGTGCTTGAGAGATAGTTCAATGGCTGAGATCACTTGTTGCTCTTGCAAAGGACCTAGGTTTACTTCCCAGTGCCCACTGGGCAGCTCATACCATCCCTAACTCTTGTTCCAGGTGGATCCAAAATCCTCCTCTGGCCTCTACAGGCACCAGGCATGTACATGGGACACATGCACACATGTATACACATAAATTAAAAATAAATATTTTTAAAAATAACGTTGTGACAATAGGAATGGCCCAGAAGAGATAAACTTCCTCCCATCAGTGTTTGAGTCCCAGGTCTTAAAGGCATGCCAACAATTTGTGGGTTACCAACAATTAGGGATTGTTGTACAGTGCAAAATTCTTAACAAGCCACATTTGGGTTTTTTTTATCCCAGTTTGGGAACTTATGTCCAGATTCAGCTTAAACCATAATGACCCAGGGAATGCTGGACTAGGGTTAAAAAGAAAAGATGATTCCATAGAAGTGCTGGGGGGTGGGGGCTGGAGAGATGGCTCAGTGGTTAAGAGTGCCTACTGCTCTTCCAAAGATCCTGAGTTCAAATCCCAGCAACCACATGATGGTTCACAACCATCCGTAATGAGATCTGATCCTCTTTTCTGGGGTGTCTGAAGACAGCTACAGTGAGCAAGCGGGCCTGGAGCTAGAAGAAAAAGTATCTGAAGACAACTACAGTGTACTTACATATAATAAATAAATCTTAAAAAAAAAAAAAAGAAGTGCTGTGGGATGGGCCCCAGAGAGCAGGTGAAGCCTGTCTGTTCTGTTCCTTGCCCAGGGATCTTTGTAACTCCATGCAGTCACCATGAGCCAAGGGAGACAGCTGCTACTGAGAGCCAGGAAGTCCCATGATCCAGATAGTTACAGATGCTCTTCTACTTCTGCCAGAGCAGTGTCAGAGTACATCAGTAGTTAATCTGCATCTGAGCAGAAGGTTGGACAATCATGCCTGATGATCAACCAGCCATACAGGAGCATCTCTGCACCTGCTTATGCAGTCCCCTACCTGGAGCGTCAAGCCATTCTCAAATTGTTCTGCAGAACAAGGATGTGCAGCTGAGCCCTAGAGTTAGGTATAAATTTATACCTATTCTATTCTAAAAATATCCTAATCTATTCTAAAGTCTAAACACTTCCTATGTTTTATCTCAATCCTTTGTTGTCTTTCCTTGCTACTGTTCAGGTTTAAGACAAAGCTGAGAAAGGCAAGAAGGAAAAATCAAGTAAAATAATAATGTAAAGGCCACAAATCTAGCCACAACTCATTTTAGACTTTGTGTAACCACTACTGGGGGTACTAGGAGGACAAGACCTTGGGGACAATGACCTTACTCTAACATTTTACCAGGGGTTACTAAGATGAACCCAGCACTGGGCCCTCAGTCTAGCCTCTGTTCTCCAGCACAAAACTCTGGGCATAGAGCAAGAAGAGAGAACAATGGTAGGGAGGAAAGGAGCATGCACTGGCCAATCAGGAATGATCTGCACATCAGAGGAAGGCTAATGACTCACTGGTCAAAATATCAGATTATGAGACCTTACAGATATCCTTTAAAATGAACAAACTGTGGGATCTGAAAAAGGGGTTAAAGAGGTGGACTAATGGTTAAGAGCACTGGCTGCTCTTCCAGAGATCCCGAGTTCAATTTCCAGCACTCACATGGTGGTTCACAACTGTTTATAACTGTAGTTCTAGAGGATCTGATGCAGATATACATGCAGATAAAACATGCATATGCATAAAGTACATAAATAAATAATCTTTTAAAACAACAAAAATTAACAAACAGAGTCTAAGGAGAAAGGATGACTCCACAGTGTTTTCTAAATACTAATTAATTGCAGAAGGAAAAGAGTAACATTGGGGACACACTGGGATGGCCCACCTGAATGAGTGTAAAATTGGCATGACAGACAAGGAACACTGGAGTCAGGCAAAGAGAGAGAGATGTTCATATGTAACTCAAGTTCAATCACAGTCAAACAAACCCAAATTAAAGGGCATTCTTCCAGTGCTCTTCAAATGGCTCACCATCATGAAAGACATTGTGGAAATCATTCCTATTTCAAACTGACCAATGTAAGACACAAGGATCCAGCATACTGCTCTGGGTCTGAAAATTAAGCTAGCAAAGGAAAGAAGGGTCTTGCCTGCAAGGTATGCCTGCCAGGATCACTAGCAGCATACTCTCAAAAGGTTCAGAAGAAATGGTTTTGTTCTATCCTTAAAACACTTCTGCAGGTTTGAAATTGTTTCAAAAATAAACACATTTTTAATTTACATGGATAAGAAAAATAATTTATTAGTAATCAGTAGAGTTCTCTGAGAAGAAGCAAGATTAACGCAGAATAGGAAGGGAGTCTTAGGCACAACCTGTTAAGGTCCCTATTTGCCCCCAATACATTGATCTCCAAATCACGAATCTTCTACACAGGCCCAAGTCCTCTGGTCTTTTTTGAATTGCTGCTTGGAACTCTGCTTCTGGCCTACTAAAAAGCCAGACATCACCCCCAGACCAGAAAGTCTGGTAGCCTGAAAGTATAAGAAGAAGATAGAAACTGAAAGTATCATGGAAGTTGCATGGCTGCCTCTACCCACACAGAACTCTTTTGAACCCTTGCCTTTTTGCTATCCCTGCTTAGAGTCCTTGAAGCTCTAAAACTGCACTGCTTTCCTCCCCAACCCTTCCAACCCTAGAAGAGTACAGTTGCAATAGACATTTTTGGACATAATCTTGGTAGTTAGGACAGGTCTGGGGACAAAATAGCTTTTAGCAGGAAACAAACAGGGCTACAGGGAGACCAGGGGCAAATGTTGTTCTTTTTCTTTCCTGATTTAATAAAGCTGAAATCCAAAGAGTAGAATACTTGCTGAATGGAGCAGACAGACCTGCTTTTGCTGAGTTTAGGTGAAAATGAGAGAAGAGAGGTGGGGGTAGGGGAGTCGAGAATTCTATAGCTTTGCACAATTCTCATTATTTTGCTTCTAATTCAGCCTCCGCTAGTACTTTCTCTATTCAATAAAAGCCAAATGCAAGCCATGTCCCCTAATCTCTCCAACAGCAGCTCACTGCTGAGAAAATAATACAGATGTAACTTCCAACATCACACACTTTCTTTTTCATTTATATGCAAATAGTGACCTTTCACCCAGGCTGTCTCAAAGAAATGTTTCCTTAAAAATGCAAATAGCATGTTTCAGGCAGTTACTATGACTGAGTCTTTCTTATATTATTATCATTATTTCTTTTAACCTTACCAATGCTGCAAAAACAACAGCTAAACTGCTCTGCAGTAATAATGACTTTTCAAACCAAATCACAGGACTGGCTCTTCAGGCAGCCTGTCATTGGAGGCTGCAAACAGAGAAGGATGTCCAACCCAGGCAACAGTGTCCCCAATAGTTAGTTTCACACTGCTTCTACACAGCAGGGGCTGTGATAGTGACACTGCCATGTGACCAGGTATCAGACCCCCAAAAGTGCCTAGACACAAGTAGGACCACTTTGACCCACTCAGTCCCAAGTACAGCTCTACATTAATCCCTGACCTACCCTGGGCTGGATAGAACTCAAGATGCTTTTGGGGCCTCAACAGTCACCTTGCAAAACCCACTCAGAAGAGTAAAGGTGGAGATTCTAGAAGGAGGGCCAAAGAAGAAGCTAGGAGGAAGAAACAAGCACAATCAATTTGTTCAGAGGCACTGCAGAACTCTTTCCTGATTGACAACACCTTGATCAGGCCAGGCCACAGGCTATGAACAGCCCCAGGGGAAATGCCTGCCATCCCCTTGCAGCTTCCCCTGAAATGTTGGTTAGGTTAGGAAAGCAGGTGGTAGATAACAAGGCTGATATCTGGTTTCACTGAGTCATGACCAAAACACCTTTTGAGACCAGGCACAAAATGATTTGCTACGTGAACCCTGAGGCCAAGCATAGGCCTTGATATTCTCTTCAGGACAAAAGAAGCAGGTTGAGTTCAGAACTACACATGATAGTCTGGAATTACTCAGACAGCCTAGCACTAAGACTAAATAGGCAGCTGTATCAAGACTGGTATTCTTATCCACCAATACCAGAAACTCCCCTGGTCAAGCAATCTATCTCAGAAAAGACCAGGCTCAACCTCTTCTCTCTCTTGCCTTGAAGAACCAAGAGGTGATAGTTTTTAAAATAGCTCCATTTTCCTCCTTCCATCCCAGTTCCTATAATTCTAAGACCCCTGCTCAAATTTAAATTTGACTAAGAAAGCACAAGCCCAGGCAGCTAGATCCTGCCTACAAACTTACCACCATGCTCTAAAGTGACATTTCTATTCAGCAACAGTCCCATGCAGATTTTCAGGCTTAGCACTATGGAAAAGTGAGCATTAACTTTCCAGACTTGATACACAGTGCCCTTTACAAAAGTGAACAGAAAGTTTTGGAGAAAATACAAATATGCCATAACATTCAGAAGTCTTGTTTCTTGAGTGACTGACTGGCAAAAGAGAGAGATGTCCAGTGTGATGGGTTAGCAATGTGTCTACAGGTCTCAAAATCATAGCCCCTGTACTAAGTCACAGCTCTCAAAACCTTTAGAGGTCCTACAGGAAAAGTTGAGTTCTAGCTCCTGATCAATGCCAATTGGGGTTCATACCCATTCTATATAGTACTAAATACCACCAGGTTGGGGCCAGATATACAAGCAACCTGTCAACAACCTGCCAATTGTATCTCCATTCCCTCTCCTCACACCTGGATCATATGACATAATTCCCACCTTGCCCAGCCATCTTGCTCAATGTGACTTTAGGTAGCCTGTGCATATTCACACTGGCCTTTCAAAACCCTGACAACCTGCACTCTACTGGTACAGGCAATGTTCTCAGGCCACAGTCCCACATAGTCCCAATCTATACAAACTGAAACCCAGCTCACCATTGCCTATACTCAAAACCATACCCCTGAAGATGAGGCAAGCTACTGGGCAGAGACTTTCAGAAGATCAGGGATGCCATAAAAGCCCAACACTATATTTGACAACCTCTTCTCTTTCTAAAAGTGGGACTAATCTAGAGCCAAGCAGATATTCTCATTGAGCAGATTAAAATGTCTTCGGAGCCAGGCATGGTGGTTCTTGCCTTTAATCCCGGCACTCAGGAGGCAGAGGTAGGCAGATCTCTGTGAGTTCAAGACTAGGCTGGTCTACATAGCAATTCTCAAGACAGCTAGGGCCACCCAGAGAGACCATGTCTTACAAAGCCAAAAATAAGGAGCTGAAGAGATGGCCCAAGAAGATGAGTACTTACTGCTCTTCCAGGGGACTAGAGTTTGATTCCCAGGACCCATATGCAGTCACAACTGTCTGTAGCTCCAGGACTAAAGGATCTGATGCCTCTTCTGGCCTCTACAGGCTAGACATGCATGTGGTACAAAGACATACAAAAATCCATATACATAAAACAGCATTTAAAAATAATGAAGCATTTTCTGAGTTATGATCATTACTTCTTTTTAAAGTATCACTGAATTTTAAAAAATGAAAAAAAAAGGATGAAGCAATAAATGAAGTTGGTCATACAAGAAAAACACACTCACTCCTAAAGGCATTTGCCAAGAGAAGTGAGTTGAAACTGTATTGTGTGGCTTCTAAGAACACTAGCTTAGCAGAAGCCTGAGATCAGACATTTTAATTCAAATGAAAACACCTCTCACATGGTTTCGTTTTTGTTTTTAAGAGGCATTTGGGAGACATATATGAAGAAAATAAAATATGGAAGAACCTGAAGTGGCAGTGCTTTCTACTTGGAACCCTAGAACCTGCTCTTATCTGAGCAGTGGACAGTCTGTAGAGTCTTCAAAAAGTAGAAAGTCCATGGGGCACAGCAATAGCAGCTGCTCTATTCCTTTCAAATAAAGTCACCATTTTTTTATTTTTCATTTTTCTTTTCTAGAACAGTGTTTCATATCCTATACTCAAATTTACTATATAGTCAAGGATTATCATGAACTTCTGATCTTCCTGCCTCTAGTTCCCAGCTGCTGGGATTACAGGTGTATTCTACCATACCCAGTTTATGCAGTACTAAGGATCAAACCCAGACCTTCATACATGCTAGGCAAGCATTCTGACAATTGAACCACACCCCTATACCTTCAACCTCCTATCTGGGCACCAAACCCAGGACATTGTGTTTGCTAGGTACTTGCTCTTCCACTGAGCTCAGTCTTCCCCCTCAAAACCGTTTTAATACTACCCCATCAAATTTCTCTATAAACTCAGACCACAAAATTCCAGTTGAAATTACATCTGTAACCAATGAACTTTTGATTACTCAATTTTAAGTGCACAGGAAAAGCAGAAAGGCAATCCTAAGACAAGAAGGGAAGAAAAAAGGATTTGCTCAGGGATCCACAGAGAAAAGTCAACAAGCAGTGGCTCTGCACTTGTTTTCTAAGGTTAGGATAGTGGAGCCCAAAATATTCGAGTCATTACCAGTGTTCAGAGTACCCATGAGCCAGGACCACCAGAAGCCACCTCTGCTACCTCTCAACTCCCTAACTCATGCCGCTCTGGGTTCAGTGCTGACCAAGGTATTCTGACTGTTCCTGAACCTACTTTTACCTCCAGCCCAGGTAGTAGGATTGTTCTGTCCTAAAGAACCTATTTTCCAAAGCAGAGGTACCTTTCACATTACTTTATTTAGGAAGGGATTGTTGAGTCCCTAACAATCTGCTTGCTTACAGTAAGCAGCTATTGGAGGCCTAATAGGTTCCTGGCATGGTGTCAGTCTGTAGGCTCCTTCCTTTGTGTTCATCTAGGGCTGGGTCATGCAAACCAGTATTCCAAATAGTCCAGCCCCTGTTAGGTCTGGTCATGCCAGAAGGTGGCCTGCTGGGTTCTGAGCCAGTCTTTCTATGTGCCTGGCTTTGGCCTTTACTCCAGGTCACATGCTCACATACAATATCGCCCAATATCATCATCTGCACATTTGATAACCAGGACCAAAGAAGGACTAATTAAAGGAAGTGGGAGGTCCAGGTAGCACCTTGTCAGTCCTGTGACCAACATGGTGTAAGTCAGTGGCCCACAGCAGTCAAGCCTGCACCTTCATACCAGCATACACTGCCAGCCGTTCCTGACATCTCTGAACACTGACAAATATTCAAACAGAAACTGCTACAATACTAGCACAGAGCAACTTTGCAGTTCCAAAAGTGAGGAAGGTCTTCTCAGAGAGGGCTTTCATCATGCAAACTCTGGGAGTTTAAGGCAAGTATATAGAATCTACACATCTGGGCCTGAAGGCAATACTCTCAGTTGCTGTTCAGACAAGCTGGAAGAATTCTCAGGACTACATCTGGGCTCTGTACTCTAAAAAGCATGGAAAGCAGGTTGATTTGGGATGAAAAAGCTTACAAATTCTTGAACTCTTGAACACTATTATTGTTCAGCCCTCTGGATCAACAAATTCCTTGAAGTCTAGCACCACCAAAATACCTAGGAATCAGATAGCCTTTCTATAAAAGACTCCATGAATCTGCTTCTTTCTTTATGAGAGTAAACTGACTCAATTGACTTCTTCTACACAAGAAACACAATTTGGGAGGGGTAGGGCCATACCTCTGTTGACAACAGCATTCCACTGGGTGCATAATCTTTGTTTTCCACTCTTTTATTTGTTAGTTAACACAGCCATATGGACTGAGGTAAAAATTACAGCCAAGGGCCAATGGGAAGAGACTGTAGTGGCAAAGAGCCTGAGACTGAAGGGAGCCCCCCACAGCTTGTCAGGTAAGGGCCCGACACCCTACACTGTTGCCATCTCAGAGAAACTAGCACATCCCTTTAGTGCCAATTTGATGCTCCCCTCCTAAGTTTGCCTTAACACATTCTTGTTTTTGTTCACTTGGCTACTAGCCTCAGGACTAAGATTCTTTTTTTAAGCCAGTGGGACAAAATTCATCTTCTTTCTCTCCCAAAAGAACAATTTAATAGTCACAGTCATTGTTTTATTATTATTAATTATTATTATTATTTTATAGCTATACAGTCTGACCAAACTCATGTAATGCCTCAAAACCAAACACATGTAATCTTCGAGCCACTTCTCAGAAGCTTTATTTCAGAAATTAAACAACCAACTTTACTAGTCACTAATGTCTGCTGATTCAAAGATGATGTTGAAACAAGAAAGCATCCATATCTGAAAGAAGCAGGCAATGAGTAGCTACAGCACTGACATACAAACTTCCCTATACTTGTTATTATCCTGATTCATAAAGAATATAAATCTGACGAATAGAGCCAAATCCTCTAGAGCACACATGTGTGCAATGGCATCTCTGTGTTCAAAGCTCAAACTGACTTCCTAGTATTAAATATGAAAATCCAGTTACACTGGAACTACAAACAACTGCACACCCCAACCACACAAACACACACAGAAAGAACTGAGAACAGTAACACCAAATGCTACCCATGGATCCCACAGGCACATGCTCCCTTGGTGTTGCTCCTGAAGTTTGAAAGTATGTGACAAGAAGACAAAATGTTCCCAGGATCATCTCTTCTGGGTACCTGGAGTGTGTGTCCCACAAGAAACAGCCAAGCTCCAAGTCTCTGCTTCAGATAGACCTGTGTATGGGGTCAGCATCCTTCCTGGACACAGATCTTCTGTGTCCCATAGCCCAAGACATCCGTGTTCCTTTTCCAGAAATACAGATAAAGTTTCTAGTCTCGATCCACAGTGTCCTCCTCCCCTATGCCTTTTCTATTAGACACACAACATGCCCATAAGAATCTCAGAAATGCAGGAAGGGCAAAGAAAGGAGGAACACACAGCCCAGGCAGATAGGGAGAAGAAAGCCTTGTCCTTCAGAACAATTTAAAAAGACGTCCCCAACCTGCTTTTTCTGCAAAGAGAGCCTTCTTGGAAATCCTCTCTGTTCTAGCCCTCCCCTCTGTCCAAGGGGAAAAGCTAAGCCCTGGGTATCTGCCTTTGTCAGCAAAAGAACATAACATTGACTTACCTTTCCCCACAGCTATTGTCTGTCCTCTTTCAAAATGACATCACGGAAAGCAATCATGAAATTTACATGGGGGGGGTGGGGGGAGGACGGGGGAGGGGAAGGCAGCTGCCTCCCTCACCGCAGTCACGTGTGGGGAAGCCTGTGTGTGGGTTTCAATTAAATATCTTCTCCCCTCAGTGTGCGAACTCCTAAGCCAGCTAAAGGCGATGTCTCATTTACTTAATGACCGCTCTCATTAGCAGCGGTGGCACGGGCTGGCGGAGGAGGCTCCTTTGTAAATACGCTACCCATGAACCCTTGGGGCTCCAATATATCTGTTTACTCTCTGAGGTGAAATAAATTTACAGTATAACATCAGAAAGATGGATCTGCCAAATTGAAGGTGAGAGGTGCTCCAAACCAATAGATTTCCTGTTTACTGTTCTGAGCCTCACCAACAAATGTGCCCAAATCTGCCTAAATATATCTATAATCAATATATAACATGATTGGGTTTTATCAAATGTAAAACACACAAAAGAGCAAGATGCATTATGCCAACCATGCTCACTCCCCTCTTCTTTTTCTGCAAGTGGTTCAGCCCAATAATTCCTAATAGCAGCGACCGGAATGACAGATGCCCTGGGTTAGCATGGCTCTGGCGAAAGTGCTTTACAATATTTATTGGTGGTTACGAATACAACCTCCCATCATAAAAAAAATGGATTGCAGAATTTATTTCTCAAATGAACTAAAAGTGTTATATGGGCTCATCTTCATATGAAAGTACCAGTAAAGTATATTCACAAGAACAGAGCAGAAACAATTTTTTTAAATGTTACACTTTCCCTTTTTGTTTTAATATTACTAAAGGTCTCCCAAAGAGTACTAAAAAAAAAAAATCTCTAAGCACTGCTATCCTAACCCTAGAAACATAAATTCACTATCTGCAAGGAACGATCCCAAAAACACAAAGAAGAAAAGTCTGTGAGACACACACCTTAGAAATACAACCTGCCTGTCAACTTTAGAATCTGCCAGTTCTCAGTTTTTCTCTAATTTACAGAGCTGAACACAGGAATAACCTCAAGAAAAACCCATGGTACTCTTGTTTGTTCCCCTAAAACTCATCCTTACACTAACAAATCAGAATTGGAAACTGCACTGGAAAACACAAAAATGAAAGTCAAATTAAGATCCTGAGAAGACACTACTGCCACATCTAGAAAATAGAACATGCACAGCACAAGGGTTATTTCAGGTTTTAACAGAAAACAAATATTGTTTCCTGGCAAGTTGTGCAGAAAGACAACGTCCTGCTTAATTATCATAGATAGGCTTGGGCTGCCAGAAATCTGAATAAGATAAAGCAAGTATGCTAGCTTTTGCAAGGAGAACAGGTTGTAAGGACCTTGTGGAATGTAAGCAGAAGCTTCTCCTTCATGAACAATTATTTCTAACACATAATTCATTCTGTATATAGTATACATAAAACAAGGAGCTTTGTTCCGAAACGCAAGTTAAGTTTGATATTTCTTACACATACAAGTAAAATACAAAATTCATATGGGGCACTTATTTAGATCAAGCAAAAATAAAACAAATGCAAGCCTGCAGTGGTCAAACAAAATGAAATATTAATTAGCCCAGGAAGAACATTTGAGAGTCCTACATGATTGCCCACCATTTTCCTATTCTTTCATTAGCATAAAAGGACATATTCAGCTGAGAGCACTCCGGAAAATCCACCTCTATCTCCTCTGAACAAGCTGTCAGAGCTGGATATTTTACATCCTAAACCTTTAGCATTCAGAAATTCTATTAAAGCCTTATCGGGAGAATGCAGGCTCAGAGTGGCACTGTGTGCCATTGTTATAAAGGGACGGTGGGAGAGAAGGGAGAGCCTGTGTTGAATTAACCTTACTACCCAGGAGTATTGAAGACTCCAGGAAAGCCATTTAATTCAGATTTATGATAATCAAACTTAAGAAATAGCATAAAACAGAGAAGACAAAAGGGAGAAGCTAATATGTGCTACAAAAAAAAAAAAATTCCTTGTGGGGCATCATTATTTTCTGAGGGAATGGAAAAGTGTTTTTGCACAAACCTCAGTCCGTCAGCATTTCCTATCCCTTCAAGCAGCCACAAGCCTCGAGAGTTTTAGCTCAGTGGACTAGAATATGCTCCAAATCCGGCCTGGGACTTTGAATATGCAAGGAAATCGCAAATCGGTAGCCAGGGAGAGCCCAGGACTGGCAACCTATTTGGTAAGTTAGAGATGTAGAGTTTTCAATCTGATTTGCGGAGTAAAGATTCAAGATCTTTGTCTGACAGTGTTGGAGAACAAAGCGAGGGTGCCAGAAATGAAGCAGAGTGGAGAATTTCTCCAGCCAACTCTGGGGTTTGATCACCTCCCTTCGACCCTGAAAGGAGCAGAGAGTGGAGGCGAGCCGCAGACTGATCAGCACTCTGGACAGCGCTCCATTCACTCCACACCCCCACACCCCAACACCCCCACCCCCACGGAGCTGGCCTTTGTTCTCTACTTGCCAAAGCCTGTCGTAGGCACTAGGTCCCCAGTTGCCAGTTCGCCTAGCAAGGCAAAGCAATTCCAAAAGTGTACTACCAACTCAAATAGCTCCTGCTTGTGACAACAGCAAGGTATAATCTAAAAACTTTTTTTCCTTATATAAGATAAAATTCTGTCAGAATTTTTACGACTCATAAAACATTTTTTTCAACAGCACGCTATTCCTTTAAGCTTTATTTCATAAAAATCTGAAATCAGGTTGCACGTGCCTCTTTAAGTTTGGGAAGATCAGGTAAACAATTTCTGTTGGGTTAGTGGGTCCACAGACTTTTCAAGGAAGGAAATGGAGAGATTTGAAAAGCTAAACTATGACTGCTGCCGGCTCACTCGGAAAGTGCTTTGTGTGCACTGGGAAAGCAGACTTAATTGTTGCTTAACTGGTAGGATCATTTCAAATAAGGTGTAATTACTTGTGCAAATCCGCACACAGACATTCCAAGTGTCAGTTCATTTGCTTCATAAAAACTCTTTCAAGTAATTTTGTTCTAAACTTTCTGCATCTGTAATTGGCACCACCTTCTCTAGTGACCAGCTGGGGGTGAGGTTTTCTTGTTTCCTTCTGAAAGCTTCCCGCAGATGGGCGCCTGCCTTAATGCTGCCGGCGACAATTAGGGCGTTGTGTGCGCAGCCGAGATGGTCAGCATTAATATTGTATAGAACAGCTGAGGGCTGGGGGGCGCTGCCCCAGGCAGGCCCTGGCAGATGGAGCAAACAAAACCAGGAGCCACTTTACCCACACTCCAGGCTGACTTTGTGTGCTTGTCTCACACTCGCAAACATTTGGCAATGAGTTTATGAGACTCTCACACACACATGCACACTCATGCCCTGTAACTGTGAGTGTGATAGGATGTACATAGCAGAAGAAGACACAAGAAGGCCAGTATAGATATTCCCATTCACACAAAGACATGAGAAGTCACAGTCCACCTCCACTTTCCCAGCCTCCTGGGTCAGGGGCTGCTAATATCTCTCCCTCATTTGGCCAGCCAACAGTCCTAAAGAGAAACAAAGATACAAGCAGGCCCACTACCCACCATTCACCCAACTTCCAACCTTGGGTAAGCTGTGAGGCTTTCACAGGGTTCTGGGCTGTCAGCACTTCTGCCGAAAGGGACCCAAGATGTCCCCAGGGTCTCTGGCTGGCATTCAAGAGGAGTACATGTCTATCACTTTCTCAGCCCAGAAAATAACACTGAGCACTGGCAGGGCATCCTGGCAGAACTATGAACAGCCTGGGGAGGGGTGCAAGGGACTGGGGATGGTACGCACCCAGGAAGCTCCCGCAGAGCGTCATCCTGGCCAGATGGATGAACCTCTTCTCTGGAGCCTGGATACAAGTCACTTCATGCTGGAAAAAGTTGCTGTACAAACTTCTGTGTCCCAGGACCCTGGGAGCACAGACCACAACCAGCCAATCAAGACAGAGAGCACATAATCACAAATTGATGCCGGCTGCCTGCCAATGAGGCTCCCTTCCACACACAATGGGCCTCAGGCCCAAACAATGGACCCCGCCTGCAGGGCCAAAGCAGGGGAGTAGGAGAGGCAGAGATAGCCCCTCCCTATACTATAGATGAACAGTGAAGGAGATGTGGCTAGAGTTGGGCTGTCACACTAGATCAAGCCTGCAGCCTGGTGGGAAGAAGTCAGCAAGTGGAAGGGAGAGCAGAACAGGCTTTTTCAGGAATGAGTCCTCTACATTACCCTATGTACAGGATAGCCCACTGAGGCCCTTTTAAATAATCAACTTGGACACAACAGGCACTCTCTGAGCTCTCCAATACTGAGGAAGCAACTACCCAGGTAGACACCAGAGTGATAGCCCTAAACTCTTCTCTCCCAGCTTATGACCAAGCCCAATCCAGTCACTTCCATTCAGGAGCAGTGTCTACAATAAGGGTGAGGCAAGAGGGCTGTTCAGAGCTCTGTAAAAGGCATATGCAGAGTGAACCTGCTCCTCATACACTGGCATTTCTAGCAAACATAATTCCCACATCCACAATGAAGAAAAACGAGCAGGTAGTGGACAATCAGGAGTGGCCCAGGGAGGCAGGAGGTAATGATATCACTCAAGATGGCAGATGCTCTAGGGGATGGGCCAGGCTATCAAGGGATCTAGGGCACTAAGGTTAAGAGAGGACCACATGGGGTCACAGGGCTTCTGAGTGGTGCCATGAGTTGAACAGGGCAGAAATCTATGGCTTTTATGAATGTCTGGATGCCTATTAGTTACAGAGAGATGATGACAACCTAGGCAAAGGCTACACATATGAGCCTGGAGTAGAGATAGGACTGTAAACAAAGGCAAGCTGTGTCACTCAGAGAACACAGTGACGAGTGCTGGAACTGGTTGAAGTAACAGGAAGGAGAAGAGAGGTGGTATCAGGAGGCAATAGAAGGCATGTAGAAAGAGAGGGCAGGGAGGAAATTAGAACCAGGGAAGAAATGGGGAACATGGTAAGTAGAGGACGAAGGAAGGAAATTGAGGTAATGGGTATGTGCGGCAAGAGGACACGTAAGGGGGTGGGAACAGTGGGGGCAGATGAGAAATTGGAATACAGGGGAGTAGAGCAAGGGAAAAGAGAAAATTGAAAGCTGAGATAAAATGTGGGGCAATAAAAAGTGGGAAAAGGAGGGGAAGTGGAGTTAGGAGTATGGGGAACAGGGAGGGAGTGGGAAGCAAAGGTAAAAATGGGAGGACAGTGGGAAACAGGAGCTGCTGATGGTTAGAAGGAACTGGAGCAGAAATGAGTGTAGGAGAAAGTGGGGAAAGGTAGCTACAGATGACATGGTGGACAGTCAGGTCTCCACTTTCTGTCTGTCACTAGCTCCTTAGATGAAGTGATCTTAAACAGGTTATCAGTGTCTGTGTGACTCAGTTTCTTTATAAGTCAAATGAAGATCCAGGAACACTACACAGGGCCAAAACATGTTAGCACTGCTTCACTGAAAATAGCCACTGTCTCTTCCCCACTTCCCACTTCAAGATTCCATAACCTAGCAGCCCCTTCTGAATCATGACCTGCCCCCATGCCTGAAATATCAAGTCCCATTTGTTCCATCTGACTGGAACACCTACCCTGAAGGACATTAGTAGAAACCAAAGAGAAACTTCTGTAGTACTTCTTCCTTTCAATAAACCCTAGGCTAAAAACTTGGGCATGTTTTGAATTAGCGAGACATATCAACGCTAACTTTGAAAGTTGACTGACTTAGGAGGCTTTTGAGCCCTAGCAGCTAGGTACTGAAAACAAGCGGTACTTGCCAACACCATGTCAGAGCTCACTAGACAGTGTGTGTGCCCAAGAGAGTTTGGGAGTGTTTATTTGCCCAGGACACAGCCCTATGTTTAAAACACAGCTCTGGCTGTTGACAGCAGCTGTTAACCCAGCTTTACTCTGGGCTCTGGTTAGCTACAACATCTGTCTTCCCTGGATTCTCAACCATCAGTAGTCACTACAATTGACCAAAAGGGAGGTCTCTGACATTACCTGTAATGACATTAACAGCATGCAGCACCACACAATGTCTCTGATAGCCTATCCCAAGTTTTAAAAGTGTTCTAAGAATCTCTAAAAAGGTACCCCTAGCACACATTCCAGAGTCTCTCTGCCCTGACCCCTGGGCTCATCACCATGATCCAGAAATTTACAGCTCTCAGATCCTCTACAAAACCAGAGCATAGGAGCCAATATGTCTGCCATGCCTAAGTCTCAGTTTGATCTGCCTAAGATCTCAGGATTCCAGAGCCAAGACTCCATCCACAAGTCAGATAGCCTGCTTCTCTGACACAGACAGAATAGAGCTATCTATTCAAAACTATCCTAAGATTGGCAGAGGCAATGAAGGTCAACTGAGTGACTGCCAGCCAGCGCTCTAAGTAAACTGGTCTGCAGTGCAGAAATCACTCAGTAAAGACTCCAGTCAGAAGCCTTTGAGCTCCCAAGAAACCCAAATTCAGGGTTCTAACAGCAATTTTATAGCAGCCCAGGCCTAAGGTATCACTATTGGAAGAAATGGAAAGAGAACTACCCTTGATGCCACATTAGGGATGAAGCATTTCATTGTAGCATGAACTATCTAAATCAGACCTCAGATTAATTCCAGAGAGAGACTTCCTTCCTGTCTATCTCCTGTATGTCAGGCTGGAATACAGTGTAATGGAACTCAGAGTGACTTGCAGAGAAAAGTAGTTCAACAAGATGCCCAACTCAGCTCATTTCAGGCACCCAAGTGAATGAGGAGCCTGCTGGCCTAGGATACTGTGGTTTATCCAAGTTCTCCTAGGGCAAGAAATGGGTATTAACTAAACCCACAGGGGAGGGGGAGAGAGAGAAAGGGGGAGAGGCTGTGTGGCTAGAAGGGAAAACATATTCAGAGGGCTCAGAGCAAAGAGTCTAGGGGCATACACTAAGGAGACTCCACCCAGGGTATGCGCAGACCCAAGGAAGCCAGACACAGTGCCCTTAAGTCCCCATTACTAGCCATACTGGGACTGGGGAGGAAGAAACAGATATGCTCAGAATCAAGCTATGGAACATAAGGGACGGCCCTTTGATTCCTTGTTCCAGAAGCAGCCCCTTAAGGCCTTCCTTACCAGGACATAAAGAGAATAAAAAGCAAAGGGCAACTGACAACACTGGAAAGATGGGAGGTAAACAGAGACAAGGACTATATTCATAGCCATGGTTGCAAGGGTGATGGATAAACAGATGACATGGACCAAGGAAGGAAGGGCAGAAAAACACCTGAGACAAAGGTCAAAACTCGGTAGACTCATGGACGGAGAAAAGTGGGGTGACGCTTTGAAGCAGATCAATATGTAGACTTACACACATTCATAGGGACTTGACAGAAATCTCTCAAGAACAGCAAGAAAAGTGAGCAGCTGCTGGGATCCCCACTGATATTACCTTCCACTCTGCAGGGATCATACTGCCTCTATGTGCATGTGCATGTGCATGTGCTTGTGCATGCACACTCATGTGAGCTTAGGGATGCCCTGCTCCAGGCTCTGTTTAAGTGGCTTTGGAATTGTGTTGCCAGAACAGATGGCCTCAGAGATAAAGCAGCCAGGCAGCCGGACAGAGAGCAAGCTGTGGGCGGTTGCCATGGCAAGCTGGGCTGGCTAAGTCTGCTTGTTAGCTAAGAGCGAATCCAATAGAAGTCAAGACAAATGAATGCATGGGGCAGGGAAGTACCTGAATAACCCCTGAAGTCTGATACCTTGGCAGGGCTAAGGTACAAGGAAAACAGCAATCAACTCCCTGTAAGGAGATAGGCTGAAATGTAGCTCAGTTGGTAAAGTACTGGCCTGACAACCACAAACACTTGGATTTCATTCTCAACATCTCAGAAAACTGGGTGTGGTGGCACACACTTAAAATCAAAGAACTAGGGATGTAGAAGCCAAAGAATCAGAAATTCAAATTCATACTTAACTACATAGTATATTTGAGGCCACTCCTGGTGACTAAGAATTCAAATATATGAGCTTTTGGGGTGATTCTTTTCCCCTTAACTTTTTATTGATTCTTTGTAAATTTCACATCATGCACCCCAATCCCATCATCTCTCCATCCCTCATATCCACCCTCTTCCCTTAAAACCTTCCCTTCCCCCAAAAATTAAAAAACACGCAAACAAAAGATATACAAAAATAGCATAGAAAACATCTCATCCTTGAAGCTGTAATGTGTCACAGTGTGTCCCACAGTATACCTCTCTGTTCATACATCTTCACTTGTGAATGTTCATCACAATGAGTCACTAGTCTTGTTTTCAGTCTCTGGCTTCTGTGACACCATCAATATTGGATCCTCACTGGGGGTCTCCTTTCAGTTATCTTGTTGTTGCCCTGTGTCATGGAGATCCTGCAGCTTTGGATCAGCAGGACTAGCCCTTTCACATGCCCCAACAATTCACAGATAATGTAGATTGGGGGGGGGGGACCAACTCAAAGCCCTGAGCTATCCTCCTCTCATACCCTTGGGCTGGCTCACCCTTGCCTCCTCCATCAGGGACAGCTCTACTGAGCTGCCCAGGCAAGGTGCAGAGCCTGCTCTCTCAAGTGCTTCAGTCAATGAGGGACCAGTCAACTCATCTGCTCTCATGACCCAGGAGTTGGGGGTGCAGGTCTCCTGACTGCTTCAGATGGCAAGGAGCAAGGGGGCAAAGTGAATCACCCCCATACATGGGAACCATTCTTATTCAAACCACTGTGCATGCATACTACATATTTATACATATAAATATATACACTTACATACATATAAACACCCACATAAGTATAAATACACATACATATAAATATACATGGTAAACATTATATATATCACATATACTCATCATTAGTTTTATTGGGGAAACAAAGAAACACCTATTTACCCAAAACAGAAAGGTCACTAACAGACCAAAGAAATGACTCCATACAAGCCCAGCCTGGTAAACCAATGAGTTTATGGAGTTTACTTAAAGTAATATGGATAACTCAAAAGCAGTTATATCACCAGGAAGTCCCCAGGCACCTTATAGGCAGCTACATCATTGAAGATTTTTGTGAGTCTCATGGAGGTGATCAAAACTTCTCTGGTTTAAGATGGTAATACTCATGTTCAACCCAGAGGAAACAGACACACACACACACACACACACACACACACACACGCATGCACACACCTTCTCTAAGACTAGAAAGAGGGAAAATTGACCAAGTAGAGCCAGTCCAACCACAGAAGAATAGACTGGGTATGGGAGAGTCTGCTAAAAGAAGGTCTAGAGCTGCCTGTGAGGGATCACCAGGTTTCACCCAGGATCTGAGCATTCAAAATAGGGCCTTTCTGAACCATAGAACAGTATTGGTAAATCTGCTTCACAAAGATCACTTGATGCTCAAACTTCGTACAGCTGAATACTCATTAGACAGCTTTCAGGTTAATAAAAAACACAGTAGACACCATGATATGTTGATGAATATTATTATAGTCAGGTGATATCCTCCTGAACTTTACATGTTACCTGTTTCTACACACCCCACTCAGAGATAACCCACAGTTCTTCAAGAAAGGTTTTTATACACACTGGACCTAGGAGTTCTCCATCAACTGCACCAACTTCTCGTGATGTGAAGACCTACTGAGTGGCCCCCCAACAGACTCCTATAAGTTTCCTACCCTACTTTCCAATACATCTATTGGTATATTCAGGGTCTTTGTTCCTCTTCCAGAGTCCAAGTTATAAGAAGGCTCAGACAGTGACTGAACTGAGGATTAAGGTAATAGCACAGCAAAAGAGAGACTTGAGCATTACCACCTACCTTTTGTCACTGGTACAGAAATAAAGCAAAAGCCTCAGGGAAGCAATATGTAATGAAGTCAACATTTGGAGTATCCATTGTTTCACCACCTGTGACTCCTAGACTAACTGCTGGTCATCACAGGAATGAACTGGCAGCTGGTCCCATCAGCACCTATATGCAAACCCCACTAGGGCAGAGCTAAGCAGAACAGAGCAGGTTGCTAGAGAAAAGATACAAGAATAACTTCAAGAATACAGCAGAGAGAATATGCAAGACTATGGGAGAAAGGGTAGGCAAAATTCCTTCTACTTTTACCCTTTTAGCAGTGCTACCTGCTGGTTTGCAGGAAGTAGTAAAATACATAGTAGTGTGGTGGCAGGAAGTGCTTTGGCTATTACCTAGCCCCTGGAAGGCAGCAACCAGGCAATATCCCAACAAATCATCAGTGTTTCAATGTAATGACTTGATCTATTGAATATGGTCAGGTTAGTGGACTTTTTGAGAGCCCTGGCAATATGACTGAGTCATCATCAAAATTGGGCCCCAGTAGAAACCTCTCACTGGTGCATATAATCCCAGGCTCTGATCCACATCAACCAAAGCACACTTGCAGAATCAAAGATGGGGGATGTCCTGAAACTTTACACCAAGAACATAATGTCTCAAGCCTCCAGTAGAACCCATTCACAGACCCATAGAATTGTGTGGCACACCAGTTCCACATACAGGCCTGAAGCCATACAGCATCCTGATAACAATAGCTGAGATCTAATCTGTACGCTCCTATGACTATGCTCTTGCTTTGAGCTTCCTCCAGTCTACATGACCCAGAAATTCAAGGAATAGCCTGCCTCATTTCTAAATCACAAGTCATAACTGCATTAGGTTCCAAATTAAGAAAATAGTTTACAAACTTCCACACTCTACTGCCTGAAATTTCAAGATTTCAGATTGAAATTTCAGAGCTTCAGACTGGAGTTGAGAAGATGAAGAGCAGGACAGGACTCTTTTCTCCACCCACAACCTCCCACACTTCATTCAGGTAGGGGAAGACCTCTACCTTTCTAGGTAGAACTCGTGGCCTCCTCAACAACCATCCAGGACTTCAAGGACCTCCCAACACATCACACTCTCTGCCAGGCTAGCTGCTATCAGACACATTTGACCAGATTCTTTACACTCCCATTTACAAGGTAGGCTCTCACTGACCTGTTCCAAGTTCTACTTGTTCCTGGGCCATCAGATCCAGCCCTCTTTGGATAGTACACACCATCAACAAAGGAGTACCACTCGAGGTTCATGTTTAGGTTTTTTTCACTAACACTGGACCCTGGGAGTTCCTGGAATGTTGTTCTTGCTCCTGAAATACCTACTGGATGAAGGTAGTATCCTGTTGTCTCCTAACACCAAATCTCAATCTCAGGCCACTCTATGCTGCCCACAAAAGCTTTACTTAACATTCTCCAGAGCCTGCAAACAAGTCTGCTTTCTTCTGTGTACACCTGACCATGGTTCTAGTCTTTGATCTTTTCCACCAATCAAGGTTAAGTTTCAGCTTTGGTGCTCAACCTCTGCCCTCCCACCACGAGACATTTATGTATGGCTTTCCCATTAAATGTCTCTGACACCTATTCCTCCCATTCAATGTGGGGAGGACAGATCCACTGTGCCAATCACTTTGTCACTAGCATGATATGGAACATATAGGTTCCATGAAGAACATAAAATCACCCCACCAGAAATGTTGTGTGTCCTCAGCCTCCTGCATTTTGTTCACCAGTATTCTCCCTTGGGGATCTTGGTGCTTCTGGGATAATGGTATGAATCTGCTTAACATGAGACATAGAGGCCCCTTCCTTCTATGGAGTTCTCACCCACATTTGTTATGTGAATCATTGATGTTTCAGTGTCATCAAAAAGAATACACATGATAAATACAGGGTCCCCTTCACTTCCTATCTAGAACCATCCCCAAGGCCCTCAGACCCCATTCTGAAAATCATTACTATCTAAGCTTGAATTTGTGCTTGAAATAGCAAAAATATTATCCTATGTCCCTTTCTTCAGAAATAGGAACTAGCTTAGGGCACCCTCATCCCAGGAGCCTTTGCATGTATGTCATTTAGCCTTCTCTGAGCTTCCAGGTCACAGGCAATCACAAACTTGCTTATCTGTGTGTGGGATGCTGTAAGCCCTGGAGTGAGAACACAGAGTTGAGCAAGAACCCTACTACAGCTGGCAGAGACCCCTTCTCCTGGAGACCTTAGTTGACCAAGAAAACAGAGTGTCCCCTACCAGGAAATAGCCACTCCAGGGGCTCTCTATAGGCAGTTCCTAGGGCCTGCCCAAGTAGGCAGGGTTCCACAAATCACAATAAGTCAGCAGAGTTAGTTCTCGGTGGAGGTGCAGAGGTAAACATTTGAGGTTCATTTGAACCACACCTGGCTCTTTACCATCACCCTGATCCTGCCCTGCCCAGGTACTTAACCTTAAGACCAGAGGCATCACAGAAATCCCCTGAACACTACCAAGTCCGTGTGAACTCAGGCCACTAGAAGCCTAAAGTCTAGGGAAGGCAGAAATGGATAGTGAGCTTGAAAGAGTATCTCAGTTAAGTCCTATATGAGCCTGAACCCAATACTGCTAACCTCAGAGGATGACCTACTATAGGTGTTGCTGGGACTCAGATATGAAGCTTGTCCCCTAAAGGCTCTTGTACTGAAAGCTGGGTCCTTAATACACACAGTGTTGGAGGAGGGGCAAGACTTTGGGGAAGTGGGATCTTGGTGATTCTGCTTCATCAACAAAACAAATTCATCAATGAATTCAAAATCTGAACAGATTATGAGATTGTGATGGAACTGTGAAATGTGGTGCCTAGTTTGGAAAAAATAGGTCCCTAAAGGCATGCCTGTAAATGTATGCCTTGTCCTTGGCTCCTTCCTATCTGCCATAACATGAGTTGCTCTGTTCACCACATGCTCTGCATCATGAAAGTGGAGCTCAATGACAAGCCTACAGGAACCAGAGTGAGCCAACCATGAACTGAAACCTATGAAACCATAATCCAAAATCAAGATTTCCTACTTTATTTTTATTGTTATTTTGTCACAATAACAGAAAGTTTAACACACACACACAGACCATTAAACCCCTACACCCCATGCTCAAATCCCACAGAACCCAAATCAGATAATAATACATGGACATTATCTTAGCATTAATTGTCAACTTGGCACAGTCTAGATTCACCTGGAAAAAAAAAACTTCAATTGACCAATTATCTTCTTCAGGTTGGTCTGTGGGCATGTCTTTCAGGGATTGTCTTTATAGTTAATTGATATTAGTAGTTCTAGCCCACTGTAGGTGGCATCATTCCATGGAAAAGTAAACAGGACTACATAAGAAAGGTAGCTAAGTATGAACCTCGAAATGAGTCAGCAAGCAGCCTTCCTCCATGGTTTCTGTTTCAAGCTCCTGCTTGAGTTCCTGCCCTGACTTCCCTCAATGGTAGAATGTGACTTTAAATATAAACCAAGGGGCTGGAGAGATGGCTCAGAGGTTAAGAGCACTGACTGCTCTTCTAGAGGTCCTGAGTTCAAATCCCAGCAACCACATGGTGGCTCACAACCATCTGTAATGGGTTCTGATGCCCTCTTGTGGTGTATTTGAAGACAGCAACAGTGTACTAACATATAAAATAAATAAATCTTTTATATATATATATATATATATATATATATATAAACCAAGTAAGTCCTTTCTTTCCTTCTTTAAGTTGTTTTTGGTCAGAGTATTTTATCCCAGCTACAGAAAGTGAACTGGAATGATGCAAGATATTTCCTATCCATTCACATTGAGGCAGTGAGAAGTCAGTGATTGGAGGGGAGAGAGGAGGAGGGGTGGAGAGAGAGGGAGCCTGGGAGCTGCATGAGGGAGTGAGGGAGCAGAGATCCAGATGGCATCAGATGTGTTTCTGGTGTACTAAGAGGTTAGAAATATTAGGATAAAACTTTATCGTTGTAATTTGGCATTGTGTAATTGGGAGTTTCATATACATAAATATATTTGGTTAACTACTCAAGTTTAAGAGTCATGCTTTGCTAGATACTTGGAAGGAGTGGGTGCTGGGCAGGAGAGAGAGACCCACCGGGACTTGTAACAGAGGCCTGGTGGAGTGGTACTATATTTTAACCTTCCCACTACACTAGAACAGTAACCATACAGCAGCTTCTACTTTGCAGATACACAGGATATCTCTTCATCACTTCAGCAACATGGAGCTTCTGCAAAATAGTTGAGGCCAGAAAAGAATTATAATTGGATCCCAGGCCTTCTGCCTCTGAAGAGTATGTCCTTATCTACCAGGCTTCATAGCTTCACAGCAGGAACCCACAGATGGAGAGAAAGACAGGAGTCACTAGAATAACCCCAACTCACTCTCAACTGCAGAGACAGAATTACCTACTGGAGTTGTTGATAAGCATGTGTCTATCTTCATGTCTGTGTACAGCTGTGCAGCACATATATACTACTAAGTGTGTACATGGATGAACAGGCTGAGAATGCTTGGGAGCTTCAAGTCTAGTAGCTTTCATACCAAGAGAACCCTTAGGCAAACCTTGACCAGAAGCCCCCAATTGAGAATACACCCACTCATCAGCAACCACCATGGACCCCACCAAATCTGCCAATAACCTTCTTCTCATCCCTGGAATTATCAGACTACCATAAGTCTCCTTACTCCAGCCACGAGGGGTTTTCTTAAAGTAGCCAAGTACTAAACTGGGAGATCTTGGCATATGTCTTTAATCCCAGCACTCAGTAGGTAGAGAAAGGCGGATCTCTGAGTTCAAGACCAACCTGGTCTACAGAGTGAGTTTCAGGACAGCCAGAACTACATGGATAAACCTTGTCTCAAAAAACAAAAACAAAAAAAGGTGGGCAAATCCTGCCATAGACTAAGGTGCTTGGGGTATTTATTTCCATGGGTATTTGCATAGAATGGCCTGAGTCACAACTCTAACTCTTGCTCTCTCAAGAGAGATCTCAGTTCAAGCATCCTTCCTGCAAAAGCCCTTTCAAACCTTGCCTGGATGTGTGCTCTTTGTGTTTCATAGTTCCTCTCACCTTTCTTCTGCAACATAAAGCCACTCTGTTGTCACAGATGTGCTGAAGCCCTCATCAGAGTCAGCATAAGGCTAGAAGAATGAGGAAGTCCCCAATGAGATTGATCAGGCCTCCAGCCCTGGGAGTCAGGAAGACTAGCTGTCTCTGGTATGAAGTATTACCCATATCTTGGATAGTTAGGGGTGTTTCACATATCATGCTTTGAACAGAACCATGTAACTACCCCTGTGTCAGGAGAACACTGCCTGTTTTACCTAGCTTTAGATCAGTGGGGTAACCCTGAGACTGATTTATGCTGTATGTCAGAGATGTAAGTATAGACATCGCTAAGACTCCCTGCAAAGAAGCTAGGTTCCAGATCCTCCCACTGATACTTTGGCATCCCTGCAACCATCCCATAGTGGGGACTGTGCCCTATCAGGCCAACTTAAGGACAAAAGGCCCTAGATTTGTCCCTTTACTCCCTGGCCTCTACCATATCCAAAACACTACCCCTTCTATCCTTCTAATCATCTCCTTCCGAGTGATGGCTTATGAAGCTGCCCCCCTGGAAAGCTCTTTCTAGCTCTTCTGGTGGCTCTGGTCATAGTTAGAATTGTGTAAGTCCCAGCATCAACATCTGTAATGTCTAGTTATATGTCAACCTGACACAAACTAGAGTCATCTAAGAAGAGGAAACATCAGTTGATAAAATGTCTCCATAAGATAGGGCTATAGGCAGGCCTGTAGGGCATTTTCTTAATAAGCAATTAATGGGGAGGGGCTCATTGTGAATGGTATCACCCCTGAACTGGTAGAACTGGGATGTATAAGAAAGCAGGCTGAAATCATCATCAGAGAGTCTTCCTCCAGCAGATGATAGGAGAATATGCAGAGACAGCCAAACATTAGGAGGAGAGAGCCCAAATTGGAGATTTCTATCAGGTCCCTTCCCTTAGAGCTCAGGGAGATTCTCAGAAGGGGTGGGGGGAAAATGTAGGATCCAGAGGGGTTGAGGATACCAGGAGCACACATCTCACAGAATCAACTGAGCAGGGCTCATAGAGGCTCAGAGACTGAAGCAACAATCATGAAGCTTACATGAGTCTGTGATAGGTCCTCTGCATATGTTATTGTTGTTAGCTTAGTGATTTTGTGGAACTCCTAACAATGGGAGTTGGGAAGTCTCTGGCTCTTTCACCTGCTCTTTTCCTCCTATTGGGTTGCCTCCCAGAGCCATGATATGAGGGTTTGTGCTTAGTCGTATAGAAACTTGTTATGCTGTGTTCAGTTGATATCCCTAGGATGCCTAATCCTTTCTGATCCTCTGAAATAGAGGAGTGGATCTGTTGAAGAGAAGAAATTGGGGAAGAACTAGAAGGAGTGGAGGGAGGGGAAACTGTGTTCAGGATGTATAGTATGAGAGAATTTTTTTTTTGGATTTTTTTTTTGAGACAGGGTTTCTCTGTATAGCTCTGGCTGTCCTGGAACTCACTCTGTAGACCAGGCTGGCCTCGAACTCAGAAATCCACCTGTCTCTGCCTCCCAGAGTGCTGGGATTACAGGCGTGCACCACCACTGCCCGGCAATGAGAATTGTTTTGAAAAATGGAAAAAAGAAAAGAAAAAAATGAAGCAGGTTGATTAAGGTTGATGAAGAGCAATCCAGTAAGCAGCAAATATTCTGTGGACTCTGCACCAGCTCCATTCTCCAAGTTCCTGCTCAGTTGGAGTTCCTGCCTTGGCTTCCCTCAATGGACTGTAAGTCTGGATATGTGGGCCAAATAAACCCCTTTGTTTCCAAGTTTCTTTGGGGCATGGTGTTTCATCACTGCAAAAGTAACCCCTATTAAGAAACCATATATCCATCATTGGAAAAAATGAGTGGCTAAATCAAAACTGCTCATGGCTTCAGACAATTTTGGACAAGATCAAAGAAATGATGTTTTTTAAAAAAAGCACTGAACTCTTCATAAATGAAGAAGACATCATGTGATAGGAGTGTCTCCAAAGAGACTCAGGAAACAGATCTTTGAAAGTCTAGGGAAGGGTCTGGAGAGATGGCTCAGCGGTTAAGAGCACTGACTGCTCTTCTGGAGGTCCTGAGTTCAAGTCCCAGCAACCACATGGTGGCTCACAACCATCTGTAATGAGATCTGGTGCCCTCTTCTGGTGTGTCCAAAGACAGCTACAGTGTACTTAAATATAATAATAAATAAATATTTTTGAAAGAAAGAAAGAAAGAAAGAAAGAAAGAAAGAAAGAAAGAAAGAAAGAAAGAAAGAAAGAAAGAAAGAAAGAAAGAAAGAAAGAAAAAAGTCTAGGGAAGTGAAGAGAGGCCATCCAGAAGACAAAGTCCCTCACAAAGAGCTTCTTTGCAGAATCAGCTGTGTACCTGCTCTAGCACCTATGTAAGAAACTACCAGAAACCTTTCCTACAGAACAATCTAAGGGGCACTTGTAAAGGGACCCAGGGGCCAGGGTGGTATCTCCAGTCCTCAGGCTGGAGATGATACAGTGCAAGAGCTGGCTCAGAGGCCTGAGAATGGGCAACAGAGGCTGGGTCTCATCATACTTTCTCAGGTATCCTCAGAAGAACAGGTCCTCACAATACTATGTGTGCTATGGTTAATTAGGATGCCTGGAGGCCACAAGATCAAGGGTTAGGCTGTGTACTATTCAGCACTCCAAACTTGTACCTGGTACTCTCACTAGGACTTACTAACATCTACCCCTTGCTTCCTCCTCCTATCTGGCCTAAGTCCAAGTCTCAGGTGGAAGATGGCATACATCCCTGGTCTTAATTTGGGTTTTATTGCTGTGAAGAGATAGTATGACCAAGGCAAACCCAGCTGTGAGGGATTCCACTCTGCCACCTGGAACCTCAACTTGAGCACCTGTGACCTAGCCCAGGACCAGTCCAGCTCTCTGCCAGATTAGGGTTGAGACTTGTGAACACAAAAAAGGGGGAAAGCTGGAGCCATGTGTGATGGTTTAAATATGCTTGGCTCATGAGAAGTGGCACTATTAAGAGTTATGGCCTTGTTAGAATAGATGTGGCCTTGTTGGAGGAAGTGTGTCACTGTGGGCTTTGAAGTCTCCTAGTGCTCAAGCTATGCCCAGTGCATAAGAGAGCCTCCTCCTGGCTGCCTACAGAAGACAGTTTTCAGCCTGCTTCAAATCAATATGTAGAACTCTCAGCTCCTTCTCTAGCACCATGCCTGCCTGAACACTGCCACACTTCTTACGATGATGATTATAGACTGAACTTCTGAAACTGTAAACCAGCACCAATTAAATGTTTTCCTCTATAAGAGTTACGTTGGTCATGGTGTCTCTTCACAGCAATGAAACTCTAAGTAAGACACATGGTGTACCCAAACATAGGCTGAGACACCATAAAATTAATGTGTAGGGTGAGATGGTGCCCACAGCCTCTCTTGCATAAATGGAGTCCATATCAGGCCTTACACTTACCCCTCTCAGGGCTCTTGGGCTATAGGCTGCTAGTCTTCTTATCTCAAATACTTTCCATAAAATTCAGCCCCATTGTACTGGTCCCAGGGACCAAAAAGTAATACAGATGCCAAAATCCTTGTTTACCTGCCAAATTTTAATGTAATTAAAACCTGTCTGTTTCCTACAACTGGGAGATCTATAAAAAAGGCCTAAACCAGATTCTCCCCTGGACCATGTAGAAGGGATAGGTATTAGTCAGCTGCAAACAGAAGTGTATCATGGAGTTTTGGTCATTTATTCAGTGGGCAAACCTCCAAACCCTCTCTTAATACATATCATGTAGTGTCTAGAAGTCCCCTTTTCCCTGGCATGCTAATTTTCCAGAACACTAGACTTAGTCCAAGAGAGGGCCACCCTGCTTGCATAACCCAAAGGAGCCAGCTCCGTTCGAGCCACCATCAATATAGAGTCCATGCTGGACATTAGCCTTACATAGTCCTATGATGGACATCTTGCTGTCAAGCTCTTTAGGCTGCCACAGAGCCTCAGGAAACAGAACATATCAGCTCCAGCCTGGCATGTATTTAAAGCCTCAGGAGCTTCTGGAATGAATTCCATGATACCCAGTGCCTCCTACTCACAAGCTCCAAGTCCTGATGTAAGACAGTCCCAGTCTATCAAAAAGGATCTAACAAATACCTGACTTTAAAAGTAAGGTGCAGTAGGGTGGCCATCTCACCAACCTCATACTGCAATGTTGCTGAATTCTCAACCTTCAAGAAACATTTTGGGAGAATCTGCCTACAGCAAGTGTCCAGAAATTTCCCTGTGCTTAGGATGCCTGTGTAAAAGTACAGTAAACTACATAGTCATTATCAGAGTGCATAGAACCAAGGGCTATGGCTTTCACCATTCCTAAGGGACCTCCAGGACAGAGAATGATTCTTACCTTTCCATCTACACAAATAAAAATCTGGGCAATGGTGTACTTGAACTCAGACTCCTGGGGACCTGCTTCATCACCATACTTTAATGCTCCAGTGCCTAATATCCAAATATATACCCTAAATCATTACCCACAATCACTCACAGAACAAGTTATACATATTCAGCACATGTGTACATATGCATCTGCATACACAAGTATAAGCATATGTAGCCAATTACAACCCAATATCTATCCAAGCCAAGTATCTAGTTGTATGACTAGAGATCACACCAAATTAACTCTTTCACCTGAAAGAAAGCCTCGCATACTTATATATGTACTGCCTATTTATGTCTTTGTGTACCATTTATTTGCATACATACATACATATACTGCTAATACATGTACATGTTCATGTACATTAACCTAAACTCATGCATGCACACACATGTGTTCACTCACACACTGTCTAATAAACTAAAGATTGTTGTTTCATGAGAGCAGACATAAAGCCAAATGAAAAGATAAAAGAACAAGAGGTTCAGTGAAAACATGGGCTTCACTGGGGAAAAGACCTATGGAGGGAGAGGTCTGTAGTGCAAGAACCAAAAAATCTGATGTTTGCTAACAGGCTGTGTAGTTAGATTCCAGAAAGGCAGAATTGATCAGGGAACTGATTTTATTTTCTTTTTTTGGTCATTCTTAGGGGTAATTAGGGAAATAAGGTGAATGGTGGATAAAAGAATGTCAGGTGATAAACATCTTTCATGGTCAGCTATCACTGGGAGTCAGTTGGACAAAAAGACAAGAACATTTTTAAAAATGAGCTATTTTATTTCTGGAAATCAAATTACTTCAGTTTCAATAATTATCATTGTTAAACCAAATGAGGAAGCTTCACAAAATGGTATAGCCTTGGCTAACAGCAGCATGCCCTGAAGCCAGTCTGCTACAAGGACATTAGAGAAAAGTGCAGAGAATGAAGCTGTGAGGGTCATAGGCTTCTCTCATGAGATTTCCTTCTTGTAGAGTAATGGATGGGAAGACAACAAACTATCTCGGAATGAGGACAGTACAGGTAGTACAGGGAAAGCAAGGCAAGGAAACTTGGAGCTGTAAGGCTTGGGAGCCAGAGAGCCAAGGTCAGAAGAGCCCAGCAGGGCATCCTGGACTAAGCCTGGAGGACACCTGCAAGGGAATCAAAACAGCAGAAATGGGGGAGGTAAATGGATAATGAGCTGATTGGCAAACTAGTAAACAGTAATTGCTTGATGAAAAATGTTTGCAGTGCAATTAGCAGCTGTTCCATAAATAAAAGTTTACTGTGTTTATTGTGAACTGGTTGAGCCACAGGAAACAGTTCTCTATGACTGAGCAGCTTCTAATGCTGCTTACTTAAAAAATGTCTCTGATGCATGATTCATTATCTTCTCTGTGTCCATTGTCTTAAGATCACTGACACGGTCCTGACTCAATAACAGAGCCTTGAAGCCTGGGCTGAGTATGACCTCTGATGACTTACCCAGATATGTGTGCCTATGGTGTTTGTTGCTCAGGTGCCTGTTTCCTTGTGGGCTGAGCATTCACAGTTCACCTATGACCCATTTGGACCCAATTGGACCCAAGTCAAACTACACCGTTTCACTCAGGAGCCAGAAGCCACAATCCCACTCTACAAATCCTACTAGAGCTCTAGTAAGACATGACTAAACCACACTTCTGATTACCTGGTTAACATAAATATGTGCATATGCCCATTCATTTGTTTATTTTTAAGTTTTTAAAAATTATTTTTTTGTGAGTTCACATGCACCATGGCAAGCAGCAGCCCATGGAGGGCATCAAATACTCTGAAACTGGAATTAGCCAGGCAATTAGCCATCATGTAGGTGCTAGGAATCAAACCTGGGTCCTCTGCAAAAGCAGCAAGTGCTCTTAACTGATGAGCCAGCTCTCCATCCCTTCATTCATTCTGTTTTTTTAAATCACTGTTCTTCCAAACAATAGTTCATTCTTCCCAGATGAGGTGGTTTGAAAGAAAATGACTCCATAGGCTCATAAGGAGTGACACTGTTAGAAGGTGTGGCCTTGTTGGAGTACGTGTGGCCTTGTTAGAGGAAGTGTGCCCGTGGTGGTGGGCTTTGAGGTCCAAAATGCTCAAGCAAGGCCTAGTGTGACTTTCTCTTCCTGCTGCCTGTTGATCCAGATATAGAATACTCAGCTTCTTCTCCAGTATTATGTCTGCCTGTATGCCACCATGTTTCCTGCCAAGAAAATAATGAACTAAACCTCTGAAACTGTAAACCAGCCCCCACTAAATGTTTTTTTTATAAGAATTGCCATGGTCATGGTGTCTCTTCACAGCAATAGAAACCCTAACCAAGACACTGGCCACCTGTATAAAACCACCTGTGACAGTATGGTCACTCTAGAAGACACATCCAAACTTTTGCATTCCAATACAATGTTGTCACCTACACAGTTCAACCTTAAAACACACACAGATTTAAAAAAATCACCAAAAAGTTACAAAATGTTTTAGTAAGTTTAAACACATTTCTATCATCTTCTATTGCATACAGCCTGTGGACTTTAAGTTGGACACACCCACAAATCTAAAGTGATCCTACAATCTCACTATCAAGTGTTCAATTTTGTAATTCAACTGCTCAAACCTTTTAAAAAAAACAGAAATATTATTATAATATATTTTCTTTTCTTTCTTTCTTTTTTTCCAGAGCTGAGGACGGAATCCAGGGCCTTGCACTTGCTAGGCAAGCGCTCTACCACTGAGCTAAATCCCCAACCCCTATATTTTCATTTTAATCCCAGGTGTGGGATATGGGGTTGCTTCGGATTGTTTACCACAGGTGACTATGATTTGCCTCATGCTCTAGTGGGGGTATGATTTTGCCAGCTGCAGACAGTTTCTGCAATTGTATGATGTTTGGAATTCTGGGGACCTTTCAAAGGGTATATAAATGACAGGGCCCAGAGAGGTGAGTTGGGTTGTTGGTTGATGTTGGTCAACGTGGTCAGTGTTGGCTGAAGGTTTGTTACATAGTTGTGTGCAAAGAAGAACAAGAAGAAGAAATTAGATACTCTGGTGGTGAAAATCAAAATTACCTGAAGGAACTCGATGCCCCTAATCAGCAAGAAGTAGTCTAACAATAGCATTGCCCCCTTTCCAAACCCTGACTTTATTCAGTGATCTCTTTTCTTTCCTCTCCATCCCTTTTCTCCCCTATCTATGGTTAGGGGGTTGAAAGTGTAGAAGAAAGAAGAACCCACAAAGTAGCAAAAGACTGACTACAGAGGCCCCCATTTTTTTTCATCCTAAGTATATTCTGTCTTTGAATACCAGGAATTCAAACCAAATCTTCCAGAACTTGATATGGTCACCACATTGCCATAGCCTGCATTTATTTTTACTTTTTAATTGGTGTGATAAAACACCATGATCAAGTCAACTTACAGAAAGTAGGGTTTATTTGGGGCCTATGGTTCCAGAGAGATAAAAGTCTGTCACTATTATGGAAGGAAAGGATGGCAACAGACAGGTATGGCAACTAGAGCTAAAAGCTGAGAGCTGAGGGCTCACATCTCAAATCACAAACAGGAAGCAGAGAGCACAAACTCAAAATGGCACAGCCTTTATGCTCTCAAGTTCCATTCCCAATGGCATACTTCCCCAGAACTTCCAAGGTGAGTGCACAAAGAGAGTAGGAGATGCTCATTCTGGGCTCTTACTCTCTAGTGACTCTAGACCTGGAATATTCTTCACAACAGTGGGGCCTTACACTCTTAGACATTCAGAGGAAACACCCAGAACAATCACAAACTCTAGAATTGTCTGCTTCTACATGTAACCTGGCTCCAGAAGGGTCACCTCTTTGGGGAGATATACACACAGCACATAGGACTCCCCAAATCTCCACTCTATGGAAAACTTATCTTAACCTTCCTGCTCATCTCTGTCTATTTGGGGTTTTCTCATTTATTTGTGAACATTTTCTCCATTATTCAAAACTAGTTTTTATGTTAATACATTCAGCTGTGACTTCTCTTTCCCTCTCTTGTAACCTTTTGCTACTTAATCTCTGAGCCCTGCTTCTGATTTGCCCTCCTAGTGGCTCCTGAGTCTTCCTGGGAAACCACTCTTCCTGGGACAGCCTTTAAGCACTCTGTTGTTTCAAATTTAAGTGTTTTAAATATTTTCAGAATTTGCTTGTATCATCAAAGAGACAAGGCAGAGTTGCAAACTTAGAAAACAGAAGAATTCCTAGGCCTGACATTTCACATATATGTCCACATATCTCTCTGGAAGCTGAGGCACCTACCCACATGTTTTCTCTCCCCCCAAGCAGAAGTATTCAGGGCACAGAGAATGGAATGGAGAGAAGACACAGGGCTCTTTGATCAGATATCAATTATGGCAAGGTGAAAAAGGCCCTTTATATTTTTTGTTTTGTTTTGTGGAATTGGTTTTAAAAAAGTATCAGCTGAGGAACCCCAAGGTCAAGTTCTCAGCACAAAGGAGATTTATTTTACTCAGAAACACAGAGGGCAAGAATAAAAAACAAAGACAGGAGTTCGAGGATTAAGGAAAAGGGGAAGGGAACAAGGAAGATGGAGGAGGGGTATTTGTCCCCTAGGGACAAAGCCCTGCCTCTAGATAGAGAAGAAATAGGCACACAGGAAAAGGGCAGTTTATAAAGGTGTAAGGGGAAACCCCATTGTGGTGACTTGAATATGCTTGACCCAAGGAGTGGCACTATTAGGAGGTGTGGCCTTGTTGGGGTAGGTGTGGCCTTGTTGGAAGAAGTGTGTCACTGTGGGGATGGGCAAAGAGAGCTTCCTCCTACCTGCCTGGGAGACAGACAAGATGTAGAACTCTTAGCATCCACTGTGCCTGGATACTGCCATGCTTCCTACCAGGATGATAATGGACTGAACCTCTGAAGCTGTAAGCCAGCCCCAATTAGATGTTGTTCTTATAAGAGTTGCTGTGATCATAGTGTGTTGTCCCGACCCGCAGGACAGTCAACAGGGTCCCTGGAACTACCTAGGGAAAGGCGAGAGACAAGAGACACGAGAGACAGACAGCAAGACAGATTCTGATCAAGCTGTCAAATTTTAATTTTTACACAAGGCAATATAAAGGCAAGCAAGCAGGTATGAGGAGGGGTGAAGGGGGAAAGTCATTGTATTCAGGGAACATCTCAGGGGGCTAGCATCATTTCTCAGGAACAGTTTCTCAGAATTGTCTCTCAGAATCTCAGTGAAGAGTTGGCAGGTGCTGTAGGAACTTGGCATCATAATTCGATCATGAGGAGGTGAGATGGAAAGGAGTTGCTATGGTAACCTAACCACAGGTGAGCTTCATTTGTTCGAGCCTACTTGGGTGAGTTTTGCATGTACTGGCCATCTAGCTTACTTGGCTAATCTTTAAACTAGTTCATTTCCCTCTAAAAGCAGCCTAGAGAAAGCAAGCTAGAAATAGCTGAGAGGAGGGGGTTTTGAGATCTCTGTGAGAATGGCTCCTGGCAGTGTCTCTTCTCAGCATTGGAAACCCTTAACTAAGACACCCATGTTAGGATGAGTTGGTTTGATTGGAGATGTTAATTAGGTGAGTCAAAAGGGGCTTTTGATTGCCAGACTTTAATACTTTGATGGCTGGACCTTTGTTCTTCAGGAGGAGGAAGTGGCCAAATAAGAAAATAAACCTTGGTAGCTAGCTTTAAAAATGTAATCTAAGGTCAGGCAGTGGTGGCACATGCCTTTAATCCCAGCATTTGGGAAGCAGAGGCTGGCAGAGTTCTGAGTTCGAGGCCAGCCTAGTCTGCAGAGTGAGTTCTAGGACAGCCAGGGATCTACAGAAAAGCCTTGTCTTTAGCAAGCTAGCAGGAATCCCGGAGAAGGGCAAGGCCTGCCAGAGTCATGCTCACCATGCTGGAGCTGGCCAACAACCCTTCAGCTGTTGAACTTGGTGTCTTTTGTTTTTTGTTTGTGTTTGTTTTTGAACCTGGGGTCTTGTGGATGCTACGTTATTGCTCTACAGCTGGGTTCCATCCCCAAACCTCTTTTTACTTCTTATTCTGAGTCTTTTTAAGTTGTTCAGGCCTACTTTACATTCCCTCTGTAACCCAAGCAGGTTTTTAACTTTCAATTTTTCTACCTCAGTTTCCCAAATAACTAGAATCACAGACATACATCCCTAAGTCCCACTCCTTCTGTCTGCTAAAAAACACAAATAACTGTTATATGTGAAGCCCCAAGAACAGTACCCTAACCCTCTTAAAAACAAGACGAAGCTCAACACTTCTCTGGCCAAGCCATACCCCTCCCTCATTGCCTCCACTTCTCTACCTGTTCTCAATCCACAACCAGCTGATAGTCCTCTCCCCCACCCCCACCTCCACTTATCTTGTCTTCCTCTTTCCTCTTGCAGTATTTTCTGGCTCCCATAAAACTACACTTTCTAAGCACAGGGCCATCTTTCTCCCCTCTGCCTAGCATCTTTTGTAATGCCCTGTGTAGGGATAGTAGGGTTTTTGGGGGGATTTTTTGTTTGTTTGTTTTTTGTTTTTTGGATTTGGTTTCTGTTTTGGTTTTTTTTTTTTTTTTTTTAAGAGACAGGGTTTCTCTGTGTAGCCCTGGCTGTCCTGGAACTCACTCTCTAGACCAGGCTGGCCTTGAACTCAGAAATCTGCCTGCCTCTGCCTCCCAAAGTGCTGGGATTACAGGCGTGCACCACCACTGCCCAGCTGGGATAGTAGTTTTAAGAGTCAGGAGACAGCCACAACCTCCTCATCTGGCCAATTCCTAGGCCTAGCCATGGATTCAAGGCAGGTACCACGTTGGAGGGTCTCCAGGCACAGTGCCAGTAGGGCCCAAGAGTGGTAGTACTAAAAAGCAAACTACCCTTTAATTTCTTCCTAGGCAAAGTTTCTAGCCTACAAAGCAACATTTTAATTTAAATTCTGATTCTAAGTTCATTCAGGAGCTGCTCCAAGCAGAGATTTCATTAAGGCTTTAATACATTTTATTGGACTTACCCTATCAAGAAAGGTAATGGAACAATCATACTTTCTCTATTTCCAAGATTTCAGCTGAGGCCGAGAAAACCAACCATAAAAATGTAATGCTTTTGTGTTACAGACAGAGCAAAATGATCTTAATTGAAGAAATTGGGACCAGGCTAGAAAGGGAAACCAGAGCTTCTGTATGCTGTTCTGTCCTCACTCAGCTCCCTGAGTTTGAGTCTTGGAATGTAGTTTGCACTTTGTCCTGGACTCAGAGGGCAGCTGCTGACCTTTTAGGCCCCATTGGGAACAGAAACACATAGCACAGGCACCCAGCATATTGCTAGAATGAGAACCTAAAAGAAGGTTTGTCATCCAGATAAACCAGGTAGTAACTGCAAGCATGAGATAAACATCAGGTTATCTTATCCCACAGAAGGGCTATCGTATTCCTACATTTGACTGACACACTGCACAGCCTGAAGGCTGTTCAACATGTTGGAGAATGTCCTTTCTAGGTGCCTCAGTTGATCTGAGTCTCTTCCAGGTATCTGGGCTGGTATTTGCTTCTTCCAGGCAGCTGGTCCAGTGGTCTCAGTCTTTGCTGCTTAGCTTTGTTCGTGTTCTTTGCAGCTTGAAAAGGTCTCAGCTTTTATTGCTTACTCTGATAGGGAGCCGCCTAAGGAATCTGTTCAGTTTCAGAGACTTCCTGAAGCTATTTTGAGTTGTGTAGCTTCCTGTTTAAGGAGCTTCTGGGAGGATGGAATATGCAAATTTGTAATGTGTTCCATATTTGCAATGGCTTATTGTTATACCAATAGATTAGTGCATCTCTCAAAACCTCATCAGAGAAGCTACTTTTTGTCATGAATGACAATTAACACAGAGACCCACAATATGTTCAATGAAGATAATAACACAGAATGCTCAGCCCTAAATGGACTATATTGCAACCCTTTCCTCCGAAGTCTCATTTAGGAGAGCAGGCAGAAAGACTGTAAGCCCAGGGATGGTAGATAACTACAACATCACAGTGTTTTCTGAACACAACAGGGTAGTTGTATATACAAATCCACAGTAGTTTTAACAGCATGCACAAGACCTGCACAAACTCAAGCCAGATAAAATCCCAGTCCACAGAAAGGGAGGTGAAATTATCTTCTACATAACAAATTTCTACCTCTGCCTGAGGAACTATTAGCAATTGATAGCTGCTAGGAGAGGTGGGGTCTACTTTCTTTTAAGGTGCAGCACCTATTAGGTAGACCATGCTCCAGTGGATGGCCACACACCCAAGAATATATAATCAGAACAAATTACGCTCAATAGGCTTAAAAAATGAGGACATGAAGTTGGGTGGAAGGGGAAGTGGATCTGGAAGGAATTGGAAGAGGAGTGAATGATCAAAATACATGGTATAAAATTCTCAAAGAATTAATTTTTTTAATTAAAAAAATTTATCAGGGCTGGAGAGATGGCTCAGCCCTTAAGGGCTAGAACTGTTTTTGCAGACAACCAGTGTTCAATTCCAAGGACCTACGTTAAATGACGTAGAACTGCCTGTAACTCCAACCTCAGGAGATCCAAATGTCTTATTTTGGCCTTGGTGGGCATTGTACTCATGAGCACAAATCTATACACAGACACATATATACACATAATCAAAACATTAAAATTGAAATTAACTGCTGGATAAGTGGTTCAGTAGTTAAGAACACTTGCCTTTTGCAAAAGACCAAGAATCAGTTCCCAGCTCCAAATGGTTGCTTACAACAGGCCATTAACTCCAGTTCCAATGGTCTGGCACCCTCTTCTGGCCTCTACAGGCACCAGGTATGCTTGCAACACACACTCATATACATGTGTCATGACAAAACACTCTAACACATAAAAATTTATTTTAACAATTAATTTTGAAGCATATTTTGGTGTTGTTTCATGTTGAATTTTATCTAAAAGTATGGCATAAACACCAATGGAAAGATGAATAGTTGATAAACGATGGAGAGACGGGAGGTGTGATAGGTGGATGGTAGATGTAATAGATGTTAGACAGATGATCAATAGACACACATACACACAGACAGGCAGACAGACAGACAGACAGATATTTGGATGGAAGAATGTATGGAAACATCCATGCATTAATGGATGATGGATTCATGGTTGTCTGGATACATGGATGAATGCAGGGCTAGATATATGAATGAATAGATGCTTGGGATGATGGCTATTCTTGTTTAAGAACTTGATTACATCTAGAATTAACTAAAATGCAAATGGAATTTTTTCCTTTCCTTTCCTTTCCTTTCTTTTCTTTTCTTTTCTTTTCTTTCTTTCTTTCTTTCTTTCCTTCTTTCTTTCTTTCTCTCTTTTTTTAAACAGGATTTTTCTGTGTAGCCCTGACTCTTCTGGAACTCACTCTGTATTAGACCAGGCTGGCCTCAAATTCAGAGATCCTATTTCTGCCTCAGAGTGATAGAATTAAAGGCATGAGCCATCATTGCCCTATAATCCAAATTTTTTGAAGTAAGAAGATACAGATTTAATCTGGGCCACATCATCTGATGTGCTGTCAGCCTATATAAAAGACATGGAAGAAAAAAGCTTGCTCTCTCTTTGCCTGCTTGTTTTTTCTCTTACTATCAAGTCTATTCCTTTACTGACTTTAGAGTCTACTTTGAGATTTCAGCATCTACTGAAGACCAGCTGAGTCGTGAGCTTTGTAGAGTGAATGATTACTGGATTCTTGGATCTCCCATTTGTAGACAACCATGGTTGAACTAGCTGGACCACAGCCTGTAAAGCATTCTAATAAATCATATTTTTTCATTTATTCTGTTTATTCCTTTAGAAAACTCTGACTAATATAGATTTTGGTACCAGAAGTGATTTCTAGAGCAACAGAAATATAAAGGTGAATTTTTTAAATATCTGGAATAGGTGTTCTATTTTACCAACACCTACAGTTATTGAAGCCTTTCTTGAAAGCTCAAAGAGTACTGAAAGTCCATGATGTGAACTATTTTACAAACTTAGGGAGACAAATGCATTGGATTATCCTGATTCACCAATTGTGAGAGGTAATAGAATTAATGATTCTGTATATAAAACTTTCAACAATTTGTGGAAAAATAAGGGAAATGAAGATACTGGTTTCTTGTTCCTAGCATCTCTGGATAAAATGAGAAAGGAAAAGAATGAGCTCTGTGATTAAATTAACCAACTTCTAACATCTCAGAATACAGTGGAGGAGAACAATGAATTTAGTGATAAAATTGACTGGCTTAATGTGCACATAAACAGTCTAAAGCTTTCTAAGTGTGCCCTGGAAGAGAATCTTCTCTCCAGCAGCCACAGAGTTCAAGTTGCAGAAAATCAAATAGAAGTCTTCATTATAAAGTTCACTGAGTTACAGCAAAAATTCAAGTCCCAGCCTCAGAGGGTGTCAGAGATTAAAGTAAGGGTATTAACTGGTAAAGAATGGGATCCTATAACTTGGGATAGGCATGTGTGGAAGGAACCTACTGAAGCTGAGAACTTTGAACCCTGAAGATTCTCAAGGGTTTATCTCACCCGAAGTAGTCTCTGCCTCCAAAGAAGATGAACTCACACCTCAATTCCTGGAAAGATTGTCTTTTCCACTTTTGACTGAGGAAATTGTTCATTGTATGCTAAACCAGCAGTGACTTTGTCTAAAGGAAATGCCAGGCAAGACAATACTGATGTCCTTCAGGGCCACCAGCATCATCCTCTAAACCTATTAGAGAGTGTAGTTCACAGGGAGGTGGGCTACAATACTAAAGAGCTTAATGAGTTTGCTAATTCATTCAATCAGAAGTCTGGAAAATATGTGTGGGAATGGATTTTAAAGATGTGGGATAATGATGGAAGAAACATAAACTTGAATCTATTGATATGGGCTCTTTGAATGAAGATTCTAGGTTTAATATGAAAGGTAGCACAGCTGTTTTTTTTTTAAGGAGTCAAAAGTTTGAATGATTAGCTGAAACATTTGTCAAAAGATGGCCTGCTGACAAAGAGTTGGAGATGCCTCGTATTCCTTGGCTTAGTGTTGATGCAAGGATTTTAAGGCTCAGGGAAATTGCAATGCTAGAAGAGATATGCTGTGTAAAACCTAATTCTTCACAATGGGAAGGCCCAGGAGATAAGACCTTCATCAATCCTATATGATGCAAAATGGTGAGGAGGGTACCAGCACATTTGAAGAGTTTTGTTGTTGCCCTTGTGCCAGACCTTAAAGGTTGGTGATACTGCTGCTAAATGCAATGGGTTTATTTGGACCCTGAGGTAACAGGGGCCAGGTGGCAGCACTAAATTGCCAAAGGCAAGTTAATCATAGTTATCATAATGGACACGACATATAAAGCCATGTTCATAATGGTCTGACCCATATGGTCAGCACAGGCAAAGTGAATGTTATGGTGATCTGACTTGTATGGACCTTTGGTACTGGCTAATTCAATCATGGTGTTTCCAGGCATGAAATAGATATGAAGCCTAATGCATTTTTGTTTAACATGTTTAAGCAGAAAAAAAAAATCTCAAACAAGTGAAAAAGAGAGAGAGGTTCCATTGGATTGTGGCAGGATGAAATCTCAGTCCATGAACCAATTCCAGTCTTGAGCCAGTTTGCAGACTCAGAAGCTTTAGAATGAAGGGACAGCCAGGTTCCCCCTGCCACCAGAGGAAGGACCTTAATAGAATACCTATAACTTTTACTGTTAACCTTTCTCCAGTCTTTCCATAGAGAGACTTACAGCCTCTTACAAGGTTAACTGTATGCTGGAGAAAAAGAAACAATCAGACTTTCCAGGGTCTATTGGATACTGATTCTGAATTGACACTGATTCCAAGAGATCCCAAGAAACATTGTGGACCTCCAGTTAAAGCAGGGGTTTATGTCAAGTAATTAATGAGGTTTTGGCTGAAGTCTGGCTCATAGCAGGTTTTGTGGGTCCCAAACTCATCTAGTGGTTATTTCTTCAGTCCCAGAATGTATAATTGGGATAGATATTCTTAGAAATTGGCAGAAATTTTTCTTTTCTATAGTTTTGTTTTGTCTTGTTTTGAGACAGGGTTTCTCTGTGTAGCCCTGACTGTCCTGGAACTCACTCTGTAGACCAGGCTGGCCTTAAACTCAGAGATCTGTCTGCTTCTGCTTCCTAAGTGCTGAGATTAAAGGCCTGTGACACCCTGGCCCAGCTAGCTGAATTCTCACATTGGTGAACTAAAAACTATTGTGTTTGGAAACACTAAATGGATGCCTTTAGAGTTGTTTCTGACAAGAAAAACAGTGAATCAAAAACAGTATCACATCCCTGAAGGAATTGCAGAAATTAGTGCCACCACCAAGGACTTAAAATATGTTCCACCACATCACCCTTTAACTAACCTGTCTGGCCAGTGACATGGCCCATGGAGAATGACAGTTGACCATCAAAAACTCAATCAGGTAGTGACTCGGATTGCAGCTACTGTACCAGATGGAGTGTTACTTCAGCAGATTAATAGATTTCCTGGTACATGACTTTCAGTTATTGATTTAGCAAATGCCTTTATCTTAGTACATGTCCATAAGGACCCCCAGAAGTAATTTGCTTTCAGTTGGCAAGCCCAGAGGTATACCTTTAAGGTTTTACATCAGGAATATGTTAACTCCTCAGCCCTGTGTCATAACTTATAAGAGATCTTAATCATCTGTTTATTCCACAAAATATCACACTGGTGCACTATATTGATGATATTATACTGAATTGACCAAGTAAGCAAGAGGTAACAACCACCTTGGACTCATTGATAACACATATGTGCATCAGAGGATAGGAAATAAATCCAATTCAAGGGCCTTCTACCTCAGTGAAATTCTTACGAGTCCAGTGATGTGGAACATGCAAGGATATTGCTTCAACGGTGAAGGATGAATTATTGTACCTGGACCCTTTCATCACCAAGAAAGAAGCACAACACTTAGTGGGCCTATTTGGATTATGGAGATAGCACATTCCTCACTTAGGAGTATTACTGTGACTCATGTACCAAGTAACTGAGAAAGCTGCTAGCTTTGAGTGGAACACGGAACAGAAGGCTCTTCAACAGGTACAGACTGCTATGAAGGCTGCTCTACCACTTGGACCACATGATCCAGGAGACCCAATGGTACTTGAGGAGTCAGTGGCAGATAGAAATGCTGTTTGGAATCTTTGGCAGGCTCTTATAGGTGAATTAGAGAAAAGACATTTGGGATTTTGGAGCAAGGCTCAACCATCATCTGCAAACAACAGTTTTTCCACTGAAAGACAGCTCTTGGTCTGTTATTGGGCCTTAATGGAAACCGAATGTTTGGCAATGGTTCGCCAAGTTACCATGTGACCTGAGCTGTCCATCATGAGTTGGATTTTATCTGACCCACCAAGCTATAACATAGGATGTGCACAGCATCAATCTATTATCAAATGAAAATGGCACATATGTGCTTGTATAAAAGTCTAAAAGTACAAGTAAGTTACAAAAAGAAGCTGTATAAATGCCTTTGCTATGCTGACTACCACCAAACACACACATATGGGGGCATTCCCTATGATGAGTTGACTAAAGAAGAGGTTAGGGCCTTTTTTGCTGATGGTTAGTTCTGTGTGTTTCTCTGGTTACCTCTTTGGGGAGACTGTTAAAGTAGCAATGAAGGCCTGTTAAGAAAAAACTCTGGGGCTGAAGAGATAGCTCAGCAGTTAAGAGCATTAGCTGCTCTTCAAGAGGTCCTAAATTTAATTCCCAAAAACCACATGGTGGCTCACAACCCTTTATAATGGGATCTGATGTCCTCTTCTGACACACAGGAGTACATGCAGATAGAGCATTCACATGTAAAATAAATAAATAAATAAAATCATTTTTAGAAAGAAAGAAGGAAAAAAGAAAAAAGAAAGAAGAAAAGAAAAAACTATTGGTCAAGAGAATAAAATTTATGTCCTGAGTACAGACCTAACATTCCAGTGCAGCCAGGCCAACCTTCTAGCCAAGAGACCAGCACTAGAAAGGAGAGTTCACCTTAAACCATGCTATTGAATTAAATAGAATAATTAATTATTTGGATTTGGGCTTAACTCTGACTTACTATATCAACTATTACTAATCAGATATTCCCTCACTATTGCAGTTTCTTATTCCAGGATAGGACAGAAAAAAACAAGCCAACATCTTAATGATTTAAAAATTGTTTAAAAATAAGAGGAGATATTTATAAGAAATATTAAACATGAGTTTTTTTCTAACAAATACTATAAACTTGTGTTTAGGACAAATAATTCAATTTTTTGGTATTCTCCACCTTGTAAGACTGCTTTTATGAAAATATTTTAACACACACACACCCCACAGACACACACAGAGAATAAGCCTTTGTTTACACACACACACACAAAAAAAACCCTGCTGTATTCCGGGAATTAGATGGCCTAGAGCAATGACTCCCCCCACCCCCCAATAACCCCTTTTCCCTTCCTTAGCTTCCTGAATGCCAATTCTTGTGGTCAGGCACCAGCCAGTGGGGGGCAAACACAGTCACCACCTGAGTTAGAATAAAAACCAGGTGCACTTCCTGTCTTGGTATGTTCACCATTTTGATCAAGAATAAAGTGTTGCTTTGCCCAGATACTTTGAAGTAGTGGTCTTTCTTTGTGGCTCTGAACTTAATTTCGTATCCACCTGCATTTCCACATGCACACTCTAAGCCAGAGACTTGAAGATACCTAGCCATTCTCTGACCACCTTGCCAGTACTATCCACAGTAATGACCACAACTGCCCCCCCCGCCCCCCCCCCCCCCCCCCCCGCTGTTTATAGAATACGATCCTCCAAACTCTACATCTTACTCTACACCAGCTATGCTGACTACCCTTTAGTGTGCATAAAGATCCCCAGGGACATTCCCTACAGCTAAGTACAGTGACCAGTCTTCAGTGAAACCCTCTTTAGTAAACAGGTGAAGCCCTAGAAAACAGGCGCTAGGCAAAGGTGAGAGCAGCCACCAGCCTCTGACCCAAGGTGGGGACCATTTCCTGACATCTGTCTTGGCTCTGGGCCACAGTGGGGAGAAAATACCACTGCTGGAAGATTGCTCCTGACTTGCTGTGCTCATTTCCTCCCACCTTTTCTCTCTGATGGAGGTCTTTAAGCAGGGGAGGGAGGAAGACTGTAAGCACTTAGGGTAATTGTATTAAACAATCCTAGCACTGAGTGCTGAGGCCCAGGGGGAGTAATATGCTCCTTCCAGTTAGCACTAAGTCACACTGGAAGCTCAACAGCCAGGTCCCCAGAGCAGGGACTGGCCACCTATATAAGCACACATGGGGGTGGGAAGCAGACAACCCCCCATGTGTTTAATCTCTAGATTTGATAGAGGAGACCTGAAAACCAGAGGGAGGCCTCAGAATCCACCAAACTTAGGTGGCTGTGTCTCTTGCTTGTTGATTTGAAGCTGCCCATAGCCTCATGACTCAGGACTAACATCACCCCAACCTCTGGTCTCCCTATCCTCTTCAATCCCTAAGAAAGGATCCTGCAAAGACTCCTGCTCCTCACTCTTGCCCCAAAGAACTTCTGGTCTGAAGCCCTAAAAGGAAGCCTCTTCACCCACAGTTCTCCAAAAACTCTTAATCTGTATATACATAGGAAATTCCTTCTCAACAGACAGTGCCACATAATTCTGTTCCTGTCTCCATACTCAGGGGTGTCCAGCTGTCAACTCTATTGACAGCTTTATTCTTATGAATTGATGAATAGCTCAGGGCCCAAGGATCAGCAGAAGTCCCTACCCAAATAGCCCAGCTCCCCTAGCCCTGAGCTCACAAGACTTAGACCATTGGCACAAAGCATCAAACACCAAGGGGACCCACCTTCTTCCTGGGCAACTGAATTCTGGCAGAGTAGAGACTGTGTACAGCCCAGAACCTGTACACAAAAAAGGGCCACCCTGCTCCCCTGCTTTACAAATAGTCTTTCTCAGCTTCCTTAAGAAAACAGCAGCTGGGCCGGGCAGTGGTGGCGCACGCCTTTAGTCCCAGCACTTGGGAGGCAGAGGCAGGCAGATTTCTGAGTTCGAGGCCAGCCTGGTCTACAGAGTGAGTTCCAGGACAGCCAGGGCTACACAGAGAAACCCTATCTTGAAAAACCAAACAAACAAACAAAAAAGAAAACAGCAGCTGGGCTGGTGAGATGGCTCAGCAGTTAAGAGCACCGACTGTTCTTTGAAAGTCCTGAGTTCAAATCCCAGCAACCACATGATGGCTCAAAACCATTGGTAGTAAGATCTGATGCCCTCTTCTGGGGTGTCTGAAGACAGCTACAGTGTACTTATATATACTAAATAAATAAATCTTTAAAAAAAAAAAAGAAAACAGCAGCAGATAGTGGTGGTGATCCACGCCTTTAATCCCAGCACTCTGGAAGCAGAGGCAGGCAGATCTCTGAGTTCCAAGCCAGCCTGGTCTACAGAGTGAATTCCAGTACAGCCAGGACAACACAGAGAAACCTTGTCTAGAAAAAAAAATTAAAAACAAAACAAATAAAAGAGAGAGAGAGAGAGAGAGAGAGAGAGGAGAATGGCAGCTCTGAGTTGCTTGTGTCTGCCTAGAGTGAAGCCTTTATTTACTCACTTAGAGAAACAGGCCACACATATGTACACATATATGTTCAAGTATTCTTGTACTTGTTAACTTTCACAGCTGAGGTGCCTATTCAACATATCAAAGCAAACCTTCAGGTTCTCCCAGCATCCCTCAGCCCCTACTTGTTACAAGGTATGGTTAGCATATGCTGCCCTCTGCCCTGAACTCTCCAGCCCAGGCTGAGCTACCTGTCCCCCAGAGGTTCTTATCTATATAATCAAGACATTTTGGTTACCCACCCCTTTTTCTACCTTTGCTCTCTTGGCTGTTGGCTCCTGATTTCCAGCCCCCCCCCTCACCTTCCTCTTCTCCCTATCATCAGGGTCATGGTCATGACCACTCTGGACTCTCCCAAATGTGTCTGGGACTCGTGCCTCTGGCTCTGCTCTATTACTTAACTATAATAAGCTTTTCTCCTCTACCACACCCCATAGCAGTCATATCCTTTCCTTTTTAGGTATTTATTTTCACTACTATAACAGAACAGATCAAAAACTATAGAGAAAATAAAAATAAATTTATAAAGGAAAGATGCATTATCTCTACTCCATTTTTCCAAGCCCAGAAAATAAAATCATCTCCTCCATCAATTTCTGTCTTGTTTTGCTTCTGTAGCAGTAGTAGGACCTCCAGGTGCATGGTAAGAGTGGATGGAGGTGACTGCCACATCTACATGAAATGACAATAAGGATAAAGCCCTACAATTGAGCTTTCCTGTTCCTGTTGCTATCTCTGTTCCTAGCTTACACAAACAGCCAGATGTCACACCCTCTTCTTCCCCCTATCCTAGGAAGACCACATCTCCTGAGCCCAGAGACAAACACATACAAGCATGAGACCCAGATGCAAGCCCACAGTATCCAGACCCCTAACCTACCACATACCAGACCACCCTATCATCCAAACCATGCCCCAGCACTTCCAGCAAGTCTGGTTGTCACTACAGGGCATTTCCCCACCCCCACCCTGTACAGCTGATACCTGGCTCCCTCCATGGCCTTTCCCCTTACACCCAACAGGCTGCAAAGACCAATTCATTTCTGAAAGTGAAAATCCTTTCATGAAACAAAGCTTTCCTCTGGGACAATGCCCTGCCAAGCAGAACAAAGCAGCTCTCTTAGCCCAAGTGTAAAGGCTATACAGACAGCTGCCAAGTTTCAGAGGACACAGGTGAGGTGTGACTAGAGGGGAATGGGGCACCTGGGGTCTCCACACATGTGGACCTGTGCCAGGATAACTGGCAACCACAGCAGCCTCAGGCTATGACAACTTAGATCCTACATTTTATAACCCTCAGTACACCACATCATTCCCAGTCCCATCCCTTCCTACCACATGGCTCCCATGACCATACTCTTCTTCCTCCTTTTTTCTCTACTTCCAAAAGGACAGGCTTGGAAGCTAAGGCACTCCCCAAGCCAGGCTCAGGAGGAAAGAGGAACTGTTATACTGGGCTGACTACTAATGAGGTGAAAGAGTTGGCTAAAGGGAGTGAGGAGTCTGGTGGGAAGATGAGAGAGGGTTCTATATTCTCAAGAATGCATTCTAATACCAGTCCACTCCTCTCCTGGACTAGAGGGAAGATATCGTAGAACAGCTCTGGGAGCAGAGTCCGCCAACAGCCAAAGTTACTAAAAACTTTCTCACTACCACGAGCACAAATTTGCCCAAGGATAATAATAACTAGTCCAATGCCATCTTCTCTGAGCCACTAAGTGGAGCCAGTGTGCTCCACATGCTCCTGCCAGCTCCTGCCAACATAACCTGCCAACAGATACTCCATGATCTGTGCTGTGGGCCTGTTAATTTGGCTATCATTTATGTGATCCTGAGGACACCAAAAATGAAAACAGTAACTAATGTGTTTGTCCTGAACCTAGCTATTTCTGATGGGCTCTTTGTGCTGGTGCTCCCTGCCAACATCACTGAGTGCTATAGCACTGGCCCTTTGGAGAGTCATTCTGCAAACTGGTGCTGAACATTGGCTACTACAATATCTTTCTTCTCCAGCATCTACTCCCTGGTTGTGATGAATGTGGACAGCTACTTAGTGGTACTGGCCACTGTGCAATCTTGCCAATCGCCTAGGTACACTTAAAGGGGTCAAAAGTTGCCAGCCTTTGTGTCTGGCTAGGTGTCACCATCATGGTTCTGCCCTTCTGTACTTTGCCCACGTTCACAGCAATGATTTACAGGCACCAAGTTGTGGGCTAAGTTTCCTGAGGCCAGAGTGGGCCTGGCTTCAGACTAGCTACACATATACATTGGTTCTCAGCTTTGCAATGCCTTTGTGCATCATCTGCATGTCATATGTGGACCTGCTGCACAGACTTCATACCATGAAGTCTGCTCCACTCTGGCATGAAGGTTCTAGGCAAGGCCAAGAGGAAGGTAACTGTCCTAGTCCTCACTGTGTTGACCATGTGCTTTCTCTGCTGGATACCATTTCACCTGGCCTCTGTGGTGGCCCTGACTATACACATCCCTGGTTATTTGGTATTTCCTTTGCCATCACCAGCCTCAGCTATGTCAACTCATACCTCAATCCTTTCTTGAACTCATTGCTGAATGACAACTTCCACAAGAATTTCTGTACCATAATACTGTTTCAGGAGTCCTGAGCATTCTTGCCATTCACCACTTCCAAGAGCATTGGTTGACCAAGCCAGAGGACATTCTGCCTCTTCACACTTATCCCTGTGTTCTCTATGCAGATATATACAAACAACCATGATGTTCCCTTTCTGTTCCTCTTCTTCCTACACATCCCTAAAGAGACAACAGAGGCAATTTGATCTTGGTAGCAAGCACCATAAGTCTGATCACCCACAGAGGATAGACACAAGATAGTACTTTATGTGTCCTAGAACAGGAACCTTTGTAGAACTGTTATAAAAGGACAGATACTTCAGCAGTCGTGACCCAGGACTCTGAAACCTTCATGGCATATGCCATCCTTCTGTCCACCAAGTACTTGAGCTTGACAGAGCACTTGGACCTTCATCTAAGCCAGACAGTATTGGATAACTTTGCTGTCCATTCCTCCATAGTCAGCCCTTAAATGTCATTCTCCTGATATCTCCCCTGAGCTATTCCCTATTGTTGTACAATAAAAACTTAGAAGCTGAGAGATAAGTGTTTCTCTTCTAAGGATCCAAAACTGGGGAGTCTTATTCAAATGCTCTGGCTCAGCTTCTCATGAAACTTCAGACAGAACACTGGTGAGGTCTAGGTCCTTTAGAGACTAAACAATGGCTGGGGTCTCTTTCAAGAAGTCCTGCTCCCATGGCTGCTGGCAAGACATGGATGTTCTACAAGCTTCTGGAGTACTATCACAGGAACCATTGGATCTTTTTTTTTGGGGGGGGGGGTTTCCGAGACAGGGTTTCTCTGTATAGCCCTGGCTGTCCTGGAACTCACTCTGTAGACCAGGCTGGCCTCGAACTCAGAAATCCGCCTGCCTCTGCCTCCCAGAGTGCTGGGATTACAGGCGTGCGCCACCACTGCCCGGCTGGAACCATTGGATCTTAAAGTCAAGAAAAAAACTTGGCAAACAGCTGTAGTCTCGGAATCTGTACTCTCAGAGCGGAATGGTTGAAGACAGCCTAGAATGGGCACTTTTTAAACCACAACCCCCACCCACAGCTCTGCTGAGATCAAGCTGGGCCTGATTCACTGTAGAGTTATACTTCAGCAAGGCCTAATTAGTACACACTGTTCCTGAGTAAGAGAACCCCTTCAGGACAAGAGCCCCTTATAAATAGATACAACAAAACATCTCACTTTCCAAAACTGTGTTCATTCCACAGAGAGTGGCAAAAGCAGAGGTACTGGGTGAAGAATGTGTGGAGAAGGAACAGAGTGAGTGGAAGATGAGTGGTGTGAAGATCAGGAGGGGAACACATTGGTGAGTAGACCAAGCTGTAAAAGAGCCAGGCACCCTCTCAGCTAGCTCTAGTTTGCTAGAACTAACCACAACAGAGGAAGTACCAGCCAAATTTTCTCTGAAGATTCTAAACCCTTGTCCCTTTCCATATTCTTGTGGCAAAATCACTTAGTAAGTGGTACTTATACAGACAGACCTTTATTCCTACCCACAGCCCAGCAAAGGAAATAGCCTCCCTCTCCTGTCACTCCCCAAGGTTAGCCAACTAGACCAATGGTGCTTCTCACCAGGATCCTGTTGGAACTAGCTTTGTTTTTTCTCATGAACTCAGGAGTCTGACTTACTCCACAAAACTCCCACACTCTGGATCTTGCTGCCAAAGAGATCCTAACCCTATTTTAGTACCCAAATCTCCCTGCTGTTTCTCACAGCTGGTCAGGGACCTTGGCTGGGCCTACATTGGGGCCACAGTGCCCTCTGGTGGGAAGCGTCTAAAACAGCTTCCACCTGGCTACCTGATCCTATACATCACATAACCCCAAGAGGAAGGCTGCACGATTCCCTTTACGTAGAGCAGGAAACTCAGATTCACAGAAACTAGATTTTATCAAGCCTGGTAGTGAACAGAAACAGTTAGGGGTGAGGCTGTGTTATACAGAATGGGGAATGGTACATAGTCCTGTAGAGCCAGGGAGATATATTCATCTCTAAGGCTCCCCTAATGGTCAACCTCCTTGAAGACAATGGCCAGGATCAGCAGCCCAGAACCCCACCACCATACATACATATGCATACACCCAGCATACAATCTCCTGGGGACTGTAATTTCATCAAGGAGGGAAATTTTCCCTTGATGCTGAATTTCTATTTGAAACCAATGTGTTTGCTAAGAACACACACACACACACACAAACACACACACACACACACATTTTGAAATCCTATCCCACAATGTGATGGTGTTATGAGATGACTTTGCTATGGGAATAGGTTGTGATGTCGAAACCCTACAGTCTCATTAGTACTATTAATGTGGCATATGCACATTAATGAATATGCACAAAATGAATTCATCTTTCTATAAAGTAAGGATGCAACAAAAACACAATCTCATAGAATCCAATCCACCACACCTGTATGAACTGCATCTTTAAAGCCTGTGAGAAATTCATATCTATTGCTTATACACTGCTAGACTAAAACAAAAAAAAACAAAAAAACAAATGGACAGTGTCATTAAAACTTGTATAAAACCAAGCATTGGCTCACCAGCCCTGTACTGGAAACAAGGCCTTTGGCACATAAGACCCTCTTCAAAGCCCTCCTGACAAGGGCCATCTGCCTGAGAGTCAACTTAACCCAGATTGGGCCTACACAGACAAGAGCCAGGAGGTAGATCTTTATAGCATAGGGTTGCTCTGCCACCAGAGTAGGGTTCTCTGCTCTCTTTTCACCATAACTCCTTTTAGATTTGCTCAAATGGTGAGAGTCTACAAAGAAAAGCTGTAAAGAAAGGCATCTACCCCACTGTCCCTAAGGGTCGGGAGAACAGATAGTCATTGTCTTGGGAGAAGGAAAGGCAGCAGCCTCTGCAACCCAGGAACTAGTTTCCCTCCCATAAATAAATAGGCTCCTTAAAGTCCCTCTGCCAAGGGCAGAACAGGTTTAAAAACCCATCAGCCTGGTCCTATGCCTCATCCCAGTGCATATCAATACCCAGGAAATTATTCTTATAAAGGTAGAGTCAGAAACACTTATTCTAGTACTAGTCACTGGGTAAGTGTTTATTATGAGCACTCCTTCATTACCCAATAGGCAGGTTCAGGGCTAGCTACATGCATGGAAATGACACTTGCTGCATGCTTAAACACAAAGTTTCTAGCATTAGCAAGAAAACACTAGAGCTAATGGCTCTTGTACAAGTGTCATAGGAAGAACCCTGGTCTCCCTAGAAAGATTGTTTTGTTTTGTTTTGGTTTGGTTTTTTTTTTTTGTTTGTTTTTTTTTTGGTTTTTTGTTTTTTGTTTTTTGTTTTTTGTTTTGTTTTTTTTTTTTTTTTTGAGACAGGGTTTCTCTATATAGCCCTGGTTGTCCTGGAACTCACTCTGTAGACCAGGCTGGCCTCGAACTCAGAAATCTTCCTGCCTCTGCTTCTCAAGAGTTCTGGGATTACAGGCGTGCGCTGCCGCCACCACTGCACAGTCCCAGAAAAATTGTTAAGGCCAGGTCTCTCTGAGACATGAACCAGCCTAGGTTCTGCATGGCATGAAACCATCTGACCAAGGTCTCAGTGTAAGATCAGATTCTACCCAAGGTTGCTGGTATTTTGATATCTAACCCATAGGAAAGGCATTTACAAAGCCTCTTCTGTGAACCATCAAATATATCTCCAAGGTACAGACTCTTCTTCCAATGTCGCCAAACCATAATAGTCCTTGCAGATTGGCTCAAATGAGCCATTTTAGGCTTCGGCTCTCATACCAGCTCTTCATTTGATGCCAACCTCCAATTTGGCAGCAAGCTCAGGCCTTATGCAGATATGTCCTAATCCTATAAATGAAGCAGGTGGTCACTGTGGGTATAGAATAGAACACATCCTGACTGGCACTCTTCCCAGGCTATAAGTATGCTTCTAGCAAGACAATTGCTGACCTCTGATGTCAAGTAAAAGAGAGACTACTATAGAGCTGAGGGAGGCTGTGGAGAATAAAGAGAGAGCCCTGCCCGTACTAAGCAGCCAAGACCAGCACATGGTACCTCCATGTTGCAAGCAGCCTACAGAGGCCACAAAACTTTCTCCTGATTACCTCCCACACACCTAGAAGCAGGGCTTTCCAAGCAGTCTGTAGAATAAGAGTTCACAGTGGTTTTGGAGGGAAAGAGCCTTGTGTCTTGTCCTCTTGCTGGCCTCTTGCTGAGAAGATGGCCCAGGTTGATAGAGCAGGCAGTGGCAGTACCATATGAAGTGTGAAGTCCCCTTCATAGACTCTATAGTATAGCATGAAAAGAATCTTCAGAAAAAAGACATCCAAGAACACACTGATGCTCACCCACCTCAGGCAATCTGACTGCATCAGTGGGGTCAGAATTAGAAGATGCTCCAAGGCAACTCCAAGCTTAACGGCCAGGCAACACCAGGTGTTAACAGCAGTTCTGTGGAAATACTGAAAGGCTGAGGGCAGTAGCACACAACAGGTAGTCACAATAGTGACTACATGATCACTACAATACCTCAGGTTGAGCCCACCTAGAGCCAGGGCAGCAGGGAGAAGAGTCAAGTGAACCATGAATACCTACATAGGTTCACCAGGCATGTCCACTGTGTTGTAGATGTTTCCATGCAGTTCCTCTGGTCCTCCTCTGGTCATATACCAGGGAGGAAACTTAATCTGACAGAGGCCATGGAGGCCACCTTGATGCTTTGACCTGTCCCATGGTGCTAAAAGGTCTTCCTCTAGGATTGAGCATCCTGAACCAAAAGGAAAACCATTCAAGGCCCCAGATGCTCAAAGTTCAGTGTCAAACTAGAGAGCAGTGACCTGTGTGAGCTCTGTGTTGGGTGTAGATGGGCTCTGTGGACTGACAGGCACCATGGGCAGGTCCACGCCTAGTCATGCCGGCCGTGGTACTGTCTCAGAGGTCTTGCATCCAAGGCCTACATCCTTGGCAATGCTGCGCACACGATCAGAAACTTGCATCTCCCTGTGCAGGGAAGAAGCACAGCAGAATTTTCTAAAGCAGGCCTTGAAGTTCTCATCCAGGAAAGCATAGAGAATAGGATTGAGACAACTGTTGACATAGCCCAGAGCTGTGCAGAAGCGCAGGATAGCTACTGCAGTCTCACTACCTGGCTGAACACCCAGTCCTTGAACCAGGACAAAGACCTGCACAGGTGTCCAGCAGCCCACAAACACAGCCACCACTACCAGCACCAGCCGTGTGATACGCCGCAGGTTCCGGTCCTTCTCTCGGGAGCCTGAAAGCAGACGGACACCACGAAGTCGTCGAATCATGAGGCTGTAGCAGACAGAAATGATCAGCACAGGGATGATGAAGGAAAAAAGGAAGATGCAGATGGCAAATACAGGGCCCCAGTAGTCCTGAGGGGCAGGAATCTCCACCAGGCATTCGATCTCTGCAGGAGAGAAATAGGGTCAGAGGGACCAGCAAGAACCATGGGGAACTAACTGGTGAGGAAGGAGGACCACCCACTGACCTTCATCTTCCACTTGTGCTGAGCCCATGATGGCAACAGGAACACCAACCACTGAAGCCAGGGCCCATATGGCCACATTAACAGCCTGGGCTTTGCTAGATGTCCGGACATCAAGGGCACGGATAGGGTGGCAGATAGCCACATATCGGTCTACACTCATGGCAGTCAGAGTGAAAGTGCTGGTAAACATGTTGTAGTAGTCAATAGCAATGACAGTCTTGCACAATGCATTCCCAAATGGCCAGAAGCCCAGAAGGATGTCTGTGCCCTGGAAGGGTAGTGTCAGCAAGACCAGGGTATCAGCCAGTGCTAGATTAAATATGTAAATGTTGGTGGCTGTCTTCATCTTGGTGTGCCTGTAGAGGACAAGGAGAAGAAATGCTCTATTTGGTCATTTTGGCTAGACTTGGCAGCAAAGGGACCACCAAGAGGGTCATCATCTTTGAATCTCTCAACCCCAGAGTCTCCAAAGAAACTAATTAAATGGCAGATCCTGCACTACACCCAAGTTCCACTGAGCCTGAGACTTTAACAAGCTCCCCCATGTGATTATGACATCTACAAAAATGTTCCAAGTTTATAACAGGACTACCCTGGAAAAGTTGGGGGCATGGAGGAATACCTGAGTGTAACTTGAATGTGAGTTTGTGGAAAGAATCAAGAGAGAGATGATGTCTTCTCTCCTCAGTCTCTCTTAAGACTCCTCTCAGAGGTTTTTTTCAGGGCACTGCCTATAAAGTTCATTAAAGATCTTCCAAGTGCACAATGTCATCTAGCAATGAAAACAGAAAATGGTGGGCCAGCCAAATGGCTCAGCTGGTAAGGGCACTTATTACCAATTCTGATGACCTGAGTTCTCTCTCCAGAACACACGTGGTAGAAGGAGAAACTTACATTATAAATGGAGAAAACCAACTTTCTCATCTGACCTACACATCCAGATAGACACACACACATACACATAAATATACACAATATTTGTTTTAATTCTAGTAAAGAAAACAAGAGATGTGCTAGTTAGGTTTGATTGTATCCAAGCACTGGGAACCATGCTAGGAACATTGTAAGTAACAAATATTGATGGAATGAATTAATGTTTATGACAGTGGTAGGGAAGGGTGACTATAGTGACGATGATGAAAGTGATGGTGGTGGTGATGGTGATTATAGTGGTGATGGTGGTGGTTATGGTGGTCATGGCGATTTGGTAGTGGTAGCACCAGAGATAACAGTAGTCCATGATGTTTAATTGCTATCAGGAATCTGGGATTAAGTTCTGTTTCTTCGACATTAATCCCAGAGACCTTAATTACAATAAATAACAATGTCAATGATAATGGTAGACATCTGAGCCAAGCTCTTCACATAGATTTTATCTCATTTGAGGTTTACCCAAAAACAAAAATGCTATTTAGTCCCTACTCTGTGGAGAAGGAAGCTGAGGCTCAGAGGAGCTAAGTAGCTTTCATAAGGCTTAGAATTGCTAAGATGCAAAATGGGGCTCAGAACAGGTTTTCCTGACTCCTGGCACATGCCCAACTCAAACATGCTGCATGTTGTCTCCTGAGCCAGTGCAGCCACAGCAGTTCCTGAGACTAGTTCTCTGGGGATGCTGGTGGAAAAGATGGCGTTCCTTGTCTGCTCTAATGCAGTAAATGGCTCGAGCACTTTTAATGTTCCAAATACAGAGGACAATGTAGGAAAGAAATGCTGATGACAAGGAAAGGCAAGGTTCATGAACTGTCCCAGGTTGCTGCACTTCTTGTCAAAGACATATCCTCTAACCATAAGGCACATGGGTCATAGAATAGCTTCCCACAAGGGTCCGCTGCCAAAAGTCAATACTTGGAAGGCTTTTCCAATCACATATCATACACACACACATGCATCTATATATAACTATATAATCCACATTTCCCATCTAACAAATGGAGAAAACAATTGCTCAGAAATACTAAGAGGACTGTGCTGAGGCAGGGTATGGACACTGCACTGCCCTTCCTCCACCACCAACACCACACCTACCATGATACCGTCAAGGGAACCATGACTGCTTTCTTCCAAGTCATCTTTTTGAAAGAGGAAATATATCAGTGAAGAACCTTGCTCTAGTTATTCACCATTCAAGGACCTCCCATGTCTTCCCAATATCCAAAGAATTTGGTGTCCCCATTCTGGCATTCAAGTCCTCACCTGCTGTCTCCAGTCCCCCTCAATGCCCTCCCAGCTGGAAAAAAAACAGAGACCATCATTGCCACGACACATTTTCCAATTGCATACTCCTTGCCCAGCTTTCTTGTCCGCAGAGCTGCACCTCACACTGCCCCCCTTCAATGTTCCCTCACTGTTGATGCTACTTCAGTCGTCCAGTGCTGCTGCCTTTCTTTTTAGTCCTCCAAATTTTCCCATTTCTGAGCACCAGTAGAGCGTGGGCTCAGCTAAAAATATCCACCATGAGCTGGGGTCCCAAAAGCCAAAGAACAAGGGCTTCAGGCCCAGCACCAGTCCTTCTTCCCCTCTTTGAGGAATCCTAGGATCCTGTATACCCATAGTTAGTCACACAGACATCAGGGCATGGATTTATCTGCAGTCCCAAACCTCCAGGTGGTGACACCTAGTCTCAGACAGATGGGGGCAGAACAGAAGTTGAATTTCAAGGGTGATCATGCCCCTTGAACAGAGAGGAAAGAAATTTGATGGAGCAAGCAGAAAATCCATACTTGTTTAGATTCATCCAGAACAGCCTCCTGCCTCAGGTTTCTCCTTCACAGATTGATGGGGCCCAGCCTACCTGAGGATGACATACATGACGAGGCAGTTCCCCAGGAGACCCCCGATGCACACAGCCAAGTAGAGCCCCACGATGGTGACCTTGAGTCCAAGAGGCAGGAAGGCGCTGTGGCTAGCATTGAGGAGCAGGTGGTGGGGTACAGTATCATTTAGGAGGGACAGGTTCCCGTGAAAGTGGCTGCCATACAAGACCTCCCAGAATGGGGCAGGAAAGAGGGACTCCATGCTGTCACCCTGAAAAGCCACTCAGTACAGTTCCTGGAACAGGACACAGAAACAAGTGACCACAGTGCTAGACACAGTCCACTGAGGCCTTAGAACACAGCACAACTACACTAACAGGCACATGAACACCTCCATGAGCATCCACAAACACTAAGCACATACACAGACACATGGACACAGACAAAGGCATATACATGGGCACATGATGGCACACACAGAGGCAATGGGAGCACATTTACTCACAAGGTTACCTCATATTAGGGTTATAGACTCGCACAGAAGCACATGAAGGTAGTTACACAAGCATACATGTCCACCCACCAAGACTCAGGGGCTCACAGCCAGCCGAATACAAAAAATGCCCAAACCATCCTAAGGTACACTGGAGCACAAAAGACATGGAATTTATCCAGAAATGCCTAGGGCTCAGGCACTTCACATAGCTACCTCCCAGTGTTCCCCCACCCCCAGCTCTGTCAGCAGCAGCAGGAGCCCTGACTAGAGCCCCTCTTACCTCCAACAGCACACACAACCTCTTCAGAAGCTGGGCCAAAATAGATCCTAATGCTTAGCAGAAAGGCAGGCAGGCAGGAGCACAATGAACTGAGCAATGCTTCTCACTCTAGCTTGGGGTCTGCTCCGGCTGGGAATGGCTCCTAGCTCCTGCTCCGAAGATAAGATATTGACTAGATGCAGCAGCCAGTGCGGCAGCCAGAGGGGGGAGGGGCAGAAGGCTGCGGCTGAGAGAAGGAGGGGCTGTGCAGGTTGGAGAAGGAAGCCAAAAAAGAAAAAAAAAAAGAAGAAAAGAAAAGAAAAAAAGAAAAATCGGCTCACCCAAGACAGACACTCAGGAGCTGGAACACACAATGGGGACATCCGTAAACACAAAAATGGAGACATGAACAAGAATTCAAACACACATACATGCACAGCCTTAAACACAAGAACACACTTAAGATGTATACAGAGAAATGCTCACCTAGAGGCAGATGTGAGGCAAGTGTTGTTTTGTTTTGCTTTGTTTTTTGGAGGGGTGACAGATTAAAGACAGAATTTGTCTGTGTAGCCTTGGCTGTGCTGGAACTCAGAGATACCTCTGCCTCTGCTTCCTGAGTGTTGGGATTAAAGGTATGTACCACCACCAATGGTAAATGTTGTTTTGTACAGCTTAGCCCAGACCAGATTTTGCTAGCTTTCCTGACCAGAACTGTCCTTAGCCAGGTGTCCAGTAAGATACCACAGTAATAGATGGCAATATCCTGACCCAACTAATTCTCCAAGTAAATGTCTTCTTGCAAGTAAGCAAGAGACTGTCTGGACTAAGGACCAAGTACTTCCCTGAATCTACTATGTGCTATTTATACCTAATGTACACTAAGCCCCAGGCAAAACTGAACCCAGAAACCCCCACTACACCTGGCCATTTTCACCCATATTATTCTCATACAAATGAAGGCATCATGACTCTGAGGTCTGAAGCTGCATGTCGATATAGCATGGAAAAGGAGAAGCCAGGTCTGCCAGTCACTTGGAGCTATACCACAGCTAAGTCCCAGAATTAGATCTCAGAAAACACAGAGATACTAAGCTCCTAGGAACCTCTTTCTTTGCCAGCACGAGGGTCACAGTCCACTGAGAGAAAGCCATAAGTTAAGGTCATGTAGGCTAGGGACCCTATGCTGAGTCTCTAGCCATCATCAAATCATAGGCTTGTTTTTCCTGTCTGGACTGAATGAGAGCCAGATCTCCCACATAGAGCCAGACCCTGCTCTTTCTCTAAGGATGGGGACCTGGTTGCTAGGCAACTCACAGAAGTGTTGCTAGGATACCTGTCCAACCAGAAAAGGCCAGAGCAGACAGACACCCCAGGACTCAGCATCCCAAGCTGTCTCCAAGGACTTGTCTCTCCATTCTCGGAGACACATAGACATTCAAGAAGACACATGAGGACACTTCCTGTAAATAAACAGAACATACACAGAGATACCCAGACAGGCGCAGTATAGAGACTCAGAGAAACAAGGGATATGTGCTCAGAGATGCACACAAGGATCACATATACAAACTCACAAGCAGGCCCCTAGATGTATGGCACATAAGTATGCACACTCTGTCTCTGTCTCTCTCTCTTTCTCTGTCTCTCTCTGTCTGTCTCTGACTCTCTCTCCCTCTCTCCCTCCCTCCCTCCCCCCCACCTTCCCTCTTACTCCAGGCGAAGCTGGCCTACAACCCAGAGTTATCCACCAAGCTGTCTCTATACCTCTACAGAGCCTCTTTTCCTAATAGTCTTTACCTGCTTTCCAGTCCAGGCTCCAGATTTGGAAAGAGGATGCCGTAAGCATTGCTTAAATGTAGGCAGAACAGAGTCACAGAATGTTTGTGCTTCACCTTGCTCCACTGCATGAATCCACACCCAAACCAACTCTACTCTGACCTATTCTAAGAAGCCTTCCCTGCTACTGCCTCAGTCCCAGGAGTCCTTGGCTCAGCCTTATGGCCTCAACTATGAATCAGGTACAATGCTGCCAAGTAAGACTGAGTTCTGGTCTCAACATATATCTGGAAGTATACACCAATAGAATGTAACTCACTCCACATGCTCACATGCTGTCTCAGGTGGAAGAATAGCTTGGTTATCTGACAGATGAACTGGCCACAATGGACACTGGTGGTACAGAGGAAATAGCTCAGGCATCTTGATCCCAAACAAAAACTCAGCAAGGACAAGTGGACTTTCCAGAGGGGAAGAAACAGGACAATACGTAACATAAATGACACAAAAATATCAACAAGAAACATGCTACATGAAAGTAATACAGAAGATCCAGGCAACACAAACAACAGCATGGCTCATATACACAGTTCACTGTTGAAGCCACCAATGTCTGCACATGGGTATCAGAAGCACCTAAACAAGGTCCAAAACAAGAACAAGTCTGTGTGGCTATGGCTGTCCTGAAACTTGCTATGTAGACAAGGCTGCCTGGCCTCAAACTCAGAGATCCACTTGCTTCTGCCTCCCAAGTACTGGGATTAAAGGCATGTGCTACCAAACCCAGTTCAGTTACATAATTTCTTGCCTCAAGAGGAAAGAATTTGGCACACAGTCACAATAAAATCTGTGTGTGTCAGGGTTGAGGGGGTCTACAATCTACAAATGGTGAAAATAAAAACTTGGTTCATCATCAGGAGCTATCTAGAATAAGCTAAAGGCATGCAAGCAATCTTTCTGGCCCATCCTATTGAGTGGTCTGCAATAGGTGACTTCTTTAAAAAAAAAAAAGACTTGTTTCTTTTTTTTTCTTTAAAGATTTACTTATTATTATATGTAAGTACACTGTAGCTGTCTTCAGACACTCCAGAAAAGGGAGTCAGATCTCATTATGGATGTTTGTGAGCCACCATGTGGTTGCTGGGATTTGAACTTGGGATCTTTGGAAGAGCAGTCGATGCTCTTAACCACTGAGCCATCTCTTCAGCCCAATGGGTGACTTCTGAGGGGCAAGGCCCCAAAAGACTTCATCTCAGTATTGTTTCTTGCAGCTGATATGCCTTTCCTGCCATTATTAATAGTATAATAATTCCTGGGCATTAGATTTTCTACAGATCAACAAAGATATACTCTTTTATAGCAAATTTATATAGACAAATTGATGGTTTCATAATCCCTAATAATGATTCTATATAATTCTTAGTATGAAGGTTGCAGTTAGGGCTCTGTAATTCTTCATGTGTCACAGGCTAAGGAGAGAAAGCAGTCTTGGAACAGATTTGTGATCAAAGAAGGCATTCCTTCTGTGCTGGCTGTGAAACCATTGTCTGATAACTGGGAGTGGACACTTTAATGTGGGTGCAAGGACAGAAGATGAAATGTTGACTGGATTGATTTACACAAACCTTCAATACTAGTGAGACACAAGGCAGATGATTTGTCTTTTACAAAACTGTGCTAACTTAAGACATAAGATTTATTGTTTTAAACTTTTAATGAACCTGTGGAACTAGTAATCGATAATGAATGTTTAATTAGATAACTAGTCTTAATGGAAACTCATGTAAACATTCCTGCTGAAACTTCTCAGTTTATAATTTTAATTTATGTTTTGGACTTTTTGTGAACTTTTGGAAAAAAGATGCTTGGGATACCTTGTGATCTAGTCTCTTAGAAAGTACAAGTATTAACAACAATAAGCAAGGTTTTTTTTTTATTTCATTCAGCAATAAAGAAGATGAGGTTGGGCTGGAGAGATGGCTCAGTGGTTAAGAGCACTGACTGCTCTTCTGAAGGTTCTGAGTTCAAATTCCAGCAACTACATGGTGGCTCACAACTATCTGTAACAAGATCTGACTCCCTCTTCTGGTGTGTCTGAAGACAGCTACAGTGTACTTACATATAATAATAAATAAATTTAAAAAAAAAAAGGATGATGTTTTTCTTACTTGTAGGAATAAAAAGTAGCAATAAAGGTTGGAACTCCTTTTTCATCCAGAATGAGTTCTTTCTGTCCATGGGGGCTTTTGCTATATATATATGCATATGTAAGTATAGGTGTGTGCATGTACGTATGCATGAATACTTATGGAGTTGATGAGACAGATGCTTTGGACCTGACATGAATGTGTGTGTATGAATGTATGAGTGTGTGTGTGTGTGTGTGTGTGTGCATATTGTCTATGTAAGAGTTTTCTTTCTGTGAGAATGACTTTCTTTTCCTGACTCACTAAGAGTTAACAAAAACTCCAAGCCTCTGCTGATCAGGAGCTTGGATCTGGCTAACTTGACAGAGAAAGGAGTTCTAGCAATTAATCCTTTTCTTAATTAACTGATGCTAAACAGTATATGTTAATTCACCAGACTTCTGCACTTATTTAAACACAAAACAGTAAGAAAGAATTGAATTTTTAGTACAGAGCAGTAAGAAAGAGTTAAGAAACCAGGACTTATTCAAGCACAGAGAATTATAAAGAGTTAAGTTTCCTACAAGGTTAGAGATGATCAGTCTTTTAGTCTTCCAAGAATGCTGTGTCCCACTTTAACCTGTTCCACTAAGGCCTGACAGGCCCTGGCAGTTCATCCTGACTTAAACAAACTGGATCAAACTTTAGGAGTCTGATGCCAGGTGACTTTTTGCCAGCATATTTAAATGCAGTACAATTTGGGGGAAAAGTTTCCTGGTATAATACAATCCCCACTACACAAGGAGGCATAATTACATTGAATCTCAACTCAAAGTACATGTGATTTCTTCCAGGAAGATGAGTTCTAGAGATTAAGTACCTATATTAGCATAAGAGTTTAGGAAAGGATTGGGGAGGTCTGGGTCATACAAACAGTGGATCGTTTGGCCTATTAGCCACCTCCAGTCCTGAATATGGATGCTTAGGGGCAGCCCAGGCTATACAGATAACATAACGGTAATTTAGACTACTAGCCACCAACTGTCCTGGTTGTGGCAGCTTAATATGACCTTACCTAACAAATAATGTAGATCACCAGGCTATTAATCACCTCCACTTCCCAGCTTTCTGGATGGAAAAACAGGTTTTATGTCCTTTCCTTTACTTCTCTGACTCTGCCATCCACAGTGCACACAGCTTGCCTCACAGGCTTAGGCTAACTCCACTCCAAACCTGCTGTTGTCCTTGGTGGTTGTACCATAGTACTGGCATCTCCAAATTGCTAGGGTCTCCACTAGGCTGCACTCTTACAAGTAGACTCTCTTGAGTTCTTTTCATGGACTTAACCTCGCCATATGGTACCAAGTCTCAGCCTCTCTCCATGACCCCATCACTGCTACAGAGGCTATACCTTGACCAGCACTCAGGAGGCAGAGGCAGAGGCAGAAGCGGAGAGGCAGAAAGGCAGAGGCAGAACGGCAGAGGCAGAGGCACAACCTGCCTTGAACAACCTAAATAAATAAATAATCAATGTATTAGTCATCAGTTTGAACTTAGACACCCAATTTGATTATTTTTCCCATGATACTAAACAATTACTAATACAAACTTACTAATTTCCTGCCACTGAGGGCAGTGGCAGGGAAGGCTTCTTAGAATAGGTCAGAGTAGCCAGGCGGTGGTGGCAGACGCCTGTAATCCCAGCACTCTGGGAGGCAGAGGCAGGCAGATTTCTGAACAGCCCTGGCTGTCCTGGAACTCATTTTGCAGACCAGGCTGGCCTCAAACTCAGAGATCTACTTGCCTCTGCCTTCCCAGTACTGGGATTAAAGGTCGGTTTTTAACCTCTCATGAAATGAAAATGCATTAAGTCTAAATTCACTTACTTTGACTTTAAAAGTTATAGAAGTTAGCTGAGTTGCTATGCCATATGCCTTTAGTCCCAGCACTCGGAAAGCAGAAGCAGGCAGATCTCTGAACTGGAGGCCAGCCTGGTTTACATATCCCGTTCTATTCCAGGACATCCAGAGCTACATAATAGAGTCCATCTCAACAACAACAACAACAACAACAACAACAATAATAATAATAAAGTGATGTGATATAATATGATACATATGATAAAGGTAAAGAAGAAGACAGAAAGAAGAAAGGAGCAAAAAGCATTTTTAATATTTCAGGGTTCTTTCTGTTCCCAGTGCAGCATGGTCCATGGTCCCAAGAGACATAGCTCCAAAATATTAGCTGCTGAATAAATAAACTGGCATGTTTTTCCTTATCCATCCACTGGTTCCCACAAGCTAAGAGAATGTCTACCTCTGATCACTTTTGTAAGAAATAGATGTAAGTGTGCCTTGACAGGACATACAGCACTTCATTAAAGTTGATGGCAAAGTCAGGACTGATATAACCTATACTGCTAAAGAAGTGTTTGTATTCTTGCTATAAGCCTTTCTAGGGTTAAGATTCAGGTTTGGGATATGCTAGAGGGGTGATTAAACAGCATAATGAATGTGGTGGTTTGGATTAGACTAGCTCCCATAAGCTTATATATTTAACAGTTGATGATCTGTTTAGGATTAGACGGTGTAGTCTAGTTGGAGGAGGAATAACACTGGGGGTGGAAGTTCCAAAAGTTCATGCCAGACCCAGTCTTACTCTCTCTGCCTGCAATGTGTAGATTAGATGTGTGCTCTTAGCTACTACTCCAGCTCCATTCCTGCCTGCCACCATGCTCTCTGCCATGATGATCATGAACTAACCCTCTGAAATTATAAGTAAACTCCCAGCTAAATGCTTTCTTCTATAAGCCACCTCAGTCAGTCATGGTGTCTCTTCATAGTTATGGTAACCCTAACTAAGCAATAAATTACTAAAATCATGCATATATAATTTCAGGTTGAGAGAAAGTATAGAAGCAGCAATGACATTCCTAATGTGTGTTGGACTTAAAACATACTGCTTTGACGGAGTAGTTCTCCCACTGCATCTCAGAGTGCATTGGGACATCTAGAGGATAAACCTTTATGATGTAAAAGTCATGAATTTTTCCACCTGAACTAAAAATGAATTATGGAAAAGTCTAAGCTGGGCGGTGGTGGCAGCGCACACCTTTAATTCCAGCACTTGGGAGGCAGAGGCAGGCAGATTTCTGAGTTTGAGGCCAGCCTGGTCTACCGAGTTCCAGGACAGCCAGGGCTACACAGAGAAACCCTGTCTCAAAAAAAAACAAAACAAAAAAAAAAACCAAAAAAACAAAAAAAAAAAAAAAAACAAAAACAAAAACAAAACAAAACCAACAACCAAAAAAAAAAAAAAAAAAAAAACCTAAATAAAATAGACTTCAAAATTTAAGAAGAGGGACAGAGAAAGAAAATATTCTTAAGTGTATGTATGGGCATGCAGAAGGAAAATAGCTTTTACAAATGTGACTTCTTTATATTTGGTCTGTGTACCCTGTGTGCCTGGTGCCTAGAGAGACCCTATAACTGAAGTTATAGACACTTGTGAACTGCCATGTAGATGCTAGGAAACAAACCTGGGTGTTCTGGAAAAGCAGCTAGTGCTCTTAACCACTAAACCATCTCTTCAGCTCCACAAAGGGAATATTTTTTAAGGTTTAATTTTAATTATGATATGTTTATGTCTGTGTATACGTATGTATAAATGAGTACAGGTGCTCTCAAAGCCAGAGGCATCAGAGCTCTGTAAAATTGGAGTTACAGACAGTTGTAAACCATTCAACCTGGGTGCTGGGAACCAAACTCAATTCCTCACATAAAGAAAAGTTTGTTCTGAAGCTCTCAGTCATCTCTCCAGTCCCCAGGAATTTTTTTTTTAATGACAGGGTCTTATTTTGTGGTCCAGGCTGACCTGGAACCAAGGATCCATATGCCTCTGCCTCCTACATGCTGAAGTTAAAGGTGTGTGCCTCCACACCTAGCACAAATGGGAATTTTTAATATAACGTGGGAGCTCTTTTCTCTCTACCCACAATAATATTTTCCTTAACAGGCAAAGTCAAAGAAAAGTAGATAAAAGAAAAGAGTTGTTCTAGGAATTTATCTTTAGTTTTAACATAACAAAATTACATTAAAATTAATTCCTATTTATTTTGGGACTTCTTGGTGGCAGTGGTGGTGAGGATGTGTTTTGTTTGTATGTGTGTTTGTTTGTTTGTTTGAGACAAAGTTTCACTATGTAGACTTGGCTGGCCTAGAACTCCTATGAAGACCAGACTGGCTTCAAACTCATAGAGATCAGAATGCCTCTGCCTCTTGAGTGCTGGGGTTAAAGTGTCAGCACTGCCCTGATTTTTTCCCCTATACCCTTTTATTAACACTTGCAAGTTCAATTAACATACTTAAAAAAAAATAAAACCAGTTGGAGTCCTGAATCTGGTTTTCTTCAACACTTCCTCCCTTTATTAAATTGATATGGAAGGAGTATCCAGGGGAAAACAGACTGAATACTAACAAATTACCAGAGGTCTGAAAACAAACAAAAAAAGTGGTTGGATACCAAAATGCTTTAAAAGCAAGCGAACAAAATGGGTAACCTGGAGCAGTGGTTCTCAGCCTTCCTGATGCTGAGACACTTAAATACAGTTCCTCATGCTGTGGTGACCCCAACCATAAGATTATTTCATTGCTACCTCATAACTGTCAGTTTGTTACTGTTGTGAATTGTAATATAACTATCTGACATAATGGATATCTGATAGGTGACCTCTGCAAAAGAGTTGTTGGAGGGTCATGACCCACAGGTTGAGAACCTCTGAGTTAACTAAGGAAAAGAGTTGTTTTCTTTAGGGGTGCCCCTCCTGATGGTAGCCAGTAGATGGCAGTACACCCATATGAACATACTGGCAACACTGAGGGGACTTGGTGAGTTTTAAAAGGAACTTGTAAAGTTGGGACTGCAGAGAGAAGGTAGGCTGAGGAAGGAGAAAAGAGGAAATAGGAAGATTTATAAAAATTCATTATATGTGTATTAAATGCTCAAACAATAAAAATATGGAAATCTTAAATCAAATGCTTTGAAATAAATCTGACAAGTAAGATCCTAAACAACCAATTCAGAATAAACAACAAACGAATTACTGGCCAAACCAAGGTGGCTCTGAGCCTCAGAAAGAATTCACCAAGATCTACCTGAAGAAATAATGTCAATGGTTTGACACACAGGTTTCCTAGCTCTAAGACAGGTGACTCTTCCCATGAAAGTGATTCACTCCGGGATCCTACATTTGGGTACTATAATTGTTCATGCAAAAGCTCAGCTCTAACCTCAAAAGGAATAAGATATAGTTTATACTATATGAGTGACCCTGACTCAGGAATACAGATTTGTGTTACCCAAAATTCCATGTCCCAACCAATAACAGTTTCATAAAAATTTTATAGTAACAAAACCAAAAAAAAAAAATCATTAACAAGGGACTTTCAAATGGTAGGAATATCACGTAGGCAGTTAGAGCAAAGTAGGGAAACCTCAAGCTACAGACATCAGATGCTATCTTAATGGCAGTCTTAGCCTTTGGGTGGGTGGAAGATAGTTGTCTGTTAATATTTTCCAAACAGTTTCACCTGTTAGCCACAAAGATATTTGCTCAGACACAGAGGTGACAAGGAATGACTATTAAGATAGCCCAAGAGAACTTATACTATGTACCTACAGCCTACAACCTCTCCACAATTGTTGACACTCCCATCAATTAATCAGCAGAAGGATCACTGGAAGGTGCTGTCCTTTTCAAGAGTATTGGTTCGTGGAGTTTTCCAACCCTACAAAGGCAGAGGAAAAGTTATAGTCCCTTCTTAAAACAGAATTTTCTCTTGCTCCCTGTGTGGCCCCACCTCACCCCTCTGTGGGAACTGGAAAACCCCTCACAAACATCTCCCTCGCATAGGCCCTGGGAGGGTGAGAAGAAGGTCCAAGACTCTTAAAGGATGGATCCATAGGAACAGTGGCATTCCCAAGTAGGTATTAAAAATCCAGGAAGTCTGCTTGGAGGAGGTGGCCTGCTGGTGGGTGAGCCTCCTCAATTCTGTTTTTTTCCTGAGACCATGACCTTCCTCCTAAACAGCCCTCACCCCAAAGACTTGCACAGAAAAAAAGGGAACCAGAAAAGGCTTCCTGGGGGACCTTGGAATGCAAATGTTTGGGGGATGGAAGATAGAATCTTCACCCCACTCAGTTGTGGGGTTGAGAAAGGAAGCTTGGGGACTGGGTGTTGTAGAGTCATAAATGGACCTTCAACCAAGAGGACAGAGCAAGCTTTCAAAACAGTGGGAACAGTTAATAGCTTCCTGAAGAAAGTCTAAAAGCTTAACTGAGAGCCAAATTTTAGCCATAACAGGCCCACCTGCAAGTAACAGGAACCCTCCTGTCAGCCAGGATGTGCTACCTACAAGTGAATAGATGGTCCACCTACAGATGCTCAGGTTCCAAACTCCAGAAGCCATCACCCATCAATGTAGGAATGAAAGGGAGGCTTGGACACAGGCACTGAAATGATCACACTCATTAACAGATTATGGACAGTTTATACATTAACTTTAATCAGCCTAATTTATGGGAGATAATCATATGAAAAGTGACTAATGCTTAATATGAATAAATTACAGAATTAAAAAATGTATTACAAGAGAATTTTTCTTTTTGAGATTGAGTGACCTCATTTTAATTTACTTACACACTACATATAATTTAATTATACATTCAAGTATAGAGAGAATTTCTTATAAACATTGCCTGTCAATAAAAAAATCTTATGGCCAATGAGCTGAGGCAGGAAATAGGAGGTGAAACATCCAGCAAGGAGGAGAGAATTCTGGGAAATAGTGAAAGGCACAGGAAATTTGAGCTGGAATGCTAAGGAAACCAATGTAAGCCACCTGTTAGCTAAAGTCAGGATAGAATAAAGGGGAGATTAGCCCCAAGAACAAGGAGAGAAAACAGCCACATAGCTGAACCCAGGTTAGAATAAAGAGGAAAATAAGTGAAGAGCAAGTTAGAGGAAAAGCCAAAGCTCATGACCTCGGCATGGAAAGAAAAAACTTGGATTTATTTTTTTACATTCAAGCGTATCAACTTTTCCACAAAATTTCCCACAATGTGTATTGCTATTTTGCCTGCATATGTGGAAATGATATTTCTTAAAGGTGAAAGAGTATTTCATTTTATATATGTACACCAATTTTTCACTATCTGTTCACCTGTTGATGGACAACTGGTTTGATTCCAATTCTTTAATATAGTGACATTTAATATATAGACAAGGACATACAAATATGTCTGTGGTAGAGTATGGGGTACTCTACCCAGGGGTGAAATAGTTAAATCATGAGTTAGTTATAATTTTAATTATTTAAGAAATCTCGAAACTGATTTCCACAATGGCTATATTAATTTGCCCACACCAACAGTAAATAAGAATTCTTTTCTCTCCACATCCCCTCCAACCTCTGTTGTTAGATATGTTGAAGATAGCCATTCTGTCATGAAGAGGTATCCCAAGGTAGCTTTAATTCGCATTTCAATGATGACTAAGAATATTAAATACTTTCTAAAATAGTTATTAAGCATTTGTGTTTCTTTAAAAAAAAAAAAACTCTCTATTCAAATCATTTGCCAATCTGTTGACTGATAAGTTTTGTTTCTTTAACATTTAATGTCTGGTTTTTTTTTTTGTTTTTGTTTTTAGTTTTTTTCAAGACAGGGTTTCACTGTCCTGAAACTCACCCTGAAGACCAGTCTTGCCTGGAACTCATATAGCTCTGCCTGCCTCCTCTGGGATCAAAGGTGTGTGCCGCCACTGCCTGGTGATTCTTTATAAATTCTGGATATCAGCTGCTTGATTTTCTTCCATTCTATGAACTGTTTGCTCTGCTGATTGTTTTTCCTTTTCTATACAGAAACGTTTTATTTTCATGGAGTCTCATCTGTTGATACTTAATGTTAGTTCTCATGCTGTTGGTAATCTATTTAAAAAGTTCTTGCCTACAACAATATTTCAAGTTTTAGATTAAGATCTTTTGTACGAGGTGAAGAATCTTTTATTCTTCTGCAGGTAGAAATCCAGTTTTGCCAGCACCATTTGTTGACTAGTCTACTTTCTCCCCAGTGATGTTTTTGCTTCCTTTGTCAACAACTAAGTGGGCACATCTATCTCATTTTATTTCAGGTCCTTTATTCTATTCAATTGATTTGCCTGCCTAGTTTTCATGCCAGTACCAGGCTATCCTTCTCACTATAATTTGAAGTCAGGATACTGCCTACAGTGTTCTTATGCCTTAGTATTGCTTTGTTTATTTGTGGTCTTTGTGGTTCCACATGAGTTCTTGTATTGCTTTTTTTTCTAAACCTGTGAAATATATCAGAATTTTAATAGATATCACATTAAATCTGTAAGTTACTTTTGGTAGTATAGCCATGTTTACAATATTAATCCTATCAATCCAGAAGTGTGGAATGTCTTTCTGTAATCTAGTATTTTTTGTGATTTCCCTTTTTTGTTAACATTTTTTAATATTTATTTTTGTGTATGGTTGTTTTGCTTGTATATATGTCTTTGCACCACATGTATTGCATACCGAGGTCAGAAGAGACTGTCAGATACTTTAGAACTGAGTTCCATGTGGTTGCTAGGAATTGAATTAAGGTTCTCCAGAAGAGTAGTCCATGTCTATCTTAGTTAGGGTTTTACTGCTGTAAACAGACACCATAACCAAGGTAACTCTTATAAGGATAACATTTAATTGAAGCTGACTTATAGGTTCAGAGATTTATCCATTATCATCAAGGTGCAGGAAGAGCTGAGAGGGTTTTTGTTGTTGTTGTTTGATTGATTGTTTGTTTGTTTGTTTTTGAGACAGGGTTTCTCTGTATAGCCCTGGCTGTCCTGGAACTCATTCTGTAGACCAGGCTATCCTCAAACTCAGAAATATGCCTGCCTCTGCCTCCCAAGTGCTGGGATTAAAGGCATGTGCCACCACTGCCCAGCTGAGAGTTTTACACTTCATCTGAAGGCCACTAGGACTGGTTTAGGGTCTTAAAGCCCACACCCACAGTGACACACCAACAAGGCCATACTCCCTAACAGTGCCACTCCCTGGGCCAAACCATACAAACTATCACAATGCCCTTAATCACTGAGTCACTTCTCTAGCTCACCTTTTCAGTATCTGGACATTTTTGTTGCAGAGGTCTTTAACTATGCTTTTACTGCTTTGGCTATATTGCTAAATACTTAACTTTTAGAGTTATTTTGAACAAATTATTTCTCCTGATTTCTTTCTCTGAGAATACTCTGGTGATATAAAAGCTTTGTTTTTTTATTATTATTTTGTTAAGTATATGATTGTTTTGCCTACATGTATCCCTGTGTATCATATGCAAGCCTGGCGCCCATGGAAGCCAAAAGAGGGTGTCAGATCCCCTGGAGCTGGAGTTATAAATCATTATAAATTGCCATGTGGGTGCTGGGAATTGAACCGAGGTCCCAGGTTCCTTTGAAAGAGCAACCAGTTCTCTTAACTATTGAACCATTTCTGTAGCCCCTACTGCTTTTTGTTTGTTTGTTTTAATGAGTTTTGTATCCTACAACTTTATTATAAGTGCTCATTACATCCAATAGTTTTCCAGCAGACGAAGTAGGATCTTTTAAATAAAGGATTGTGCCATCTGGATGAACCTAGGCCTCCCCACACAAATGTAGCAGATGTGTAGCTTGGTCTTTGTGTGAGTCCCGAACAACTGGAGTGAGGGCTATCCCAAAAGCTGTTGCCTGTATGTGGGATATGTTCTTCTAGCTATGCTGCCTTGTCTGGCCTTAGTGGAAGAAGAAGCACCCAGCTTTGAGGAGACTTTAAGTGCCAAGGTGGGGGGAAACCCAGGGTATTCCCATCAGCTCAGAGGAGAAGGAAAGGAGAGTAGGGGAAGGGCTGTGGGAGGGGATGACCCAGAAAGGGGGCAGTGAGTGGAATGTAAAGTGAATAAGCAAAACACAAATAAATTATTTTTTAAAAAGTATTTCCTAAAACAAAACTGTGTCATCTACAAAATAAGGATAGTTTGATTTCTTACTTTCCTATTTTTATCCCCTTTATTCCTTTCTCTTGTATAACTGTTTTAGTTAAGACTTTGGCACTATATCGAATAAAAAGGGGAGTGTCTGGGTAGCAATCGATCATACTTTTAATCCCAGCACTCAGGAGGGAGAAGCAAGAAGATCTCTGTGAGTTCCAGGCCAGCCTGGTCTACAGAATAAGTTCCAGGGCAGCCAGAGCTGTCAGACAGACAGAGAAACCCTGTCTCAAAAAAGAAAAAGAAAAGAAGCAAAGAAAGATGGAATGGGTAGCCATGTGTCTTTCCTGATTTTTAAGGAAATGCTTAAAAGTAGAATATGGCCAATATGTCTATATATGTAAACAGATGTACTTATAGCTATAGTACAATATGTAAAAAAGAAAACAAAAAAGGCTAAATATTAGAGGATGAAGAAGAACTGAATACAAGTATGTACACAAGTTATAAAAGAGGATATAAAGATAATTGTTTTTCAGGTTTGGTGGTGGATACATGCATTAAAAATATATTTGGGCTGGGCAGTGGTGGTGCATGCCTTTGATCTCAGCACTTGGGAGGCAGAGGCAGGGAGATTTCTAAGTTTGAGGCCAGTCTGGTCTACAGAGTTCCAGGACAGCCAGGGCTACACAGAGAAACCCTATCTCGAAAAACCAAAAAAAAAAAAAAAATAAAATAAAATAAAATAAAATAAAATAAAATAAAAAATATATACATGTATTTTATATATTGGAGTAAAATCCAATGTGAAGCTACAGTTTCTATTTCAAATGGCTATTCTATTTGTATAGAAGTTCATTGAGGTATATAGATGTGGGGTCTTGTTAATTTTGGCATGTGATTTTTTTTACTTGTAAGGATTTTTTTTTATAATAAAAGTTGATTTAAAAATTAAATTAGCGGGGTAGTGGTGATGCACACCTTTAGTCCCAGCTCGGGAAGCAGAGGCAGGTGGACCATTGAGTTCAAGGCCAGCTTGGTCTACAGATCGATTTCAGGATAGCCAAAGCTACACAAAGAAACCCTGTCTCTAAATAAATAAGTAAATAAATATTAAACTACAGTAGTTATTTTTTTAAATCACTTAATTGAGAATTGAGTGCACTGTAGATTATAGAACTCTAAGGCCTGCCATCCAAGTTTAGGGGCAGTTAGGGTTTAGCAAAACTTTTTTTTTGTTTTTTTTTTTTGTTTGTTTTGGTTTTTTTTTTCCGAGACAGGGTTTCTCTGTATAGCCCCGGCTGTCCTGGAACTCACTCTTGTAGACCAGGCTGGCCTCGAACTCAGAAATTCACCTGCCTCTGCCTCCCAGAGTGCTGGGATTACAGGCTTGCACCACCACCTCCCAGCTAGCAAAACTTAAGTAGCAAAGTTTAAGTCTCATTTTGGTAAACCTCTAGACCCCTGAGATGCCAGACTTGCTCCAGAGTTGATGAAAGGGGGTTCTGAGTTCCTACAAGGGCTTAAGGTGGGCCTTTGTCACAAAGGTGTTTTGTAGAAGCTATGCCCAGAAAGCTAACTCCAAAGAGCCTCTACAGCCAGAACCCAGGCCCCAAGACTGGGACAGTGAATCTGAGACTCAGGGTCGCTTCGAAAGAAACATAGGAGAGGACCTGAGGCAGGATACAGCACACACATGACCCTTAATCCCTGCACCTTAGTGCTTGAAAGGGGGCTTACAGCACCACACCGTTGGGGAGAGGGCGGGGCTCCAGGTTGCTAGGCAACATAGTCAACAAGCCCAAAGATTCAAAACAGAGACGAGTCTTCCCACCGAGAAAGGGCAGAAAGTATGAGGGTGTGAGGACCTGGGATGGGGAGGTCTAATGTTGAGCTAGTAGGTGGGCAAGGGGTTAGACAAATTTAGAGAAGAGCACTCAACCGTGTCTCTACTCACCCACAGGAAGTCAGGAGATTCAATTAGATTGAGAATGGGGGCTAGGGTTGGTTTCCTTTCCCTCTCTGAGCCATTCCTCTTTTGTCTCTTCTTCCCTGGGTTCTGCTGCCCACATCTTTGCACATAAGGAAACAGGCCAGGAGAACAGAGGCTTGGCTTCCCACTGCACATACGTACACACAGATCCAAACACACATATGCCTACAACACCATTCACACACACACACACAAGTAGACATGTGTAGACACAAACACAAGATGGGGTCCTCTGCCCAAGGTATCATGAAGGACCATGCACTTAACCCTACCCCAACCAAAGACTAGGGATCAGGGCACAGAATCAGACCAGTCTCTGATGCTCCAGAGTTAGGGGACGCTGACCATAGTAATGCGGGCTACGGAGCAACAACAGCATGTAGGACAGTCCATTGGGTTTTATAGTCCTAAATTTTGGTATACTCCTTAAACTACGGAGGATCAGAAAGTCATGGCCTACTGCAGATATACACAGGGTCAGCTTCCACTTTAGGGATGAGTTAGATGGCTACAGGAAGTCCTGTAGATACATAGTATCCCCTGGAGCCTGGAGCCATAGTATTCCCCTAAGTGGCTGGACATCCCCTTTTCTTCCACAGACCGGAGCATGCCGACCCCGGGAGTAAAGGGTGCACGGGAGCGAGCCAAAAAGAGTGCACCTGGAGCTGGAGCTGGAGCTGGAGCTGGAGCTGGAGCTGGAGCTGGTGAGAAGCGCATTAAGGGCCCTTGGACTACAGAGCCTCCTAAGCCAGGCTGGGCATTGACTCAGGAAAAGCTGGCAGCCTTGTCCCCCACACTACGCCGACGCCACCTGCTCTTTGGCGACCTACTTGATGACATAGGCGAGGTAGCCTCCATGTTTCCACGCGAGTCGGTGGAGTTACCCTACGGCATGCCAGACCCGCGCACCTGGACGCAGGCATTAGAGCTACCATCTGAGCGTCAAAATCGGCTCCTGGGCATCCTTAAGGCCGCGGAAGCCCGGGGCCGAGTCCGCGCCCTGCGCTTGCGCTACACCCGAATGCGGGTAGGCAGAAGGGAGAAGACCCAGTGCATCTTCTAAAGAGGGCCCACCCTGCGGGTGGAGGGAGGGTACTACTCTAGAGCGCTCGCAGGGTTGCTCATTAAACTTGGTTCCCAGGCAGAGGAAATCTCTCTCCTGATCCAGAAGCAGAGCTCCGCGCGCGCCGCCATCCGACTGGAACTGTTCCTACCACCCCAACTGAAGCCCACGAAGATCCCTGATCCTCTGGATCGACAAGAGGTGCGGGGAAGCCCGGGGTCAGGTGGGAGGGTGCTATGCCTCGCCACACACTGGCTCCAGTCCCTCTCTCTGCAGCGGAGGCGTGTTGAGACAATCCTGGAAGAGGAAGTAGACGGCAACATCTTCCCCCGATGACCAAGACTTTGGCGTTCAAAGACCGTAGGTTACAGCGGCACCCCACCATCTCATATAAAGTTCTCTTCTGAGGGTTCTCGGGTCTTTCCTCTCTTTTTCCCCTGGGCCCCCACAGGGAAGGGCAAACATGAATGCTGCCTCTCCTACAGCTACAGCAGCCACATAAGTAAGGAGATGTTGGTGAGTGGACACTCCTTATCTCCCAACAGCCTGCAACTGGTGCCCTTCAGGGCCATAGATGTGGGAGGCTACTAGTGAGAAAAAGGATAGGTATGAGCCTGCCAAGACACCAGCACCCCCAGGAATCGAGGCTGTCTCCAAAGTTAGGGTCATTCCATCTGAGGACTGGGGTGGCATCCTCGGAGGGGGAAATGATTGCAAAACCAAAACTAGTCTTTGGAGAGTCCAGTTGTGCCCAGATGACCAATAGGTTGTAAATGGGGTGGTCTCTCTTGGCCTCTTGGCTCCCTATACTTGTCCTCCTTTCCAGCCCCTCCCCATCAGGCTGCACAGAGGTGGAAGCTGCAGGGAGATAGACAGTTCCCTGCTCCTGCATGGGGGCTTCCACTGGCTCTGCATGAAATAGAGAACAGAAGGGAGGGAGAAGAGATCAAAACTGTGGTCCAGAAGGCTCTTATTCGCTGATGACCAGTTCCCAAGGCTCTGTTTCCTCAGCTGGTCTTCTCCCCCTGCACATGACCCTTCTCATTTTCTGGCCTGTTGCTGCCCTAGGCCTTGATCCAAGCCCAGACTGCCACATTCACAAATCAACAGCAGCTCTCAGGAGGAGGGGAGGAGATTTCTGACAGTGGGAAAGACGACAGAGGCAGAGAAATGGTAGGGTTGTACATAGGTGTGGACAGGGAAAAGGAGACAGTCTCTTCATCCAGGAATGATGGTCTCTCACACACAGATGCAGATCTCTAATGACAGTCAATTATACCACATGAGAACCAATGCTGGGCTCCTCTAGCCAACTCTAGACCCCAGAATTTTGTCTCTTAGAGATTTGCTAAATGAAAACTTTCATCTACTTTGTAAAGTCATACCATTGTTTCATCCTCTTTCTGACCCTGCATTTTTTTCCTGAGGGTTACAGGAATGCCTAAGGTCACTGCAGTCAGTGTCCTAAACAGTTAGTAATCCATATAAGTACTTCAGAACAGAGGGCTGAGAACAAAAAACAAACATCATCAGAAGGCCAGCACTCCAATGACACAAGATCGCCACACCAAATGTCAGACCAATTTAAGAGTGCCTCTTAATCTGCATATCAGTGAGGGACTAGATTTGCCGAAGCAGCAAGGGATGTTGGCATAGGATTTCTCTGAAGAAAATCTTGCAGGGATACAAAGCCTGTGACCCATGCACAATCAGGTGGGGTTTGTGAGTAGCTAGGGTCACTGCTCTCAAGCAGAGTATATTGGGTTCCAGTTCCATCCCCACTGGCATCACTTGCTCAGTGCTCCTGGTCTCCTCCCTGGGTTTAAAGGCATTTTCTGTGCTTAGAGAAAAGTGCTAATTGTGTGGTGAGCAGATGTAAGGTGGCAGAGAACAAGTAGATAGGCATTTAAAAGGAATTAAGAGGAAAGCATACAGATGTCTACCCATAGTCATGCCCACACCAAACACTGCAGAATCTGGTTTGTTTTGTGGCCTCCATCAGGTACTCATCCATTTCTGCTGGGCATCCATGTTCTAACCTGTGTTTACCTCAGAAATATTATCTAAAGTAACTGTTCCTGTCCAGATGGGCCTCTTAGCCTCTACCTTACTTTGGAAGCCACCAGCTTGGCTACCAAAGGGTTCTGCGGTAAACTCATAAAGCCCCCCTCAGATCCTGGGAATCTCTCACCCATTGTTCTCTCTTCATCCTGAATCCCTGAGCATCGAGGAAACATCCTGCCTCCTCACCTCTCACCCCATCCCTTTTTTGCCTGTCTCCCATTCAGTCCACTGCAGTCAGTTCAGTTAGTCTGCCTCTGCCCCACTGCCTGAAGAGTTCATGTGAAGCATCTCCTTTGCATCCCTGACTTAGTATGTATGATGTAGTATGTGAGCATTAACAACTTGTGTGACTGAACAGCATTTTGTTTGCAAGACACCAACACTTTGACTGGTTAGGTTGTGTGTCCAGTACTAAGAAGAGCAGGCACCACATGGCCCAAGCACATGGACCACACTCTACCGACCAAGTCTAAAGCAGGGTTAGGGCCTCTGAACACTGGCCCAAAGCATGCTGGGATAATGAACTAATTTAATTTTGTACCCAATGACAAAGGATCTGAAGAGTTGGCCAAAGAGCAAGGCCATTTGTGATAAAGGCTATCTTGGAGCAGTTCGAGAGTTCAGAAGGGACTCAACCAGGCCCCAGCAAATATTCGGGGTGATTTGAAGTGAGAACCTGCTTTAATGGTGACCACATACTGCAGTTCCTGAACCTCCCTTTCGAGCAAAGTTCGAATGCAGAGTGACAGACTCTTAATGCTATGTTACAGACCAGACTCAGAAAGGCAAAGAGTTGGCCAGACGGGGAAGTACCACAGACCAGTCCTTCCCAGAGGCCTCTTCTAATCCAGGCGAGCCAAGTAGCACACAGGGCTCAGCTCTGGTGCCCAACATTGCACTACTACATAAACGCTGGGAAAACCCAGCTACCAAGAACGCAGCGCCGGCTCAATCCACTCTCTGTACGACTCACCCCTCAGGGTCACCATGCCACGCTACCGCAGGACTACACGCCAGCCGCGGGTGGGGCACAGGAGCGGGCGCGGGGCGGGGCACTGCGGGCGAGCAGGCGCTGGGGCTCGAGGAAGTCCCGGCCCCTCTCTTTGGGGAAGTACCGCGGAGGCGCCTGCGCACTGCGCCCCCTCCCCGGCGACCAGCGGGACTTCGGAGCGCGCGGGCGGCGTGATTCGGGGACAGGGCGGTGAGTGCGGCGCTGGACCGTGGACGGGCCCCGGCGATATAGATGCCGGCTCTGTTCCCGGACTTCAGTGACCGGTCCACGTGGATCCGGGTCGCAGTAGGACCGGAGCCCACCCTTTGCGTGTGGGGGAGGGAGAGCCGCAGCAAGGTTCCCCTTTTTCTTCAGCTCAGAGCGTTGAGAAGTGATTGCTCAAAGGTGGGGGCCGGAAGAACCCAGGTTTCCGTGTCTCCTGCCCGCTAGCCTGGTGGGGAGGGGCCAGACGAGACTCCCGATCTGCCACCTTACACACCCTTCGAGTTGAGTCCGCTAGTCAGTTGGCCCGGCGAGCCATAAGGGTGAATGCTGCATCCTCGGCCCCACGAGCAGGACTCCGTGAGCCTTTCTACCTCAAGTGTGCCCGGGAGTACGTCTTGCTGTCTGACTTAAATCCTTACTGCTTTAGAGCACGCCCCTTCGGCAGCCAGGGTGGGGCCCAGACCGAACCTGGCCCTCCCGCCCCCATCTGCCTTTAGGTCGCTGGTGAGTTGGGCGCCATGGCGAATTCCTTAAGAAAGGGGTGGGGGCGTCAGAGACTGCAAGAGGGACCGCGAAGAAGAGACCAGCCCTCCAGACAACCCCACCTGCAGAAAAGCAGGAACTGGGTGGGGGCCTATCATTCCACAGGTGGGCTTGGGCAGCTGTTCGCCATGGTGAGAGGCCTGGCCTGCCATGGAGGTATAGGTAGGACAATGACAGTGTTGGATGGAAGTGGTAATGGATCCCATCAGCCCTCCTCCATAAGGTTAAGACTTTTTTTTTTCTGGAATTTATTTTTTTGGTCTGGGTGGGCTTGGTGCTTCTGTGAAACACCACTGACATCCGTTCACCAGGGAGCTTTTGTCCCCAGAGATCAGATTTGCTGATTCTGGCCTCTTAGCATAGACTTGGGAAGCCAAGACCTGGGAAGCTTGGGGGAGGAAAGGAGCCCTTCAATAGTTGGATGTGGGGCAGGATAACCCTGATTCAAACTCTAGGCTTTCCTTGCCAAGAAAAGATGCAGTAGTGAAGAGCACCCTGGATGACATGGGTGGTCCCAACTGACCTTTGATGGATGCAGGGAGCTAGGACCAGAGCCTGCAGCTAAAAAAAGGGCAGAGCACCCAGCAGTGCACCCACTGGATCACAGTATCCAGGCCCCATGTTCAGTCAGCTGATTGGAGATGGACCCTATGAGGGATGATGACTTTGGAGAACATAGAGACCTCAAGCTACTACACTCCTTTTCTCTAGAAACTCAACCGCAGCAAAGAACAACCCAAGCTACTTATGTGTCCTGATTTGCTTGCTTGGAAACTTGGGAACCCTCCATCTTAAAAAGCCTCGGGTGGTGAAGCTGCCCATTATACAGAGATCAGACAGAAACAGGATTAAAAGGCATCTTCTGAATGAAGGGCTACAGGAGGGTGAAATTCATTGAGAAAATGTGAGCTTCAGACTGATGAGAGGAAGGTGGATAAAGCGAGGGCTTAAAGCCTGAATGGCCTCCACCTGGACAGAAGTGGGCACAGGCTGAGAGAGGAAGCATTCAAAACTGCCACCAAGGTGCTGATTGGATATTGTCCGGGGACTTGAAGTCAGCTTTCAGTGGCCTAAGAGATTCCTAGAACCCCTTTGAAGGTATGGTCCAACATCAAGAATGATAAGCCATATGAAATTCCACTGAAGAGCATGGGGTTCCAGTTAAGCAGTTTTTCCTCCTACAGTGCCACACCAGCTTCTGTAGCTAGCACTCCCAGCTTCTGTATCCTAGGGAGATAGTTGGAAACCAGGGTGAAAGTGGGAGTGTCTGAGGCAGCTGAGGACCAAAGAAAGAATGTTCCCTGAGTACACACCTCTCATCAGTGCATACCCCATTTCTCTCACGTTCTGAGTCCCAGTCAGGTACCCAATACCTAGCGCCCTGCATTCATCTGGGTAGCATCTCTACCCATCTCCTTACAGGAAGGGAGTAGTCAGAATATCTGACACCCTCCATACCAGTTTGTAGCTCCAGTCCCCTTGGGAGGGGCCAGGAGCCGGAAATCAAGAAAGAGGAACCCAAGTTTCCGGCTTCTCAGGGACTGAACATATAGGAGTGTCTTAGAACCTTCTGTGGAAGACCCAGCTGCAGTAGCCCTGTCACTGACTCAGGTATCCCCACATGGTGTATGTAAGTAATCAGGCTTGGGGTAGAAGGCTGGGGCAGAGTTCTGACCAGGCCCTGAGGTGGATGCAGAGGTTACAAGATGGGCCAGCATCACAGGCCCTCAGTCAGAATTCCAACTTTCTTAGATCTTCCAGGATCCTATGCTGCAGTGAGGGTCCAGAGCTGGCACCACAGAATCTGGGTAACCCCCTCCACTCACCCATGCCCACCCCACATGAGGCTGAGAAACAGGTAGGCACTCCCTACCTCTAATTGGGTTCCTGGACACATGGGGTTTTCAGGATATAACCTTGGGGACATAGGCAGTTGGGCAGAGACAAAGGGTCCAGTGAATTCTAGAGTGGAGGTTGAGGCAGCCCTCTCTTCCTCAGCACACAGGGCCAGAGGAGGCAGACAGGCCTCCCTCGATGTCCAGTCATGATGCAGCCCCCTCAGGACCTCCCAGTCGAAATCCCTGCTGCTTATGCTGGTGCTGCTGCTGTAGCTGTTCCTGGTATGTGAACCTTGGGGATACAGCTTACCCTGGGAAGACTTCAGGGTATTTGGGAAGGGGTACAGGCTCATGGGAAGCAAAACCAGAATATGTAGGCCTGGGGGTACACGGTTCATGAAGCACAGACAGGGGTATGTAGTCCTAGGAGCAGCTCATACAGGAGAAGTACAGAAGCATTGAAGCGTGTGGGGCTGGGGTGGGGTGGCATTTAGGGCTCATTCCTGGTCCTGTTCCCTAGACCCTCTAGAGGCTTCCAAGAAACTATTGAGCCCTGCTACAGTATCACCCTGCCCCGAGATTGCTGGGCTTTGTTGGCTGGTGGTAGTACCCAGATCCTCTAGGGGGCTTTGTATGGTTCTTAAATGTTATGTGTATGAGTATTTGAATATGTCTGTGTACTGTAAACATACCTGGTGCCTGACAAGCCAGAAGGTGTTGAAACTGAAATTACAAATAGTTGAGAGCCAATATGTGGGTCCTGAGAATAGAGCCTCTCTAGTGTGTCTGTACATGTCTGGTCCTAGGTCCTGAACCCTGCTTATGGAAGATCAGCGAATGCTCTTAAACACTGAGCAATCTCTCCAGCCCTTCTTGTACCTAGTGTGCTAGAGGGTATATTATATTGCAAGAGCAAACAAGTGACAATCATATGGTGTCCATGCACTCACCATATACCTGTTTATACCACTGAGAGCTGCCCAGATCCTAGACTGTGTGCAGTAGGGACACATTTGAGAAGAGATTTAGATAAGGGAACAGCTGGCCCTAGGGAGAAAGGTATTTGAGATTTGGGGATGTCTAATGGCAGAAATATAGAAGATGGTAGAAGTTTTACCATCTTACAGCAATCTGGCCCTACACAGACCGAGGGACCCAAAGTGGAATCTGTTAAACAGTAAGCTACCAGGACTGTGTTTAGGCAAGATACAAGGAATAAAATGTGAATACGTAGAGCTTATTGAAAGCTTGAGCTGTGTTGTTGCTGAGAAGCCAGGCCTAGTGGGAACTGAATTCTCTCCATAACTTTGGGAACAAGATGTACATTGTGCCTGCTGAGCATAGACTAACAGGGAGAAGCTTCCCTTGGAAGCAGGGTTCATGATCCAGGACCAGACACATACAGACACACTAGAGAGGTTCTTACCCTACATCAGCCAATGAGTCATATTGTTGATATTAGGTCTGCAGTGTGGATTTTCCAGTGGCCTCAGGAATGAGCTGGAACTAGGTTGAGGAGTATAGCTCTACCTACCCAAAGAGAGGGAGGGGTATCAGGAATCTGCAGAGTCCAAGTGCTGACCAGGAAAGAGGGCAGTGGTAACCAGAACAGCAATCTGCATAAGCCACTCCAGTGGGGGCAGTGGTGGGGGATAGGACAAAAGGATGTGATGAAGGCTCACTCTAGGAGCTTCCTTCCTTGTAACAGACTTACTGGTGCTAGGTACCCACATGCCAAAGCATGTACTACATACATGTAGCCACAGTAGTGAGTAGAGAACCCAACTGCAAAAGATAGAGCCACTTTACTTTGCCACTAGGAACCAAGAACGGCAACGAGCCTGGCAGGTTTCTCGGGAAAGCAAGCTGCAACCCCTCCCCAACTGTGAAGTCTGGTGAGTATGGCCACCGTTGTGTAGGCATGCATGTATGTGTACTTGTGTGCATGTCTCAGGCCTGACATGGTCCGGCCCTAATGCCTGCAGCACTCCACCAAGCCCTGAGGAAGTACAGAGCTGGGCACAGTCCTTTGACAAGTTGATGCATAGCCCCACGGGCCGCAGTGTATTCCGGGCATTCCTGCGCACAGAATACAGTGAAGAGAACATGCTCTTCTGGCTGGCTTGTGAGGAGTTGAAAGCAGAGGCCAACCAACATGTGGTGGATGAGAAGGCGCGACTTATCTATGAGGACTACGTATCCATCCTGTCCCCCAAGGAGGTGGGCCAGATGCAGGGATGAGTGGGGGTGACCTGGGAAGGGCACTGCCCCTCCCCCCTGACCTTGGTGCCTGCCACACAGGTAAGCCTGGACTCCCGTGTGCGAGAAGGCATCAATAGGAAGATGCAAGAGCCATCGCCACACACATTTGATGATGCACAGCTGCAGATCTACACCCTCATGCACCGGGACTCCTACCCTCGCTTCCTTACCTCCCCCACCTACCGTTCTCTATTACTCCAGGGAGCCCCACAGTCCTCTGAGGCCTAGGCCATTTGTCACACAGATGTTCTACTCCCATGGGCAGCCTAGGGGCTAGCCCTGTCCCAGTTGGATGGAAATAGACTCAGTCCCAGTGGCAACTGCAATGTTCTGCTCTGTTCTAGCCCTGCTCCTACTGGAGGTTCTCCTAGATGGTGCCTCAGACCACCACCACCCAGTCATGTGCCCAAGAGATGTTCTCATGGAGAACACCCTTTATGCCAACAGGAAAACTGTTAACCTATAACTGTCAGAACCAGTTATAGGACCTCAGAGTCAGACTCAAATGAGGAGCCCATTTTATATTTTATATATTAACTTTAAAGTTGGGAATATATCCTTACTGTATGTTTTATCAAAAGAGTGAGAAAGGTGAGAGAGAGAGAGAGAGAGAGAGAGAGAGAGAGAGACCTTTCACATGTGTGTATTCCTCTACACTCCAAAAACATGATATAGTACTCTGTATTTTTAAAAAACAGAAGCCTCTGTTTATCCCACAATTGGGGTAGGAGGTTGGAAAAAAGGATCATCTATCCAGACTCTACCTTGTGCACTGTCCCACAGCAGTGGCCTGAGTAGATGACTATTGTAGGCCCTGCCCAAGGTATGGCTTTAGGAACTGGCCTCATCTCTACAGTGGGTCAGCATCTGACAAAGGCTTGAGATGTAGCTGGAGATTATCCAAAACCCAGTACTTGATGAAATGTCTTCACAGAGGCTGATTGGAACAAAGCTGATAGTATGGTCTTTCCAAAGAAGCACAGTGTCATCTTAATCCTACAGGTCCAATAAAGCAAAGCACCTACTACTTTGTTCCTCCAAGTTATTGGAAGCTTCAGCAATCTGAAGCTAGAATTGACTTGAGCTCAGAGACCATCATTTCCCATGGGTAAGCCAAGTAAAGGACAAAGCAAAACATCCTGAAAGGACACCAGGTCCTTAGGCTGCCTGGTGAGAATGGGTGAACACTGGGAAAGTTCCTGCACCAGCCCACGCAGCCAGCATGGTGGTACATATACAAGCATTAGCAATATTCTTCTAGAATCATATGAACAAGTAATCTCTCCAAACATTAGACAAGCTCTTGTCTATAATACTGTCTCATCACAGCTTAGCTCAAGTGTTGTCTGAGCCCAAGGAGGATAGATCTACAGCAGTGGAAGAACAGGACCCAGCTGAAGCCTGTGTTTAGCCCATTAGGAGCAAGGCCAGAGGAAGGCAAAAAAAAATCATTTAATAATGAGGGAAAGAGGGCAAAAAGGCACACACCAGGCAGACTGGAACAGGGCATGCCACCTTCAGGGTATCTCCAGAGAAGTTGTGTCCACCAAGAACATTGCAGGAGGGACAGTGTTAGCCATGGCCAGCGCTACATCAGTACAAGGGCTCAGCAGAACTGAAGGAAGGTAGAGAAATGTTTAGCCAAGGCCCCACATGACCCCCTAGGGCAGAAATAGGATAGGCTCCATCCCAGACTCCCACTGTGGCTAGCTGGGTATAGTTCTTCCCCCCCCCCCAGCATCCTCCCACCCCCGTTCCTACTTCAGGCCTAATATGCATCGAGACAGGACTCTGGGCCCACCCACCTACCTTCCATCGATTCCCACACTCGTTGCAGACAACATAGGTGGTCATGGGCTCATCGGAGCTACGGGTCTGCACCTGTATGGTGGGTGGTTGAATCCCTGGTTTTGCTGCCCTGGTCTAGGCACTACTGGTCTTATACCCCCCTGATGGCTACTGATGATTTGAAACTGCTCAGTGACCTACCTCAACCTTCTAGAACTAGACCTATGGAGTAGGTGGATTATCATAACAGAGGCCTTTGTGACCCTGAACAATTGTCCTCAGTAGAGTCTAGAATGTTGGATAAGTGCAGGATTCCCAACAGAAGGGTCTATAAAGTAAAAGGATTAGCAGAGATGCCAGTAGCCTTGGCTATATTGGAGACCCAATAGCAAACATTATCATACAGGGCCTGAGCTGCTCTATCCCACAGGTCCAGCCCTCTGCAGCCTATTGCAGATGATGGCAGTTTCCACAAGCCCTGGAGCTGTCTACCAGAGAGAGCCTCTTAATTTAGTCCCCTCTTCCCAAGCCCCCAATGTCCCTTGGAGTCCACATAGCCTTCCCAGAGTACCTCAGCTTCCACCTCCATAGCAGGATCTGAAGGTCTCATAGCTTCTGACAAACAGCATATTACACTTGTGTTCCCTCCATGCTGGGCATGGTCAAGTCACCTAGCCTTGACACAGAGCCTCAGACCAAAAGTAGGGACATAGGTGGTATCCAAGAAGAGGATGAGTGTACCCTGAGGATCCTAGACAAGGAAGAGAGAGTGGACCCCAACCTGCGTGTAGGTGCAGTTCTTCTTCCTGCACTTGTTGCAGGTGAACAGGTCAGTCTGTGTGCCACCTGTACGGGCCATCTGGTGCTCACGGATGGCCTCCTTGGTCATGGCCTTGCGGATCTCCTTTAGCTCGTCACTGGCCATCTCCTGATAAAAAGGGTGAAGTATTCGGCCTACAGCTCTGCAGAAAACAGTCTGCCCCAGCCCTTCCAGAGGAGCTCACCTCTGATGTCATCACAGCTATCTGCTGGGGTGTAATGGTACCACACAACACATTCCTCCGTAGGCCAGGATTCTTGGCATCTTTCAGGTTAGAGATTCGGCTCCGAACACGGTTCTTATACTTCATGTCAGTGTTTCCCACATCCAGGAAGATGCGTGCAAGTATTTAAGGACCCATCTGAAGTTTCTGAGCTCCTCCCCCTCCTGGGAGTCATATGGGAAATGTTCTTCCCAGGTTCATGGAGATGAGTCTATCCACTCAAGACCTGTGGTGGATCCGAGGGCCTATAGTGTACTGCCTTCTCTAGGCCCATTCCTGTTTGAGACCCAGATCTATCTAGTAGGTAGTCAAACCCCTTAACCCATTTATGGCCCAGGAAAGATCAAGGGACCACCTAGCAAGAGCACTGGGTAACCTACCAGTTGTGTCGAATAGCTACAAGAGAAGCACAACTCAGTGGACTATAGACTGTCAGAAGCCCTTGACCCTATATATCCTGTACAAAGGATATACTCCTCGATCTGAGATGACAGATGCTCACAGTTCACACCAACGGCCACGTGGTCATCTGTAAAAGGGAACCTTCATTTGTTTCCCCCACTGTCTTTTTCCATTTGCCATCCCTCTACTTGCACAGAACCCTAGAAGCTAAATAGGACACTTGCAGTCCTGGGAGACAGTTCCCAAGATACAGATGTTATGGTGACCCCAAAAACCTTACCCTCTTTGCTAGGTCACAGTGAGTTAAAAAGAAAAGTTGCCTCTCCAGCAAGCAAGCTCTGAAGTAGGCAGAAGCCCAGGCCACCTAGTGGGTCAAAAATCCAGACCTTGTAATACTCACGGTCAGTTTGCAGGGCCAAAGTCAGCATCTCACGGCATTTGTTTCGTACAGCATCACAGGTGATGGGCACTTGGGGAAATGTGGTGATCCTTGGTGTGGATGGGGTCCTAGGTGGGTCTGGCTTCTTGCAGCTAGAGAGATAAAGCCTGCTGGGCTCAGACTGAACCTGCTGAGCTCCAGTAGCTGATGATACCTGGGCAGTCCTCTAACCTTTCCTAGGCCACAGGTGATCCCCAGAAAAGCAAATGTGAATACCATGCTGACCTCCAAAGTCCATTTGCTCTATCCTGACAGACCTCCAACTAGGCCCAACAATTTCATCTATCATTAGTTCAGCAGGAATGTTATGTCCTCATCAGATCAAAGTATTGGCTAAAAGATCTACAGTGAGTCATAGATTACTCCCTAAGTGGATGCCAGCTCCTCAACATTCAGTGTCTGAGCAACACTCCATGGTCAAAATGGGATGAAATATTCTTGCTACCTCCAGAGTGCTTCCCAAGAGGCCCAAGATATGGGCCATGCTGTGAATACCTCTCTACTAATGGCAGAACCAGGCAGATAATTCTAGTTGCCTAGAGTAAAGATGAGGTGGGAGGTCACCCAAAGTCAAGGCTTAATGTCACAGGTGACCCCACTGAACACAAATGAAACTGAGCAAGGATTTCCTCAGGTCTGGGCCAAACACAAGACTTGCCCAAAATTCATGCTGTGCCACCAGACCCTTTCCTCATACTACCTCTGGAAATCAGCAGCATCAGGTGACTTTCTAAAGCAAAATCAACTGTACTAGTGAGCTTAGGATATAGCATATCAGGAATGCTACACTAGAGTCTAGAGCTTAGCCTGTAATGGCCTCAGCCCAGCCTCTGCTCAAAGAAGTCTCTCATCATAGTCTGTTACTACTAGTGCTCCTAGTCTCCATGGTAACAGGGCTGCCCTGACTACCTTTAAAGCAAAGGTGTTGCCACAGGAACATGGAGAGTGGAGATAAGAGCTGGGCTCACCTCTAGCTCCGGATAGCATTTACATAAAGGGGCCCATTCACCAGTCCTGGTAAGTAGCAAAAAGACAGGATTTGAGGAAAATAGGCAAGGGGGCCTGGGGCTTGGCCAGCTCTGTTGGATAGGAGCTCCTTAATGAATGTCTCAGTGATGCCAGTGACAGGCAGACACAGTCAGACATCTCAGATGGGCAAGAAGGAAACTGAACAGTGGGATAGTATCCAGCATGAGACTGACAAACCTTGTAAATCACACCCGGAGAGGGACCTTCCCTCAGGGCAGTAACCAGGCAAATGGACACCAGCCTCCTTTTCCCACTGAGGAAACTGAGTCAAGAGGCATAAATTTATGTACCTGCCTTCAGGTATGCTACCTGAGATCCGTAGTCCCTGAGGCATCCTTTGAGGATGATGTAGGCAAAGGTGTGCCCCTCCCTTGATCCCTGGATTTGCCATCAGAAACATCTGCCATTATCAGAAAACAGATGGTGTAGACTGGTCAGGAGCAGGTAGCCAGGTGAGGGCCTACCCTTGGCCTGGCCATTATCCTTTTTGCTTAAAGCTGTTTGACAGGCAAGGTGCCAGGAGGCTACCAGACCTTCCTACTGGTCCCCAGCAAGTCCACCAGCCACTTTAGGACCCACCCTCCCCAAGCAAACTGCTGTGGGGGCCATGAAGGCCCAAACGGGCCAAAATCTAAGCACATGCCTCACACAAGGCTCTTCTGAAAACATGGGCAGAGCTTTGCCCAAAGCCTGAACTAGGGACCAGGGCATGTGACTTGTAAAGCGGGACAGGCTCTTGGTTGTCTCACAGAAGTAGACAGAACCCAGGAAAGCTGCCTTCCTAATCAATAGGACCATCTCTGCTGCCCAGCTGTCCACTAACAACTGTCCCAGAAACAGTTGCTGTCTGCCTAGCTAACCTCTGGCATAGGTAGCAGTCCCATCTTCTCCTTCAGCTGGAGAATCTTGCCTGGACCTCCTTTTGTGTTGGCCTCCTGCAGCTTGAAAACCTCCTCTGCAGCATATACCCTTGTCTCAATGATTATGCCTCTCAAGCCATCACCTCCCCATCACAGCAGATGGCATCCATCTTCCATCTTCATCCACTTCCAGCCCAGGGATAGGTACTTTCTGATCTATGTCTGTCATATCCCACTACATATAGTTTCAATCAGGATAGCAGAGCCAGCACTCTATGCTGTGCTGACCGGTAGGAGCTGCTCTTTACATTCTAAGACTCACCCAAGAGTTTCTTCCAGGACTTGATGAGGGACTTGGCAAGTGCAATGAGCTCCTCGTCTGAACTCTGCTTCCGCAGAGCATTGACAGACATCCCAACACGGGTGGACTGCAAGGCAAGTGGCCTGAGTCAGAGGTGGTAGGGGCCTGTTTCAGAGGCAGATCCTCACCAATTATTCTTGGCTCCCACAGTAAAGAGTTGGGGAATGGGCAGGAACAGAAAACATCTTTCCCAATGGCTATTTGGGACCCAGGGCACCTACCTCCCACCTCCCTGATCACCATCCTCTCCTTAGAACAGTTGTTTGTGCCAATTAAGCCATGTGGGAGTTAATATAGGGAGCCCCTATATTAATAATATAGGGAGTTAGAGCTTACCTGGAGCAAGTGCAGTGTAATAGGCATATTCTTCAGCTCCCGCAGCAAATCCATGGCTCCCTCCTAGAAGGAAAAAGGACTTTAAACTTCAGTGGATGCTGAGTAGTGGCAGTGCATGTTTTTATCCCAGGATTTAGGATGCAGAGGCTGGTGAATCCCTGAGTTCAAGGCCAGTCTGGCCTACAGAGTGAGTTCCAGGACTATACAGAGAACACTAGTGGGGGGAGGTAGTGGATAATCCCACCTCTTCATGATCATATGGAGGACAATTTACATGTCAGAAAGAAGCCACTCCTCTACCCTGAGATTTCCAGAGCACTGCATACTTGTTCCTACATCACCATGGGCTTTTTACTGCTCTGGCCATAGGGCAGGGATAGAGGCAAACAGCTCAACAGCTCTGTCCTCAAAGATCAGGTGGTCTCTCACCCTGCATCTATGGTGATCTCCAGACATCATGGTAACTAACCAGAGGAGGACACTGAACAAAAACTACTAGAGAAAATAAATAAATAAATAAAAAGCCCCAGTTCCTGCTCAACATGAAAGGACACTCAGAAGTATAACTCAGGTTCTTTTTTTTTTTTTTTTTGATTTGTTTGGTTGTTTTGTTTTGTTTTTTGTTTTGTTTTGTTTTGTTTTGTTTTGTTTTGTTTTTCGAGACAGGGTTTCTCTATATAGCCCTGACTGTCCTGGAACTCACTCTGTAGACCAGGCTGGCCTCGAACTCAGAAATCTGCCTGTCTCTGCCTCCAAGAGTGCTGGGATTAGCAGGCATGCCCCACCACTGCCCGACTTAACTCAGGTTCTTTAACCTTAGTCCATCTATGCCATGGTGGTAGAGCAGCTTCTCCTCAAAGTTCCTACCTATCAGTGTAGCACTACTTCTGAGTATTGTAACAGACAACCTTGGTTGCCTTCCTCTGCCTTGGCTTTTCTTCAGCATCTACAGACAGGCTGCACCTCCAGAGTAGGCATGCTCTTTCTGTTCCTACTTTAAATCCCTAAACTCTCAGGAATTTCTACTCCAGCCACAGATTTGCAAAGTAACAACACCAAAGCCAACAAGGTTTATCAGAAGCACAATTATTGCTAATTGAAAACTACCAGGAGCTGGAGAGATGGCTCAGCAGTTAAGAGCACTGGCTGCTCTTCTGAAGGTCCAGAGTTCAATTCCCAGCAACCACATGGTGGCTCACAACCATCCGTAATGAGATCTGACGCCCTCTTCTGGTGTGTCTGAAGACAGCTACAGTGTACTTACATATAATAATAGATAAATCTTTGGGCAGGAGCGAGCAGGGCGGGTGCAAATAGAGGTCCTGAGTTCAATTCCCAGCAACCACATGATGGCTCACAGCTACAGTGTATTCATATACATAAAATAAATAAATAGAATCTTAAAAAAAAAAAAAAAGAAAGAAAAGAAAACTACCAAACCTGGTGAGTCTCAGCTACTTAGGAGGCTGGGGCAGGAGGATCAAAAGTTCAAAGCTTACCTGAGTTTCAGGGTGAATTCAAGAATAGCATAAGCATCCTAATGAGACCTTTTCTTAAAACAAAGTTAAGAGAAGACCATGTAGACATAGCTCTGATAAAGTACTTGCTTGGCAAGTTAAGGCCCTGGGTTCAATACCTAGTATCAAAGGGGAGGGCAGGTGAGATGACTCAGCAGGTAAAGGTGCTTGCCAACAAGCTGTACAACCTAAGTTCAATCTCCAGGTCCCAAATGGTGAAAGGAGATAACCAATTTCCAGGGGTTGTCCTCATACTTAAACATATACCACAATAACAAATGTAAAATAAATTTAAATATTCAAAGGGAAGTTTTTCTTAAAGTCAGCACCTACAAGTCCCATAGTCCCACTTTTTATCTCTTTTTCAAACTGGCCACCCTCCTCCTCCTAGGTATTGTAACAGACAACCCTGATTTTCTTCCTCTGCCCAAGCTCTGTTCTTTGAACCTCAAGGGTACACAGGCTCCTCTTGTTCCTACCTTAAATCTTCCACTCTGCCTAAGGCAGCTCTTCTCTCTACCACTACTAGGTTTTTATTCAAACACCTCCTTCCTACAACTGAGACAGACTCTTCTTCTAACACCCAACACTATTGTGTTTGCTGTCCTCCAAGTTGCCACTATGAGCTCATTTGTCTTTACATGCCACAAAGGCAGAGAAAACCCACCCAGCTGTTCAACCTTCCTTACTAGTGGTGGAGACTGGGGCTGACCCTTCTGCTCAGGCTGCAGCCTTGTTTCATGGCCCTAAGGCAGGCTGTATACCAATGAGCCCTGAGGTGGCTGACTTTCCTAAGACCTTATCCTTGGAGCCTGGGGCACACATTCACAACAGCCCTGCACTCCCACAAAGAAAACCCAAACAAACCACCAGCTGTTCCCTAGGAGCCTCTCAGGTTACCTTCTCAACTGTACAGTCCTGTGGCCTTCCATCCTTACTGGGCCTCCCTACGATTCCCACCCTATCTCTGCCACCCTCAGTTCAAAGTTTGTCATTTGTGTTTTAACACCCTTACCGGAAAGAAGCATCAGCAGGCCTCTGCAGCCCAGGTGATTGCAAAGTGGGTTCTATTTCCAGTGTATAGGTATATGTGGGAACTTAACCTGCTTCCTGCTTTAGACCCCATCCCTGCAACCCCCAGAGCAATCCTGCTTATCCCCAAAAGCTGTCCTGCAGCCTTCTACTTCAAGCACAGTCCTAAGGAGGCTGTACAGTCTCACGACTCAGCCACTATCTGGGCTGCCCTAGGAGCGGGGCTGCGGATGCTCTGGAGTCACTCAGTCCCTTCCCACCCACGGAGGCAAGATGCAGGTGCCATCATCCCCTAAGGATGCTCCTGAAAGGCTACGCAGGTAATCATGGTCGGAAGGCAGACTGGACTGCCAAGCCCACACTGGCCAGGGGCCAGGCAAGGGGCAGTCAGTCTCCTCGGGTCTCAACTCCATAGGCTCAACTCGGAATCTCTACTGTCTGCCCAAACCGACTTGCTGTTGCCTGAGGCCTGACTAAGCAGGGGAAAATTTATTAGAGAAACCTGGTTCTGAAGGGTGGGGGCAGACAAGGGAGACAACGGCTGGGCCAAGAACGCCCGAGGCCACCGCTGGGCGACGAGAAGAGGGTAGCTCTCGGTCAGCGTGGCGTCCTTTGCGAAGCCGCAGTCCCAGGACAGGGTGGAGGGCGGGCATGGGCAAGGGGTCTCAACTGACTGGGCTAGGTATTATTCTGCCCGAGGGTAGGTTCAGACGGTCTCCGCGGAGCGGGGCCCCAGGGTCCTGGCGGCCCGCGCCCCTCACCGCGTTCTTCCTGGTCACCATTTTGTCCAGCCTCCGGGCGATACGAGCAATCTCCTCCTCCTTGCCCATCACTACCTCGGTGGCGGCGGGTTGCGCCGGTTGCGCCGCCCGGCCCGACCTCAGCCGCCGCCGCCTAGATCCGCGGTACAAACCTCCGCCTGGAGGCCGCGTGCAACTCAATTTAAAAAAAAAAAAAAAGAGTCTCCGCCCCCGAGACCACAACTCCCAGACGACTGCGCGGCCTGCGGCCCTCTGGAAAAGGTAGTTCCGTAGGTAACTCCGCGGGACCACGGCACCCACGTGCCCAGCGAATGCCAGGGAGAAGGTGGGCCTAGAGGAGGGAGGAGTGCAACCCTACTGCGCTCGGGTCTTTGACTCAACCCATCTAAACTGCTTACCCTGGCGGCCCATCGCACCTGCACCTTCACTAATCCACTCAGGCCGTCTCCACTTCCTAGAGCCTCTCAGTTCACTTCACACACTTCTCTTGGTACCAAGAGAGTTTGGGGGCTTTCTTGCCTCTGCGCAGGTGGCCCGGGACTCTAAAACGGTTTCTCCGCAAGAATTCAGGCTTTAGCCAGGCAATGGAGGCTCATGCCTTTTAAATCGCAGCACTCGAGAGGCAGTTAGGCAGATCCCAGTGAGTTCAAGGTCAGCCTGTTCTACAGATCTAGTTCCAGTACAGCCAGAGCTACACAGAGAAACCCTGTCTCGGGGGAAAAAACAAAAATCAAAAACAAAACTATTCAGGTTCTGAAGTCAACCTAACAGGATATAAATCCTAAATTCTGCACATTGCTTTATGTCTCAGTCTCAACCTGTGAAGTGACAATGACAGAGGCCGCTTTCAGGATCATCCGATTCACATTTTACACGGAGAACAGGGCAAGGTGCTGAGGCAATCAGGTACTAAGGCAGCACCTCAGAAAGACCATAACCATGCCCAGGAAAGGGAGAAAGGTACTTTGGTCTTCTTCTGTTCTATAGATAGTGGCAGGTGTGCTTGTATCAAAAGTCATTGAGTTTTTTGTACCCAGGAGGCCAGAGTGCAAATGACATATACAAAATGGCATTGAGCTGACCATTTTAATCAGTTATGACATCTTTACCATAAGGAAAAGGCATGGAATTTCTTGAAGGTAACAACAAAGCTTTTCCAGAGGTGTAGTGATGGCTAAACACAGCTCTCTAGTTTCATACCACCTCTGATTCTACCCTTTACTGGGAACTGGGCCCTTGTGAAGGGGCTTAAAAGGGGAGAGTATAGGGGGTTAGGGGAGTGTGGCTAGGCGGCATGGGGGAAGGTGTCCAGGTGGGCCCTTGCCTGGGCACCTCTGCCCCTGAGGGACCACACACACACAGGCATAGTATAGAGTTTATTCAGAGTAGGGCATGGGAGTTAGTGGGGGGGGGGAGAGAGAGAGAGAGAGAGAGAGAGAGAGAGAGAGAGAATAGAGAAAGTGGAGGAGGCCAGCCATGACCACGTGGAGGGGGGACGAGCCCAAGGGGCAGAGAGGTGAGAGAATGTGGGAGAGCGGAGAGCAAAGAGAGAGAGGAGGGGCAAGTAGCCCCTCTTATAGTGGGCCAGATCTCTGGGGCAGGGCATACCTGGCTATTGCCAGGTAGGTATAGGGTGGAGCTTAGACAGAACATCAACACCTTGCTCTAAGCTAAACCCAACCAAGCAAAGGTAACCCTGTGTTTGAGTACTGAGTTAATGTTTGCAGGACCCTACCACAGCACAGGCAGTAAGAAATCTACAGGGCCTTCGGTCAAGCTGTGTTTGGCTAATGACTGACCCCATCAAAGGATTGAGTTCTGGCTGGTCCCAGTGATGAGCAACAGCAGCCTGTAGGTGGCAGGAGCCACCCACAGACCTGCTCAAGAACAGAATATTTCCTGGGGAAAAAAATCCAGTAGATCACCAGCAGGGGAGCTATGATCACAAAGAAGCCAGATCAAAGATGGTGTTCAATCCTGAGGGTTCCTCACTTGTGGGGTTGGTACTCACCAGCCAGGTATTTCCACATTTCAGCCTTAGAAAATTCCAACCTTAGAAAGCTCAGTTGGTAGTGTTTGTTTAGTACGTAGGAAGACCTGGGTTCAATCCATCATACTGCATATAAACCAGGTATCACAGGTACCAGCCTGTACTCCCATCACTTGGGTGGTAGAGACAGGAAGATCAGAAGTTCAAGGTTATCCTCAGATATGTATATGAGAGACTTGTTTCAGAAACAAACCAAAAGTCCTGAGCCCAGACCCTACAGGAGCTCCAAATCCCACCTTCTGGCCCTTGATCAGAGAAGTCACCTCCCATGCCAGACTCTTCCCCACCCCACCCCACCCCAACCCCATATACCTTGCTGACTCTCAGAGCTTTACCTTCAGTGGAACCTCCCCACCAAACATCTAAACCATAGATTCACTGAGGTGTTCACTCCAAAGTGGCGTCGTCCTCTACCCTGGCCTTCTGAAGGTGGTGGAGGACATACCTGCCTGGGTTTGGAGATAGGAAGTTTCTTGGATAATGTGATGCCAGGTGGGATAGAAGGCTTCTGGGAGACAGCCTTGCCTATCTATATTGTTCCATCTACTATTGGGGGCTTTCCCAAGTTCCCAGAACACCTAGATGAAGCATCTTAACAGTTCACCAATGGCTTTCACACCCAACCTTCCTGGGGCACACATACATACTTCCAATATTTCTTTTTCTTTTTTAAAGATTTATCTATCTATTTATTTATTTATTATATGTAAGTACACTGTAGCTGTCTTCAGACACTCCAGAAGAGAGCATCAGATCTCGTTATGGATTGTTGTGAGCCACCATGTAGTTGCTGGGATATGAACTCAGGACCTTTGGAGGAGCAGTCAATGCTCTGAACGGCTGAGCAATCTCTTCAGCCCTTTTTAATTTGTTTTAAAGATTTATTTATTTCATGTATGTGGGTACACTATTGGCTGTCTTAAGACACACATAAAAGGGTATTGAATGCCCATTACAGATGGTTGTGAGCCATGTCTCTACCTCCACCCCCCCAATAAATCTTTTTTTTTTTTCTTTTTTTGAGACTGTTTCTCTGTGTAGCCCTGGCTGTCCTGGAACTCACTCTGTAGACCAGGCTGACCTCGAACTCAGAAATCCGCCTGCCTGTGCCTCCCAAGTGCTGGGATTACAGGCGTGCACCACCACGCCTGGCTCCCCCAATATTTCTTAAGAGTCTGCCCCTGAAGTGGATCTCCAACTTCAGGAGTCCTCAGTGAGCAACACAGCCCTATCCGAGGGATCCTGGGATAGAGATATCCCAGCCTGAAGATGTGAAAAGGGCAGGCAATGTTCTAATGAGGTAGGATCATGGGACATCCCCAGGGTTTGCCCCACCAGGCCAACTGCACCTTTGACCCAAAGCCTGCCCTTCCCCCTTCCTCAGTTCAGGAAACAGCGGAAGCCCGAGCCATTTATTTTTCTATTTGTGATCCCTGCCCCCCATCCATGTCTGCCCAGAGCTGGCCCTGACCCCAGTGGTGGCCTGAATGCTTCCCCTCTAGGCAAGGCAGGGTGGTGGTGGGTGGGAAGACTCACACTGCCAAGCTCACACGGAGCCCCTTGTTTCTTTTTAAATCATAACAGACTGGGAGGCATCCTAAGCTCCAGGAGGTCCTAACCCTGCCACCATATGATAGCTCATCCCCTGTATGCAGTTCTCAGGTCCTCTGCCCATCTTGGGGGTTGCAGGTCTTCACCATAGGGCTCTGTGGATCTACAGCCATAGCCAGTCCCACTTTAGGCCCTCCTTGGATACTGGCTTCTGTGATCAGACAAGGCAGTGACCAGTAACAGTTAAAAGGGTCTCCAGTCATATGAGGTAGAAAGTGGAAGCTAGGCATGTGGATACCTGTTTAGTCTTTGTAGTTGTGAACTCTCTGAACCTCAGTCTCCTAGTCTACAGAATGGGAAGAGCCATAGGTTTATGGAAATGTCTGTTTGGAAAGTCCCCCACCAGCCCACAGCCTGGCCAGGACCCAGCTTCCTCCCCCAGAGGCAGTGCTAGGGAGGCAGGAGGCATCCCCTAGAGGCCAGTGAGGCCTTAGCTGCAGGCTTGCTCTAACAATGTGCTTCCCTGACACAATTCCCAGAAATGCTGCCCCCCTCCCCTGCCACCCCGCCAGCCTGGCGGCCACTCCACCCTCCTACTCTGAGGAGCCCCAGGCTGCCATGGAGGTCAGAGGCAATGGATGAAGCATGGAGGTCTGACTCAGAGGCAGCAAACCTGTGGAACTGTCCTGCCATCCTGCAAAGACCAGCCTGGACAAAGTCAATCATAGCTAAGCAGGAACAAAGCTATGCTGAACCTATAGGATGCTAAGTCACTGAAAAATATTCCTAGCTCTCATTCAGAGGAAAAAGCAAGATCATTCCAGGCTCCACTGGGCCTCTTGGCTCTAATGCTTCACCCCTGCCCTTCCATACACTTGCTCCTTTTTTTTCCCCAGTGGCTCTAAACAGCTCCCCATTTGTGTAGGTAGCATGCTACTTGGATGGTTTCTTTACATTTCTTTCAGGTTTGAACTAAAACAAAAAACAAACACTCATGAAAAGGGTGTAGATACTGATATAGCCTCACTTTCATACCCAGTACCCTTGATATTGGCTTATTTGCAGATTTATTGATTTTTTTAGCCTCTCTACTTCAGAACAAAACCATCTTTTACAGCAAGGATTGAGGTTGTTTGTTCTTTTCCAATTTCCTATCTCAGAAGACAGTCTGGTGCCAGCAGGGGGCTCAGTACCAAAAGAATTAATTCTGTCTCTGAGCAAAGGAGAGTGGAAGTCACTAAACATAGCCATCTGGTTCCCCACCAAAGCTTCTTGTCAACAGTCAGAAAAAGGAGAAAACAAAAACAAAAAACTCATGCGAAGCTGGGTGTGATACTACACCTACAAGCCCACAACTCAGAAGGCAGAAGCCAGTCTGAGTTCCAGAGAGTTCCAGAGCCATCTTAGTTTGTTTTGTTTCCTTTTGTTTTTGAAACAAGGTCTCTCTGCATAGCCCTGGCTAACTCACTTCATAGACCAGACAGGCAACCATGCCTAGTCCAGTAAATATTTTTAAAAAAAGAAGGAAAATACCCGGGCAGTGGTGGTGTATGCCTGTAATCCCAGCACTTGATAGAGGCAGGTGGATCTCTATGAGTTTCAGGCTATCCTGATCTACAGAGCTAGTTCCATGGCAGCCAGGGGTATGCAGAGAAACCCTGTTTCGAAAAAACAAAGAGGAAGAGGAAAAAGAAAGGAAGAGAGAAGAATGGAAAGGGAGGAAGAAGAGATAGATGTTTTTCTCTAGTCTCCCTTTATCTTCATTTCCCAGTCTGTCAAGACAAGCAGGGAAGGGCCAGCTTCTAACAGGGCAGGGCATTCGGGATGGATACCATGCTCCAGCAGCCTAAGAGACCCGCGATTGCCTGCAGTTAACCCAACGTATAGGCAAAGGACCACGAAGGGAACCCATGCACTCATGCGAACAAAGACAGCAACATCCACAGACCCAAGCCAGGCACCAAGGAGAGAAAAAAAAGTATTTATGTAAAGATCGGCAGTCCTGAGGTGTGGGGGCGGGGCCGTGGGTGAGGCCAACGGAATGGGCGAGAGTACCGGCCAGCAGGGGTTGGGGAAACTGGACAGAATGTCTGGCGCCTCCTCCGCCCGGTAGGTTCCCTCTGGCCCGAAGGCCAGCCTTCCTTCCTGAGCGGCTGTTTCCTGGCTCCGCCCTGTTGTCGCCACGGAAACCCATGAGTAGCCCAGCAGCCCAGCCAGGTTCCCATGGAGTCCCTGCAGAGCAGGAGCCCTGTGTTGCTGCAGAGGCCCATACACAGTAGGTGACTAAAGGACACAAGTTGACCATGCAGCCATCCTAGACCTGAAAATGTTGAACAGCAGCTCCATCCCGCTCTCTGACAATCCACATGACAGCCCACCCAGGTCTCATCCAGCGACCCGAAAAGTGGACAGTGCCTGTGATAACACCCTGAAAACCCACATGCTCACCACAGTATAATAACTCTGAAATTCTGAAACATCCTTCAAAATAGATCTGACCTCTGGCCCACCCACAGAAGCCCCTCCATTGTATATTGGTTGCTCCCAAATCTCCATAGCACTCTGGTCTGACATTATCCATGGTGACTCTGCAGTAATAGGTTGCATTTGCTTCTCCCATTCCTACTGTTCCCACCCAGTCCTCCTGGCCAAAGAGCAGAGAATGAATGAGAATCAAGCCATCTCTACACAACCACATGAGTGAGCATCATTCTTTAACCTACAACAGCTACCATGTGAGCTGTTCATGCCACCCCTCCACCAGCCTAACACCCATTCATTCCATGTTCCCACTTCCACCATGCTCTGAATGGGAGGGACTCTTTGGCTCCATGACTGGGAACTGGACCTGTGAACTTTACCAAAAGACCAACATTTGAAACTACTTTTACACATGTATACACTTATTTATATTGCTTGCTGCATGTATCCATAAAACCAAGGCAGCCCCTGTCTCCTAAATATGCCCTTTCCCAAAAGAAAGGTTTCAGAAACTTAGCACAATGCGTCATCTCAGGACTGAGAACAAAGAGCTGAAGGATCTGTTAGGCTAGAGCTTAGCTCATCTAAACCAGACCTGAGAGTCACATATGCCTGATATTCTAAGGCATCAGACTCTGTCAAAGGCTGTGACCCCAGGAAAGAAGTAAAGGTTGACCCTAGCTTCATATTCCTCAAAATCCAGCCACCAGAGCCTGGGAGGCCAGCAAGATTTGGAGACAAGAAAGGAGGGTCTGAACCAGAAGGCTGCTAGCAAAGAGGAATCATCCACCTGGAGCTCCACTGCCCTCAGACAGAGACCCCACCCCACCCTTTGGGAGTGGGAGGGTCCAAGCCCTGCAGGACTATATAATTGGTCCCAGCCTCACTGTTGTACAGCAGCCAGAGCTGTCTGGTGGGAGCCTGGGAGGTCTATGCCCAGGCAGTGCTTGGGAGGTCTCACCACCCCCAGGCGGAGCAGAGCCAAGCCAATCCCCTACCATAGCCACCAAGGGGAACTACCCAGAATCCTTTGCAGGCCTTACAGAAGCCTGGGGTCCAGGAAGGCTGAGGAAGGGGAGTAGGTATAGCCAGGGAAGATAGGAGCATAGGGTCTACTTTGCACCTAAGCTAGCCCCATACTGGCAGAAAAGGTTTGCCCTACCATTTCAACTTTCTAGGGGCTAGAGCTATAGACAACCCTGTCATGAATAAGTGTCTGAGCCAAATACAGCCAAGTAGACTGAAATGGAGTTTCAGCAGCAGAATTTCCTTTCTCCCTTTGGCCAAAGCTAGGGCTGCTCATCTAACAAAAAGCTTTAGGGATCCCTTCCTTGAATGCTGAGGACATTTTTTTTTCCCTGAGTAGGACTTCCAGTTCTCAACCCCTGAGTTCCTATCCCCTTATAGGAGAGTTCATCGTGTCTAACTCCCAAGGACTTGGCCAGCCTCTAGCACTAGGGACTACCTCGCCCCACACCCTGGGAACCTGACACAGACACACATGTAGACCACACACAGACACAGACATTCACATGGAATGTCACTCTCCTAACATAGCTGGCCACACCCAAAGCAGCCCTGTACAGCCTTGGGGAGTCTCTCCAGCCCTGGGGCTCCAGGGTCAGGGCCACCCTGCTGGCAGACTGAAGTCACCTCCCCCATTGTTGTCTCATCTGGAAGGAGGGTGGGAGCTGCCAGCATCACTGTTGCCAAGCAGTGGGCAGTGAGGGTTAGCCTGACCCTACAGAGAAAAGGGAGCAGGCTCCTGCCCAGCTCACAGGATAGAACAGCTTGGCATCTGAGCCACAGTTTGACTAAGAGGAGGGTCATTGGCTGATACCAGGAGGGGTGACTGTAGGAGGGTCATGGAGGGGAACAATGAGGTAATGCTGGATACTCTGTTCAGAGCAGGAGGCTGATTCTGAGCTTTCACAGAACTCCAAGCCCACTGCAATATGTGAGGCTGTGGCAAAAAGACACTGAAGATCCTTTTCTAGAGCCCCAGTGAACATCATCTCAAAATAGCTATTTTCCTGGCTAAGTCAGGCTCTGGGGACCTCAGCCTATACCCATAGCTATGGAGTAAAGGTATTTTTTGACAAAAAGTGATGCTATATCAGGGAGCTCTGATCCTTTGTTTGTGGTACTGATGATGGAAAGTAGGACCTTTTGCATGCCAGACAAGTGCTCTACCACTGACCCATGCTCCAGCCATTACCTCTATTTCTTTGTGTCCACTCAAAATGAAAATCTTCATATAGCTCTTCATGTCCTCATTCACCATCCTCCTACCCACCTACCCACCTCCTACCCAGACAACCCACCTACCTAGACCTGGCAAAAGGGAGCTGACCACTGGCAAGATCCTGAAAGCATTTCACCTTGGTGTCTACACCACGGCCTGCCTTCTGAGAAATTATTGAGTTGCTCCAATGCTTTCACACTACTCAGAATTCATGCCACTGCAGCAGGTGCAGGGCCTCTAATGTGCCCTTTATTACCATATCTACATGACAAAATATCAGGTAGTGATAATATTCATCATCCTTTAGTCTAAGGGACTGTGGGATCTCTCCATGGCAAGAGTGTTCAGAATGGGGCTGGAGTGATGGCTCAGTGGTTAGCACTGGCTGCTCTTCCAAGAGACCTGGGTTCAATTCCCAGCACCTATAAAAGTAACTTTTAGCTGGGCATCTCGGAAAAACAAAACAAAACAAAAAGAATGTTTGGGACTGTTCTGATACTTAAGAGCAGCCCCAGAAGCTACACAGGCTTTCTCTTTCAGTGCTCAAGGTGGGGATATCCTGACGTGATAGGGAAGGTTGCAGAATACCCAGGATACATGTAGATGGAGCTTCTGACTTGTCAGGGACAGCTGCCAAGGGCGTTGGATTTTCCTCTATGAAGTTACACTTGGCAGTGGAGAGGGGGCAGCTCTCAGAAGAAAGCCATCAGTTTCTAGGGCCCAGTTCCTTTTGTAGTGGAGAGGTTGGACAGATAATAAGAAAAAATGAATGAGGTCTCCTTTGGAAAACTCCCAGTTTTCCTCTGCCTCACCTGCTCAGGCTCTTGTCTTTTCCTGGGGCAGCTGTCTGGCCCGGAGAAGGGAAACCAGCTACAACAGCCCACACACAGATTCTGGGGAGCAGGGACTGGCTATGCCCTGTGCCCACTAGTTTACCTTTTCCTTGTGGACCAGGGCCAGTTCTTCTGCCTTGTCCCAGAGTTTGGGTATGGGAGAGAGAGAAAAGACTGTTCCTTCAGCTTCAAGGGCAGAACTAGGTAACACTGGAATTACCTAGCTGAGCTCAGCCTTTGGGAGGGTCGACGCACAAGAAGAGGCAAGAACATCGCCAAATCCCATTCCCTTTCCCGAGGAGCGATGAAAGTAACTTCCCTAGAACTTGGTGCTAAAATAAATCTTTCTTCATCCAATCTAAGGCCGCTGTCCCCTTCCATCATTACTGCCCACGGGTCTGTTTCTGTGGGTGGGGGTGCCAGCGCGGCTCTGAAACCTGAAAACCCTGGAGGACCCCTCCTTCTGAGCCCTAGCCCACACTAGCAGTTTTCTCCCACACGGGGGTCTCTTCTTTTGAGACAGTGGACGCGGGGGGGGGGGTGGTTCTGCGCTGGGGAGGCCTCAGCTGGATCCTGCCGGGAAGAAGAAAGGGAGCCACCGCGGAGGGGGGCAGCCCCGCCCCGGTCCGCCAGCTCTGCTGCGGATTGGCCCGGTGTCTCTATATCTGGGATGCCTTCCTGGCACGAAGCTACCACGTCCCCACTGTCTCCACCCGACGTCCGTCAGACCTCCGTACTTGGCTTCACAGTGCACGCCACTGTCTCCTGCGCTCCCGCGCCGCGTTCCGCCCAGGCCTTGCCCAGCTGGAATGCAGAGATCGCCGCCCGGCTACGGCGCACAGGACGACCCGCCCTCCCGCCGCGACTGTGCATGGGCCCCGGGACTCGGGGCCGCTGCTGAGCCCCGCGGCCTCCCTGTCACCAACGTCTCGCCCACCTCGCCCGTCTCGCCGTCCAGCCTTCCGCGGAGTCCACCGCGCAGCCCCGAGTCAGGACGCTATGGCTTTGGCCGCGGGGAGCGCCAAACGGCCGACGAGTTGCGCATCCGGCGGCCCATGAACGCCTTCATGGTGTGGGCGAAGGACGAGCGCAAGCGACTGGCGCAACAAAATCCGGATCTGCACAACGCCGTGCTGAGCAAGATGCTGGGTGAGAGCCTCGAATGCTTAGAGGGGCGGCGAAGGAGGGGACTTGGGAGGGGGTCGGGATTCGGGGTTTCAGGGCCGTTCGCAGGGGTCTATGCCAAGTTTCACACCGCGCGCCCAAGGCGCACGCAGGGTTGGCTAGTTGTGCACCCGACATTGGTCCACTAACAGGCTCCCTTCACCCACAGGCAAAGCGTGGAAGGAGTTGAACACCGCGGAGAAGCGGCCCTTCGTGGAAGAGGCCGAACGGCTGCGTGTGCAGCACTTGCGCGACCATCCCAACTACAAGTACCGGCCTCGCCGCAAAAAACAGGCGCGCAAGGTCCGGAGGCTGGAGCCCGGCCTCTTGCTCCCAGGCCTCGTGCAGCCGTCTGCGCCGCCCGAGCCCTTCGTTGCAGTATCAGGCTCAGGTCGCTCCTTTCGCGAGCTACCCACTCTGGGTGCGGAGTTCGATGGCTTGGGGCTACCCACGCCCGAGCGCTCGCCTCTGGACGGCCTGGAGTCTGGCGAGGCCTCCTTCTTCCCACCGCCTTTGGCGCCTGAGGACTGCGCTCTGCGGGCTTTCCGGGCGCCCTATACCCCCGAGCTGGCACGGGACCCGAGCTTCTGCTACGGGGCGCCCCTGGCTGAGGCGCTCAGGACAGCGCCGCCTGCCGCGCCGCTCGCGGGCCTCTACTATGGCACCCTGGGCACTCCGGGCCCGTTTCCCAACCCTCTGTCACCACCACCTGAAGCCTCTTCTCTTGAAGGCACAGAGCAACTGGAGCCTACCGCCGACCTTTGGGCCGATGTGGACCTCACCGAATTCGACCAGTATCTCAATTGCAGCCGGACTCGACCGGATGCCACTACACTTCCCTACCATATGGCACTGGCCAAACTAGGTCCGCGCGCCATGTCCTGTCCAGAGGAGAGCAGTCTCATTTCTGCGCTGTCTGACGCTAGCAGCGCGGTCTATTACAGCGCTTGCATCTCAGGCTAGACACTGTCCTTGCCCTCCACGCTCCTGCATGTGGCCAAGTGGCAGGGTTGCCTGCTCCCTTCCTTTCGCATATGTATGTTAGGGTATGCAGCAACCTTTAAAGCTGATGACCTAAGGGTGCCACTTCTGTCGCCGCCTCATTCACACACCTCCTTCTGGGGGCTCCTTCTGGGGGCTCCTGTGTTTTGGGCCTTCCTTAGGAGCCTCAGGCCCTGGATTGCCTCTGCCAGGTTGTTTTTGAACTATCTAATCTTTTTCTGCTATGTATTTTCTAGAATGAGACTGTATTTTTTACTTTGCCTTTATATATATACATATATAATACAATATATTTAATTTTTAATTAAACTTTTTTCTTTAAAAGGGTTTCAATGATCACTAGCATCCATGCATAAGGAACAACGTTTCCTATAAACACAGAGATTACTTTGCTTTTGCCTTAGCCACACACTGCCTTCCATCCTTCCAGTTGGGCTCCCAGATATCATCAGCCCCAGCCTGCACTGCAGTTTTTCTTTTGCAAACCTAAGCACTGCCCAGGACAGTATTTTTCACTTGGGGAGAACTGGAGGGCCAACACCTGTGAGGATAGATACATTACCAGATCCCAGAAGATGGTTCCCAAGAGGGGCAGCACCATGTCACAAATGCTCTGCTCCCCCAGGGGGCCTGGCTTAGGCTTAGGGTTAGTGACCAAGGCAGTGCTCAAACCTCATAAGAATTACATAGCTCAAATAATGGCGTGAGGAGAGCTGCACTCGGGGTCCTATCCTCTATAAGCATCACTCAATGACAGAGGACAGCGATGTATAGAAGTTCCCTTAAGTCCCCTAGCTTGAGCTTTATCACAGAAGCCATGCTTGGGCTCCTTCCAGACCATCTATTTTTCAAAGTCCTTTACTAGACAAACATGCATCTAGAGAGGGATGGCAAAATTACCCTGGAAATGGCTCCTGCACACACATATAAACACTGCATATAGAGCAAGTCCCCTTAATCAGAAAAGCCCACTTCTGAAGGAGAAGTCTGTCCTACCCCAGACTTCCATATGCTCTTCAATGGTGGCTGATCCCAATATTCACCCACACGGAGTGTGAAACACCTAGCATAACTACGAAGCTGCAAACATATGGCTTTCCGTGAAGGTGATCATGTGTGACTTACCTGCAAAAAAAAAAAACAAAAAAAAACTAGGGCTAGATGTTCATGTGGGTCCATGCACAGGAAGTCAGCTTCCCAGTATGTTTAGGGAGAGGTAGACAAGAAGTGGGGATTTCTTAAGAGTGTTCAGCCTCTGAAGCAAGATGATAGCATCTCTACATTGATCAATATGAATTACAAACAGAGGTAGAAGATGGGTCTGACCAGGCCTGCTACCTGAGTTCATGGGAACAGTCCCCAAGTGTTTATTTAGACTGGGGTATTTTTCCATCACCTTATGGACATACCAAGAAGTATGGGTCAGATAGCCCAGAGACAACACAACTGAAGCAACATTCCCAAGTTCAGGGCACTTCCTCAGTTCTAGGTTCTATACTATTCTATACTTTTATTCCCACAGAGGACCTTCCCCCCCCCCCTTAGTAGAGTGGAACCCCAAAGAATGTGGGTGTGGTTCCACTGTCTCTATGAAGAGAAGATAGAACAATGTGCTCTCTAAAAGCCCCCTTTCCCAATTGTCATGGAAAGAGGCTAGTATGGGTCCAGTTTGGAGCAAGTTAAAATTTACAAGTTCCAAAGGGTGAAGAGTACCCCAGAGCAGAGTCAGAAAGAGACATGAGTAGGATCATACCACCAAAGACAGCAGTGGATTGAAAATTGGCTCTGTGTACCTGTGTGTGTGTGTGTGTGTGTGTGTGTGTGTGTGTGTGAGTTCCCATTATCCTGCCTGAGAAGACCTTCCTCACCATCCCCCAAGGATGAGTTCTCCCACCCTTTCAAGTAGAACTATAGACTAAGGCCACACTCCTAGTTCCTCATTCTATCTACCTCTTAACCAAAAGGTCTGAGCTTCTATCCCCCACCCCTTTTCATCCCTTGAACAGTCTAGTCTGTCCCTGGAGTGGCTTGGGTAACGTGATAAATAATACCCAGCAGAGAAGCAGGGCTGAAAACAGGTAAGGATCTCCCCAGCAAATAGAATCATTACTGTGAATATTTTTGAGGAAACTGTCAAATACCACATAAAGATTCCTGCCCCAATAAGGTCAAGGTGGAGCAGGCAGAGGGATGGGAATGTCCACTTGAGGTCTAAGTCTCACCAGCTCCCAACTCAACTGCACTCTAGAAAGCCTAATCACCTAACATGTACTAGTTTCTTCTCTGCCCAGGAGTTCCTCCAACTTGAATTTAGTAAAAATAGGGCCCCTCTTGCCTTCTGCTCTCACACTTGGAGGAAGGGCAACTAAGAGGCACTTTGCTCTACCCTACACAAAACCTTCAGTGCAAAGTTCAGTGATTTGAGAATATTCAAAGTTGGTAACCATTACCATATAATTTCAGAACCTTTTCATCACCTTCATAGATACTTCCCTGCCTCTAGAAACAATAAACAGCTTCCTATCTTAGGAATTTACCTATTTGAAAATTTTTAATTTCTTTTAATATTTGTTTAATTTTATCTTACATGTATGAGTGTTTTGCCTATATGTATGTATGTGTACCCCATGCATACAGTATCTCTGGAGGCCAGAAGAGGGCATCATGTTCCATGAAACTGGAATTAAAAACAGTACTAGGAACTGTACCTGAGTCCCCCACAAGAACAAAAACTCTTAACCACTGAGCCATCCCTCCAGCCCCTATTTTTTTTTCAAAATTGCATTTTATTTATTTATTTTGTGTGCAAGTGTGTAAGTGTGAAGGCATGCACATACCATGGCATGTGTGTGGAGGTCAGAAGAAAACCAGAGTAAGTCAGTTCTCTCCTTCTGCTATATGGATCCTGGGGCTCAAACTCAAGACCATCATAAATTTCATATGCACTAGTCCCCCTTATCTAAAGATTCACGCTTTAAAATTATTTATTTACATTTATATGTATGGATGTTTTGCTTATATGTTTGTCTGTACAGCATATACACACTAGGTGCCATTGGAGGCCAGAAAAGGGTGTTGGATCTCCTGGAATTACCATTACAGATGGTTGTAAACTGCTATGTGGGTGCTTCCTTTAAAGATTTATTAGTGTGTTGTAGTGTGGGGGACACTATGTATGTGTGGGCAGGTACCTATGGAAAGCAGAGGCATCAGATCCCCTCAGAGCTAGAGTTACAGGCAGTTATAAGCTATCCAATGTGCATGGTATTGGGAACTGAACTCAGATCCTCTGTACGAGCAATATGCTCTCTTAACCACCAAGCCAATTCTCCAGCAAAAAATTAATAATAGTAATAATTATTTTAAACAGAATTCTCCCTACTCTTAAGGCAGTAGCTATCCAGCAAGTGAAGGCCAGATCCAATGAGAAAATGCATAAATAAAGCATATAAAAATAAAATCTGGGCTGGTGAGATGGCTCAGCAGTTAAGAGCACTGACTGCTCTCCCAAAGGTCCTGAGTTCAAATACCAGCAACCACATGGTGGTTTACAACCATCCATAATGAGATCTGATACCCTCTTCTGGTATGTCTGAGGAAAGCTACAGTGTACTTACATATAATAATAAATAAATCTTTAAAAAAAAATAAAATCTAATCACAGATGTTTAATGTCTTGTTTAATAAAAGAATAAAAAAATCTTACTTTAAAAGCCAGTTATCTTTATTTATTTTTAATTTGTGTTCATGTGAGGGGGTGTGTGCACATAAATGCAAGGGCCCACAGGTATCAGAGGCATCAGATGCACCCAGAGCTGAACTTACAGGCAGTTGTCAGCCACTAAATGTGGGTTCTGGGAATTGAACTCTGGTCTTCTACTAGAGTGTTATGTATTCTTAACCACTGAGCCATCTCTCTAGCCCCTGATCCAGTTCTTCTGGTTATCGTTTGTTTTGGTAAATTTAATCAAGAATCAATTAATAGTTAAGAAAACTCCTATTGTTGTAAACAGAGAATCCAGAATTAATTTTATCTCAGGGTATTAAACTCTATCCTAAAAAAAATTTTAATAACCTTTATCTTACAATCAACTTTAATTTCAATTCTCACAGTTATTCTACAACATACTTTAACCTTCTAACTTTGTTCTTGTCTATTTTCATTTTGGAGCAATCTTTACCTTATTATACAAAATACTTTCATATCTAAAAGCAGTCCTCTTTTGTCTTCTTTTACTGAAAATATATTTCATACCTATAACCTTTACATATTTTCCTTCACTTGATGATTCTTTAATGTCTCATTATAACTACTGTTAAAATTATAAATTTAGAGGCTGGAGAGATGACTCAGTGGTTAAGAGCACTGACTGCTCTTCCCAAGGTCCTGAGTTCAAATCCCAGCAACCACATGGTAGCTCATAACCATCTATAATGAGATCCAATGCCCTCTTCTGGGGTGTCTGAAGACAGCTACAGTGTACTTACATATAATAAATAAATATATCTTTTTAAAAAAGAATTATAAATTTAGAAATCTCTTTTTAATAAGGTAGTTATATTTCCAAATAACACTAGAAGCTTTATCTCAGACATATCTTGTATGTGGGGGTGTGCTTACTTGCTTGCTTAGAGACTGGATCTCACTGTGTATCCCTGGCTGGCTTGGAACTGGCTGTGTAAACCAGGCAGTCTTGAAGTCAGTGACCTGTTTCTGCTTTCTGAGTGCTGGGATTAAAGATGTGGACCACCATGCCTAGTGCATATGTGTGTGTGGGCGTGCGCGTGCCACATGTATGTAAGTGCCTATGGAGAAGTGTCAGACCTTTGGAGCTGGAGTTACAGGCAGTTACAAGTCACCTGAAATGAGTGTTAGGAATCAGCAGTAAGTGCTCTTAATTTCTGAGCAATCTCTCTAGACCAGGATTTACTTTAAAAAAAAAAAAGATTTGTTTATTTTACATATATGAATACACTGTAGCTGTCTTTATATACACCAGAAGAGACAATCAGATTCCATTACAGATGGTTGTGAGTCACTGTATGGTTGCTGGGAACTGAACTCAGCACCTCTGGATTCAGCTCTTAACCACTGAGCCATCTCTCCAGCCCCAGGATTTACTTTTTTTTAAAAAAAGTAAATTATTTTTATGTGCATGTGTGTATAGCTACATGAGTTTATATGAACCATGTGTGTACATGTAGGTATCCTTGGAGGCCAGAGAGTGGCAAATCCCCTGGAACTGGAGTTACAAGCAGTTGTGAGCTGCTTTAAGTGGGTGATTGGTAATTGAACCCAGGTCCTCTGGAGAAAAGTAGATGCTTTGAACTGCAAAGCTTTCACTTTATATATATAATTTTGGGATTGTTGTTTGTTTGTTTGTTTGCTTGTTTGTGAGACAGGCTTTCTCTGTGTAGCCTTAGCTATCCTAAAACTCTTTGACCAAGCTGGTTTTGAACTCAGAGATCCACTTACTTCTGTCCCCTGAAAGCTGGGATTAAAAGCTTGTGACACTTCTACCAGCTAGAAGTATAAATTTAAGACATTTTAATGAAAATGCTCTAATAGAAGTTTGTAACATGGTATCTCTTAACAAAGCAAGTCCCAGGGTGGCCAGGGCTACACAGAGAAACCCTGTCTCAAAGAACCAGAAAAAAAAAAAAAGAGTACTTTTAATTTATATTTCTGAACAATAGGTTCACCCATATGCTACAGAGGCTGCTCGTAACTGACTCGTTTTTGTGTGTTTTCTTTTCTTTCTTCCTCTTTTTTTCTCTTTCTTTTGACAGGGTCTCTCTGTCACCTGGCTAGTTTGGAATTTCCTGTGTAGACCAAGCTAGCCTCACAGAGTTCTGCCTGCTTCTCCTTCCCAAGAACTGGGATTTAAGAGCATATACCATCATGCCTGGTTCCAAACTAAGATTCTGTTGGGCCTGGTGGTCAGCCACTACTCAGACTATAAAACTTCTGTTCTTGGATAGGAAGGGAACTCACTAAGGAGAAAAGCGTATACATAGAGGGTAGTTGTTTCTAAGGACCTGGGAGCAGGGCCTAGTTGCACATTAGGTCCATAGTGCTTTTCAGGTCCCCTGGCTCCTGTTCCCAAGGGTCTTTCCTCCAGAACCTCATAGTTTTTCCACAACCCCAGTTCATGGCTTCATTCCTTTTTTAGGATTTGGCACCTACAACTTTACTTTTTGTACCACAATGCTGCTTTCATTGTCCCTCTGGAGACATGGCACACATAACCTTGACCCCTACAACTTTACCCAATCTCCCAAGAATCTGCTCACACTCCTTCTCTACCTCACCCTGTATCTATGCCCTGTTCTCCATGACTTCATCCCATCTCCTATAGCCCCCTCCCCTGAAACTCCACCCTCTCTGTTTCATGACCCCAGCCCCCACCACCTTGTCCAGTCTCCCACACCCCTGTCTGCCCTCCAGAAAACAGGAAGCACTGGGAGTCGCAGCTCTGGGAGTAAGTGCAGGAAGCTGGGCTTATCTTGCTCTGCAGCCCTGACCCCTGGCCTTATGCCTGGTAGGGGGCGACAGGGGCAGTCCAAGGACAGAGCCTGCTCACCTGGTGAGCCCTGGCTGCCTCTCTTTTGAGCAACAAACTGTCACACCTGGACCAGTATACAACAAAGCCTAGACAGTGTACCATTAAGCTTCCCAGGGTACATCAGACTGATGTGTCCTTCACACACGGCAGCAGAAATCCCATCTACACAGCAAGGAGGTGACCCAGGTTCTAGGGCTTCAGGATGTCCCACTTCCCCCACAACAGGCACTGCATAGTTGCCAAGGGCCCGACCTTCCATTTCCACCCAAACAAGAACTCACTTCCCATAGCAGGTGTTAACCTCTTTGCTGCTTATTCCAGAATCTAACGAAGCAGGGTGTGTGGTGTGTGTAGTCTGTGTGTGTGTCTGTGTATGTCTGTGTGTGTCTGTATGTGTGTGTGTGTGTGTGTGTCTGTGTGTTTTTCTGAGTTTACAAAGCTAAGTCTTCCTGAGGAGGGGGCAGGGATGCCTCTTGCAGGTCTTGAAGGCCACTGGCAGGAACAATGGGCTTCAACACCTGCCTCATTTTTCCCCCACCCCCGCCCCAGTAATATGTGCTTCCTGGAGTAGAGTGCCTTGTTTATTTCCAGTTAGCTGCAGCTGAAGCAGGCAGCCTTCTTGAACATCTGCAGGTTTTAGGACCCCACAAGCAAGTGTCCAGAAGTCCACAAGGCCAGGCACTCTCCAGGTCTGGGAGCAGATGTTTCCTCCTCCTTCACAACTCTGTCCGTAGGGCTGTCCAAGCCTTCTAGGAGCCCAGATTTTTTCCCCCAATAACCCTTCCCAGTAGAAAGTGCAGTCATCTAATTCCAAGCAGTTGCAAAGCTGAACCTCCCTTTACATCCACCACAGGATTAAACAGTGTCAGTGTGGTATCTACCAGTGGACTGGCCTAAGAATGATAACTTGAACCAAGCCTGGGCCTACTCATTGTCTCCCATTAAAGAACTGTGTGTGACACAGCACTGTTAACTAGGAAAAATATGGAATACTTTATAAACTTGTGTGTCTTCCTTTCACAGATAGTCTTCTGTGTACCATCCCAGTTTTGGTATATGTACTGCCAACGTGAGCCCAGCTTTGGGAATGTAGCTGAGTTTAGAGCTCTACCTTTTTAGCTGTGGCTCGGTGTTCACAGGCACACACAGACACAGAAGACATGTCTATCCTCACTACCCCTTCACTCAGCTCTGCCACACTTCTAGGGTGCTGTGATGGCAGAATGGGGATGTAATGTCCTAACACAGAAGAAGCCACAGTCTTCACTCCCTGCTGCATCATGGGAGACGGGGCAGGGATGTTAACACACAAGTGGCAAACTCAAGATTAACTTAGGGATTTGCAAACCCAAGAACTAGCTTGTCATTCATAGCTGTTGCCCAAGTTCCAGATGTTCTTTCAAAGGCTCCTAGTCGTGGGAGGCTGTGGTATCCAGTCTTTCTTCAAAGCCTGCCAGGCCCCTTCTTCCAGGATTACATATGGAGGCCTGGCTCCTGGACTGCAGGAAATTGCACAGGCCTGGCCAGTGCCTTGGGGGTCCCATCTGTAATCCTCACACAGCCCTTCCTTCTGGGCCATTGCCCCACCTCCCTGGAAAGCCAAGCATTGAAAAGGCTTGTGTGGGATAGGATACTAGCAGCAGTCTCCAGCTTCATTTCTGAGACTCAGCATCTCTAAGGTCTGTTCTAGCTGGTCAGTAGCTAGCAAACTACTGTGGGACAGCTTCTGTCTGGGATATGCTATGTGTTCACAAGGATCTCAACCACAAAGCAGCCCAGGAAGCCTCCATTTAGGTCCCTGGGCTGAGCCTAGAAGACCCAGAATCTAGGGTCTCAGTAGCATTCAACTTGTTGCTTTCTGAGGGCTTCTGAGGGCTCCTAATGGTGTCCTTGTCCCGAGTCATTTTAGTGGGTTGGTGTCCACAGGCTGATGCTTTCAGGACTCTTGCAGTATTCAAGTAGCCTCTCATGTGTAGTCTGGTACAGGACTTAGGCATCAACATTTATTCCCTGAAACTCTTGAAGCCTCTGCTTCACCTTCAGTCCCAGGAGGCTGTAGTTTGATCTTTCCTCAGCTGAGAAGCAGAAGGTGGGAATCAGGACACCTTGTTGGCTACTTCCTCACCTGCCACCTGCTCCAAACCTGATTTCTCTAAATAGGAGGATAGGATGACAAGATGGGGTGTAACTATGGGAAGCAAGTAGCTATGGGTGGGGAGTAGCTGTGGGTGGGCAGTAACTGTGAGATACTTACTAGAACTTAAGTAATTTCCCAGTAGGATCTAAAGTCAGGGCAAGGATAAGTACAGATTGCCTTGAAAAATGTGTCCATGGGAATTCATGGAGGGCTGTCTATACTGCTGTTCTTCAGCCCAGTGCCCAGACTTTTACTAACCTTCCTCAGATCCCACTTGACCATTCTTTAAAGTTCTGCTGCCCTATGGCTTATATTTCAACAAAATCAGACCTTTTTCTCTACACTGGACATTGGGTATATCCCAGCATACTCAATAGAGCTCATCAAATATAAGTCCCAGTCCATAGCCATCACCTCTCTTCCACTGATTTTCCCAGTACAAGATGACCACCCACTCAGGCCCTAGGGCCAGGACCCTGCAATGGCTTCCCCTTAACCCCTCATGCCAGCTAACACATACATGCACTCACTATGCACACATGGGAAAGAATCATTTTAGACCTGACTTTGCTGAAGGTCTTTTTACTTAGGCTTCTCTGGTCACCCCACCTTATACTTGTCTTCACTGTCTCCCACCCCATAAAGAAGAACCAAAATGTTCTATATTTGTGCTCTAATGTGGCTTACGAGACCATTAGAAATCTGAATCAAAGATTAGAATGCATATTGATATCCGCAAAGCTCCATTTCCCTTCAGCACACCATACTCTGGGTCTAAACCTGATCCCAGCTCTTTCAGTACAGATTGTTGTGTAATCAAGGAAGGTCCTATGGTCTCTCCATCTCTCAGATTTCTCAACTGAAAAGAATCAAACGATCCTACTGGGTAGATCACACCTGCACCAAGGAATGGAGGCATGAAGAACTTCACTGCTATTTCTTGCCTCTTTTGTCCCTTGTTTGCCTGTCTGGAAAACAAGGTACAGGGAAAAATATTCCTTGAAGCTTTTGGGCTCCTCATCCTCTTATGAGGCAAGGAAAGGGGGTTGGGGGTACAGTGAGGACATTGCCTCTTTCTGCTCAGGGCTAGAATCATGGCAAGGCAGGCACCCAGGTTTATGTAGGTACTGGGGTAAGCCCAGTTAGTTCAACAGACAAGTCTAGGGCAGTCTGTGGAGTCATCCCACCCCCATCCTGCCCTGCCCATCCCCCAGGGGCAGCAGGAAATGGCTTGGTCTAGTTTGTGGCCAGGGCAGCAAGGCTGGCTTCCTCTAAGTCCTGTTTCCTTTATCCGGTTGTTTTGCTCTGAATCCACCAAGCTCAGCCTTCCCCTCCTCTCCATTTCCACCCTCTCCTCCGGTCCAGAGTTGGGCAGGACGGATGCATGACGTTTTAAAATCCCTAACCAGGTTGTAGGGTGGGGGTAGTGGGCTTTGTTGCCTTCCACACTACTTGAGGACAGGTCCAACGTCCCACCCACGCCCCCTGCTGTATGAGGGAGATACAACTATTGCCACTGTGAAGTGCAGGCCCCACCCTTACTGAGGCGCAGATCCCCTGGATAGACCAGGGCTCACAACCAGTCAGGCAAAGACAAGAAAAATCAGGTCATATAATTATCTACATTTATTGGGGCCTCAATGAGTGTATACACATCCTGGTCCTTTTGAGTTCAGACAATCTGAGCTGAGAGGGTGCTATCAAAACATGAATCGGTTTGTTTCCAATCTTCCATGACAAGTGGGAAAACAGGGACAGGGCTAGAATTCACCAGTAGCCATGGCACTTAGCGCAAAGAGCTTTTCCCAGCAGGTGGCGACGGCGTATAGGGCACGTAGCAGGAGCCGCCTCCTGCTGCGCGGTTGTACTGCGTGCTTCTTTGGCTGCTGCATCTGTTAGTAGAGACCAGCTGTGAGTCAGTGCATACAAATCCTGCATTCTCATAGCACATGTTTAGCCATGAGAGAAGTGTGTCATCATCAGATCAGTTGGCCCTAATTGAGTCCAAAGCCTCAGGCCATTGGTACTATAGCCCTTAGGGGAGGGGAGATTGAGGACGCATACCCTGAAGGATGTTCGGCAGTGTCTGCGCATCACTGCCTCGGTGCGCACTGCTACTGTCCATGCCGCTTTCTCTAATGCATTGTGGGGTACTCCAGCCACACTCCCAAGAAGGGTCTGACCCAAGGACTCAATAGACAGTAGGATGCTACTCTCCTGAGTTGGAAAGGGAGGAAAGCCAGAGCAGGGGGAATGGGGGTGGGGCTTGAGGAGGAAACAAATAGTTGTTTGGGGGAACCTCCCCCATACCTTTTGGGCATCACAGGAGGTCCCTGGCTGTCCCTGACCTCCACCAGCTCCAGTCAGGTTTTTCTGAATGAAGCGGTGGCGTCGGGATCCAGGCTCTGTATGTTGGACACCCAGCCCAGCCCATTGCATCGCAGCCTGCAAATCCTGGAAGATGACGGCTTGGTAGTGGCGGAGTACCTCCTGGATACTGCAGGACTGGGACCCAGGCCAGTCCTGGGCAGATCCAAGAAATGCCAGCAGCAGTAGTAGTATGTAGAAAGCAGGCTTTGGGGGCACCTGGAGAAGACACCAGGTTAGAGCTGAGAGCGTAAGCCTCCTAGCACAAGAAGTGGCCCCATAGGTACTTTGGGTGACCACAAAGGGTAATCCCTCATCTTTGAGATGCTAGGAGATAGAAAATCTCACCAAACCTGGGCAGTCCTAGAGAAGGGAATAGACAAACCAAACACATCCATTGGTACGCTAGCCATGTTCTGTGAAGTTTGTGGAGTGTGGAGTATGGCATGGGGAAATATTTTCACTGAACCCCGAAGGGCTAGGAAGGTGAAGGGCTAGGAAGGCGAAGAGAACAGGTCCAGAGACAAGGGGTGGCACTATGGTCTACGTTGGAGAGGCAGAAAAGTGAGCACCTAGAGTACTGTGGACTTGTGAGAGCTCCTTTACTTTGTTCAAGAAGTGGGGTGGGGGAGGGGGTATAGCAAGAAGTGATCCCTCATACAGCTTCATCCCTGACCATGCTCAGACCCATACCTACTAGTCACAGCCCACTCCCATCCCCCAATTGCTATTCCCTTGGTTGTTCTCTCTCATGTACATCTCAAGCCCCCTGGGTGAACAAGAAGGGGTCTAGGGATGGGAACCACGTTGTTCTTAGGCTGTACAAGAACTCCAATCTTCCTTGATAGCTCTGCTACAACCAGCCACAGAAAGCCCCAAACTATGGCAAAAACAATGGCTCAGAACTCCAAGATACACTCCCAATGGGAAGGGAAGGCTGGGAGAAGGCTCAGAGACAGCAAGAGAAGAAAAAAAGCCTGTGAACAAGTTTCCTCCCACCCAGGATGGAAAGCTCACAAATTAGGAGGACAGCCGAAGGTCCCCAGGACCCCAAGCTGGAGTTAGACAGCCTACTCGGGTTGGAAAATTAATCTTGTCAGCCCAGCGAAACGACAGGACTCAGGTTCCCAGCCCTGGCAGGAGAGCTGAACTCAATATACCACAAACTCCCATATAGAGATTGGTGGGGGTTGGGGCTTCTGCCTGGGATACCCGCAAATTTGAAGAATTCTCTTGCAAGTCACTGAGTACCATGGGCAATGGAGGGATAGTGAGAACAGCCCATCAGACCACATTAAGAACAAGAGTCAATTAGGCCAGCCAGTGAGACTGCTAGTGTATCTAGCACCAATATGGGACTGGTTGGCTGCTTAGGGAGTCTCTACAACTCAGATTTAACCTAGTATGAGAGAATAGGGTTCTGGGAAAACCAGGACATAAGCACCTGCAATGGTCATTTTACTGGGTACCATCATAAACATCTGGGGGTTTCCATGAGGCACAGGGAAAAAGACACCACCCCCCAGAGGGTTATGCCCACACCCAGCCCCTTGGCCCAAGGCCCCAGCTGCTCACCATAGGCCTCTCAGGGTCTGGCCCTCCCTTACTCTCTCTAGTAGGCCATGCACATGATCCTGGGGTCCTCTGGGTCTTTGGGTCCTCTGGGTCTTTGGGTGGCCAAGGAAGCAGGCAACTGGTGGCCACAACAGGTCCTCTACTGGCTGATGGGTCCTCCCTAGATAGAGTTGAGGGGCAGGTGGAGAGGCTTTTGAAGTTGGCTCCTTCAGCAAAGGGAGGGAGCAACAAGGGAGGGAAGGAAAAAAGTTCAATAACCCAGTCCGGCCCCTAACCCCTCCCCAACCTCTCCCCAATCACAATTAACCTGACCCTGGAGCACAGCAGCTGCTTGTTGTAGCAGATCCAGGGTTTCTCTGGGTCTTAGATTGAGTTTCCAGCCCCATAGAGACCCCTGCTCTGTCAGCAATAGTCTCTCTTGATAGGCAGGCCAGCCACCAGTCCCCAATTCATACTCAGAAAGACTTGTCCCAACTAGTTTGGAACTTGGGACTTCCCAGACTTCCATCGTTGGCCCTACTTCATCCCTCCAAACCCTGGGGTCATCCAGGAGCAAGAGGCCCAGTCCCAGGGTTGCTGTTTTCCTTTAGCATAACAGCAGCCTCTGGAACACAATTAATCTTTTGCTGAACAAAGCTCAACTTTTTCCAGCAGAAGAAAAGCAATGGTGTGTGCTGAGGAGATAGCCCAGCAGGTTAAGGCACTTGCTGCCAAGCCTTGTTTGATCCCAGGGGCCAACATAATAGAAGGAAAGACTCACGTAGGTTATCCTCTGACCTCCACAGGCAGACTGTGGCATATATGAACCCAATAAATGAATAATCCAATAAATGAATAATCCAATAAATAAATAAATAAATAAATAAATAAATAAATAAATAAGCAAGCTGGGCGGTGGTGGTACATGCCTTTAATCCCAGCACTTGGGAGGCAGAGGCAGGCGGATTTCTGAGTTCCAGGCTGGCCTGGTCTACAGAGTGAGTTCCAGGACAGCCAGGGCTACACAGAGAAACCCTGTCTCGAAGAAAAAAACAAAAAACACACCCATAAATAAATAAGGAGTTGTTGACCATCTCAGTAACAAAAATACCCTCCATTCCCACAGACAGGAAAGACAACCTGGACACTACAGGCTATCCAGACTTTTCCACAGCCCTACAGAAAACTTTACCCAAGTATCCTCTTCTGTAACTGCTCCACTCCACTGCATTCAGTTCAAGAGTTGAAAACAGTCAAAAGATGAATCCACCAACAGCTTGATGTTGTAGTCAAGTTCTTTGCCCTTCATCTGTGAAAGAACTACTGGGAATGGTCCCTCATCATAGGAAACCCCATGGATTTCTCCACAGAAATACCCAAGCAGCTCTGTTAAGACATTCCTTGGGACAGAAGCAAGAAGTACTTCCCCAAGCCAGCACACAAGAACCCATCAATCACTCAGCAGGTTTTGCTCCTGTCCTCTTGACTGTCCTGTCAGGGTTCCTAGAACCACAGAAGAGCGAGCTCACACCTTCCAAGTTAAGCAATGGTACCTGCCGAGTTTCATTTTACCTCAGATGACTACAGAACAATGGGGACTTCTACAAGCCTTTCAATCTTGGTCCCCATGTGACCTTCAGCCTCTTGTATCACAGACTCTTGTATCTGTAACAGAGCTTATTATTTTCCATATAGCCTGTACTCTTACCATCTCCACAAAAATCTCAGTAAGCCCTCGGTACCCAACTATGCTGCTTCTGGAGCACATAAGCACTTGCAGGAAGCTACATCCAAACCAGACTTGACATGACTATCATTCATGGAGAAGAGACGCCAAGGACAAAACAAAAAAACAAATGAGGCCCTAGCCCCAGCATAACTCTAAAAATCTTTAATGAATAAAAGACAGACAGTGTAGGTTTTATGCTCATTGTTCACATGTTGCTCTATAAGTCCCTTGTCCTCCACCCCTGCTATCAGAAGGTATTTTTGATGCGGGCAGCCACCAGCACTAGGATTTCCCCAATCTTTCTTTGCCAGTTGGTGATATCCTTGGACACAGCACACCACAGCTCTCCATGTCGGGGCTCTGCATTCTCACAGCGTTTCCTCACCTCCTCCTGTTGCTCCTGGGAAGACCAGAGGGTACTTTAGGTGGATTCCTTGTAAAGTTTACATCTTGTGAGGTACAGGTCTTCCCTGTCCCCTTGTAGATCTGGCCCCAGCAGATTTCAAGCCACCTCCTTCTCTTGTGGAACATGTCCTCAAGGTCAGTGTATCTCTATGTGGATTCCCACACGCTGCCAGGCGCACTCTCTAAACTAGGTGCTTCCTAGATTCAACATAGTCTAGCTTCTACTTCCAACGAGGACCCCAGGACACCCTGGCTCCCCTGCTTTATAAGCAATGGTTCCAACAAAGCTCAACAGGAGAGGGGCTCCTAGTCTTGGCCACTTCCTGTCTCCCCTTCCCCAGGGATCAGATGGAGCTTTCTACTGTCTCAGGAGTAGCTAGGGAACAGGCAGATTATTACTGCATACCAATGTGCTAGTGTAGCCTCACCTCAGTGCCATGCTGCAGTTCAAATTTGTAGAAGAAGGCCCAGGCATCCCCCAGATCTGAATCAATCTTTACAGTGCGATGGAACCACTCCCGAGCCTTGGTGATCTTTCTTTCACTCCAGAACAACCTGTGACGGGAGAAGTACTTAGAGCAAGGGACACAGCATAATGTCTACCATGTTTGGGAGTCACTCTTCTATGTAGGTGATCAGCTGCACCCTTCTCCTGGTAAGACCAGCAAGCCTAGGCATATGTTATAGAAAGGTCTGAGTCATGATTCAGGGCTACCTGGAGGTCATTCCAGATCCTTCACTGATCCACATTGCTTTTTAGAACATTTACACACAGTGAGATCTTAATTTTTCTTTTCTTTTTTGTTTTTTTAAGATAGGGTTTCTCTGTAAAACTATCCTGGCTGTCCTGGGATTCACTCTGTACACCAGGCTGGTCTGGAAGTCACAGAGATCTGCCTGCCTCTGCTTCCAGAGTACTGGGGTTAAAGGCATGCACCACCGTCACCAGGCTAGATTTTAACTTCTTAAAACTATCTGGGCCAAATACAATTTGAAACTAACCTTGACAAACATTAATTAAGGCAGATTAAAAAAAAACCCTGAAATCTCAGACTGCTCCTTAATTAGATACCAACCCCAAACTATTAACCTCCCTTGTCTATCTCTTGTAGCAACTTAAGCAAACACAAAGATTGGCTCCCACAGGTCAGTTCTGGAGACCTGAGCCCACTGGAGTTGCAGTTCCATGGCACTTGACCATAGTGCAAGATTGTAACTGATACTCATAGACATTTGAATAACAACCTGAAGAGAAGTCTGGCAGGAAGCCAAGAAACTGGACTGTTAGAAACTAACTTAGAAATGGGGCATGGGGTACAGGCCTTTAATCCAAGCACCCGGGAAGCAAAGGAAGGTGGATCTCTGAGTTCAAAGCCTGCTGGTTTACAGAGTCCCAGGATGGCTACATAGAGAAACCCTGTCTTAGAAAAAACAACAACAAAAAAGAAACCAACTTAGGGTCGCATGGTAACCCCCCTCCCCACTGCAAAACTGGTAGTTACTTTAGTGTAGCAGGTGAACAATGGGGAGGATGGCATGGCTTGCTGTGTGGGATACTATGGCAGGGGCAAGACTTGGGGCAGTATTCACCTGGTCTCAGTGAAGCAGCTGGTGCACAGCTAACCTTTCCACTGCAGGCAGCTGTTTGGGCTGCTTTCAGGTTCCAAATGGAGTAATTTCATGCTGATAACTTGATTGTTTTTTAAGCCATATAATACTCTTAATTGCTCGGTGTTAGATAAACTGTGATTTAAAGAACATAAACTCAAGATAGGAGGCACATGGAACACTGGCTTAGGAACAGCAAGGAGTGACTTATTTACTTTAATAAAGCCTTTTGTAAGGTTTATGGCTGCTCTGGCTTGAGGGCATATAGAAGTTACTCTGGGAAAAGGAAGCCGGTCATCTGATAGGGCTACAGCTACTACAGGTGCCAGGTAGCAATGTGAAGGTAGCTACGCCAGAACCTCAACACTCAATGCCACTTAAATAAAAACAAATTTGTTCTAAGGCTCTGCTTCCACAAGTGGCATGATCCTGTACTGGAAGGTGATAGGTCACTTGATGACATTCCAGATGAACCATGGCTAATCATCTCTGCACTCCGAGACAATGGATTATAGCAGATTATTCCCCAGGCCACTGAGCCGTAAGGGTCTGAGTTCTGCTAACACAATGAAAGTGCAAGCCTCTTGGCTCTTTGAGCAGTGATAGTGATACCTTTAGTCCCAGCTGTCAGGAAGCAGAGGAAGGCTGATCTCTGAGCTTGAGACCAGCCTGATCTACAAAGTGAGTTCCAGGACAGTCAGGATACACAGAGAAACCCAGTCTCAAAACAACAACAACAACAACAACAAACAAACAAGCAAAAAACCTGTCAGATAAAGCCCCCTCAGTCAAATGGGTTTGGCTTAATACTTAAATTCTGTATGGACCAATATCAACAAATCTGTCTTGCATGTAATCCAGACCCCATGTGGTATTGAAACAAAGGGCACAGTCCCATCAGAAGCCTGGGGCTGAGGATGAGCAGGATGAGCCAAAGAACCCAGGAGGATTGAGAAGAGGGAGTGACCAGATAGATGTCTAGACAGCACCTCAAGGCCTCTAGCAAGAGAGTGCTGCCCAGAAGACTGGAACAGGAGTTCTGGCAGCTGAGGTCCATGTAGCTCATCCTATGCAAACAAAGTGAGCATAGCCAGGCAAAGATGTTGGCAAAACTATACCAGAACCCCAAGTAATTCCAAAAGAACTATTACTCACTTAGCCACAGCTAAAAGCACATGGGGGTCATGTTCACACTTCTTCAGGGCATCCACGCTCTTGGTCTTTCTCTGGGGCCTTGCCTCAAGGAAGACAGCTTCAGACCACAGAATACCTGAAATTCACAAGCAAAAATCTATCCCTCAGCTTCACTTCTGGCTTCAGAAATGTACCCTCTTCTTCAGGCTGCCCAAAACGAGTGTATACAGGGCAACCACAAGGGTCTTAAGTATCCACCTACCCAGTAACCTGAATTATATCAGCTTTGCTAGAACAGAATTGGACAGCTTTCATTTTTACTGAGTCAGCAAGCAGGCAATGGGTAATGATAATCTGAAAGCACTATTACACACTGTTGTTAAAAATAAAGAAAGCAGCCAGGTTTGATGGTGCATGTCTTTGATCCCAGCACTTCGGAGACAGAGGCAGACAGATCTCAAGTTCAAGGCCACCCTGGTCTATAAAGTAAGTTCCAGGACAATACTCAAGATTGTAACACAGAGAAATCCTGTAGAAAAAGAAAGAAAGAAAGAAAGAAAGAAAGAAAGAAAGAAAGAAAGAAAGAAAGAAAGAAAGAAAGAAAGAAAGAAAGAAAGAAAGAAAGAAAGAAAGAGAGAGAGAGAGAGAGAGAGAGAGAGAGAGAAGGAGGGAGGGAGGGAGGGAGGGAGGGAGGGAGGGAGGGAAAGAAGAGGGAGAAAAGAAGAGAAGAGAAGAGAAGAGAAGAGAAGAGAAGAGAAGAGAAGAGAAGAGAAGAGAAGAGAAAAGAAAAGAAAAGAAAAGAAAAGAAAAGAAAAGAAAAGGATAGGATAGGATAGCTAGGCATATGACACATGCCTGAAATCTAAGTATTTGAGAATTCAAGAGCTGAAGCAGGAGGATTATGATATAGAAGCTAACCTAAGCTACAAAGTAAGTCTACCAAAAAAATCAAAATCAAAACCAAACTAAAACAAAATAAAACTACCACTACTAGCACAACAAAAAAAACTTAGCAAGGCAGATGGCGTAAGCTGTAATTTTAGGGAAATGGAATCGGAAGAGTAGAGGAATTCACGACCAGCCTTTATATATTGTGTCTGAGACCATTATGGCCTATATCAAACAAACAACCAAAGTACTATTCTAAATACCTAGTATTACTTTAACTCTGTACAATAACATAGAAATAATACAAACACTAATAGAAGAGATTCCTGAGTAGTAGGTTAGAGCAATCTCCATTATCCTCTTTTAAAACTCAAATTTCTTCAAGTGACATATATTTCTCTTTCTTTTTCTTTTTAAGACAGGGTTTTTCTGTGTATAAGTTCTGGTTGTTCTAGAACCCACTTTGTAGACCAGGCTAGACTTAAAACTTAGTGTCTCTGCCCCTTGAGTGCTGGGATTAAAGGTGTATGACACCACTGCCTGACTATATTTATTATATACCACATGTAAGAAAAATAATAAAAGTTAAAATTTGGCTTAAGGGGCTGGAGAGATGACTCTGAGATTAAGTGCACTGACTGCTCTTCCAGAGGTCCTGAGTTCAATTCCCAGCAACCACATGGTGGCTTGCAACCATTTGTAATAGGATCTGATGTTATCTTCTGGCACACAGGTGTACATGCAGATAGAGTACTCATATGCATACATCTTAAAAAAAAAACTTGGCTTAAAAAAATGATAGTGCCTCAGAACATGAAATCAAACTGTCCCATACTAGAACTGAGGTTTTAGTCTGAAGTCTAAGCACATCAGTGAAGCTAGAATAAAATTGGACACACAGGTTGTGTCTTAAAAGAGTCCCTGGAAGTCAACTGATCCCATCCCACAGAAGATTTCCTCTGTGCCATACTACATGGCCAGGAGTCCTTACCAGAGTTAGGGCACTCCTGCAGCGCCTTGGCCATGAGGGTATTGGCGATGTTCTTCAGTCCTGCCCGGTACTCCAACCGCACTGATTCCAACCTAGGAAAACAGGCCCAGGAATGGGACATCCCCATCTATCATAGCATAACCAACTACTCTAGCTGGCCTTCTGCCAGAGAGACCCCTTTAAAAGCCTTTTACATTTTTACTTTATAATTATTGTCATGCCACCACACACATGGAAGTCAGAGGACCACTATTGGAAACTGCTTCCAACAATGGGTTCCATAAACCAAACTCAGATTGTCAAATTTGCTCAGCAAGTGCTCTTTCCATTGCTCATAAAGGAAGGCTCTTGTCTTGTAGAAGGGGCTTAGAATTTCATTCTCTACACAGATGGCAGCACTGGTATCCACAGACTGTTAGAAGGCAGAAGCCCCATCTGAGATCCCAGACTCTACAGGATCCAGAAACAAGTGAAGACAAGGGAACAAGAGCAGACCCTACGTGATCACTACATGGCAGGTACCTTAGAATGACCCCCCTCAGCAGTGTCCTCTCTCATTCCAGTCTAACCCTTAGCTGGACTCTGCATCTATTACCCACACCTTGTCATGTGGCCCAACCTGGCATAACTCATTAGCTTTTTCCACTGATCTCTCAGGTACTAGGGAATACTAGTACCACCATACTTAGCTCCCTCTGGCAAATTTCTTTGTGTTATTCAAGTACTCCTGTTACCTCTTTTATAGTTTCTATACTTTCTCAGTTTCATTTCCTGACATCTTAGAACACTTAACCAAAAGCACACATACCATCTAGACTCAGCTCTCCCAACAGGACTATGACCCTCATAGAAGCTGTCACCTATTATTGAGTCCACAGGAGCCTGGGCTAAAATGAAGAAGGAGCTGAAGACAGCTTCCAAAGAGGGAACTGAGATGATTACCAAGAACTCACCATAGTCCAGGGTTCTTTGGGTTTTTCAGACGAGATTTCTCTAAAATGGCCCGAGCACGAGTCAGCTGCCCAATCTTTTCCTCTAGCCGGGAAAGCAGGAGCCATAGTGGTGTGGAGTGAGGACATTTCTTCAGCTGTCACCAAAAAATTGTACAAGGTAAGAGCTCAGAGAGCATCTACAAAAGACTAAGAATTGTGGTCAGCTTCTAGGAGCACTTTAGGACTGTTAGACATGTACTTCATACTCAACATGGCTTTGTGGTGTATACATGCAAACAGGTATGCATCGGTTTACTGTGTTTGACCGTGTTGTGTACATGTACAACAAGGATGGCTTAGGACTCTGAATATGTGTCATGCACATGTGTATACAGGGTGTGCACTTCATATATAATGTGCTCATTGTGCTACTTTTTTTTTTGTTTGTTTTTTTGAGTCAGGGTTTCTCTGTGTAGTCCTGGCTGTCCTGGAACTCACTCTGTAGACCAGGCTGGCCTTGAACTCAGAAATCTGCCTGCCTCTGCCTCCCAAGTGCTGGGATTACAGGCGTGCGCCACCACTGCCCGGCCTCATTATGCTACTTTTGATGTACTGAACAAACTCTATATATCCAAAACACAGGGTGTGTAACTTTGTAGGGAAAAAACAGTGCCCACAGTGACAGGAAGAACAAAGGCTCAATTCCAACCCAAAGGTTCTATCCCTGACCACTGGCCCTCTATTTCTTTCAGAGTGTGGGGAAATGACTAATGCCAGGTCATACTGCTGGGTTCCCTGAAATATCTTGATAGAGGCTCACCCCCTGGTTGTAGGCCTCCCGGGCCTTCTCCATCAGTTCTCCCTGCTCCTCAATCTGCCCCTTCATCATCCACAGCTTGGGGAAATCTTCATAGTGCCTCAGAGCCTCCTCACATAGTTCCTGCGCAGCAGTGATGTTGCCCAGCACCCACTCCAGCTTCACAGACTTCATGAACACCTGCAAAGCAGAGAAGCACTATCACGTGAGGGACACTTCCACCATTTATCACATCACATGCTTGAAGTCACAGAATCTTCACACATCTGTCCTGGGCCTCGTTTTTGTATAGCAGATCTGTGAGTACAAAGGGTGTAGACAAATAAAGGGATGCATGTTAAAGCCCCATACCAAGACAGGCTGGGGTCTGAGCTGTGCCACTCATCTTGCTCCTTCCAAATGCCATGCAGGAGCCAAGAGGCACCCCACCAGCTCTCCCCAACCCACCAGACACCACTCACACGGGCAGTGGGTGCGCTGCTTCGAGCCTTGGCCAGTAGCCTCCGGGCTCGCTCATATTCATTGTTCTCTGACTCCAGTTTCACAGCAGCCAGCCAGATCTCTTCACTGTTGGGGTTGGCCTGAAGAACAAACACAGCTGCATCAGAAAGGCTCAGCACGAAAGTGACCAAGGCTAGATCACAGTTAATCAAAAACAGGCAGTCTGAAAACTGAGCTGGTCCTCTTCCTGATGCAGGACTAGTATTAATAGTACACTCCTATACAAGCTACAAACTAGGGGATGACAGGGTAGACCTCAGCCAGGACCCAAGCTTACCTGAAGGAAAAACAAAACAAAACAAAACAAAACAAACCCAACAAAAAACCCCAAACCCCCACATCTGTTTTTACTCCTTGTACAGCGATGAAGCAACAATGCTAGAGCTCTAGAGTCACCCTCTCTAGAATCTAAACAGCCTCTGAAATGTGTGTGAGGAGCTGCTGTATCTAACTTAATCCCTCCCCCATGGCTAGCCACACCATGTGGTCAGGGTAGAAAGATGTTTAAGGTGCAGATAATGAAGTGTAAAGGGCTTGCAAAGACATGGGCCAAGCCACACAAGCACACAGTCCAAGAGATGTAAAAGTGGTGCACTCAAAACTTGCACCCACCCTCCTTTGGCACTTCTGCTACAAGGCCATGGTGCCTACCATTTATGCGAAAGGAGAATCAACCATCTTAGAACTCTTGCATGCAACTAGAGGAGAAAAATGTATGTGGAAAGAACATCAATTACCCTGCACAGCACTATTACCTGCTCCTGTGTCCTTTCCAGGTGACAGCTGGAGCAAAAGATTGACCCAAGTTAGCTCTTTTTCTGGTGTTTCTGTTGTCTCACAAGAGACAGACTTTACTGTGATCCTAGGCTGATACCAGACTGATATTTATATAGCACCCTATAACTTATTAAAAAGAATCTAACACCTATGTTATGTTATGATAAAATATTATGATTTTTTTGATAGAAATATTTTTCAAATGTTACATGTTGACTGGGGAGATATCTCAGTGGGTAAAGTGCTTATTGGGCAACCACATAAAAGCCAGGCATGGCAATGCACATCTGTAACCCCAGTACTGGAGAGTGGGGTTTATCTGATGTCCAGATAAACCAAGATGGCAAGCTCTAAACTCCAGGTTCAGTGAAAGATCCTGTCCTAAAAACAAAACAAAACAAGCAAAAAACCAAGGGGAAGGTAATAGAGGAAGGCACTCTAGGTTGACCTCTAGTATGCGCACCCCCCCACACACACACACACATACACACAGAGTTACCATGCCTGTCACATATACACTATACATGTTGTAACAGCCAGACCTAGTCAGTCCAGGTTAAGTATGACTGTTTTAATGGGGCCCCACTCTCAAAGAGGCACTAAAACACCCCGGCAAGAGGCACTAAAACACTCCGGCGGCTTATGCTTTGGTCTTGTACTCTGGAATACTTGGCCTATAGTTATACTAGGTAGAAGGGACTAAGAGGTCAATGTTCCTGATTGTTGTATTCTTCATGCTTTGACTCCATATATCAAGCCATGCACATTTAGTGTCTCTATTTTTTTTTTTTTTTTTTTTTTTTTTTGGTTTTTTTGAGACAGGGTTTCTCTGTGTAGCCCTGGCTGTCCTTGAACTCAGAAATCCGCCTGCCTCTGCCTCCCAAGTGCTGGGATTAAAGGCGTGCACCACCACTGCCCAGAAATTTAGTGTCTCTAGACTATACCATGGCATATTGTAAAAAATATATATATATATAAATTTTAAGGCTACAGTAGCACCAGGGCTGAGTTTGTGTTCATGGTCCCTTCCAGGGCAGGTATCCTTCACCTACCTGAAAGGCCAGGGCCAGGATGCTCCTTGCTGCAGGTACATCCCCTGCCAGCCACTTCGACTTGGCACCCATGAGCCACAGTACCTCTGCCTTGGGGCAGTGGGCCACAGCCCTCTGCAAGAGTGCTTCCAGAGACTCCCTGCAAGATAGAGAGCATGGTCACTAGGGCCAGGGCCATAAATCAGAGCATACAGCTACCAGGATGCTGAAAAGACAGTTACCACTCCAAAGTTCGGTACTATTAATGATTTACGAGATTTTACGATGGGGAGAGTGTGGGGAAATCTTTCCTTCCAATAAAGAATCTAAAATCAAGTACTGAAGAGTGCTCTATAAAGCAAAGCATTGTTTAAACAGCAGAGCCTTTTATAGCCATGTATCCTGGGGCACTGATAACATGGCAGTCTGGTGACAGTGAAGGCCTTTTTATCTTGAAGCACAGAGGATACCCTGGTTTCATTAATAAAGATTAAGGTCCCTAACCCTGTCTCCCTCCCAAAAGAAGGTCTCACTGAGAGTGATTTAAGGACATTACTGAGCAAGAATATTTGTCAGCCTTGGATACTGGGTATGAAGTCTCTGGGTTATCTCTAGCCACTACTACCTCTTGGTCACACCACCTTTGATGATGAACCCTATAAGCCCTCATGTTCAAGAGCAAACCAAAGAATATGCAAAACCATATCATACAGAAAGTGCCTACAGAAACAACACCATGCTCCCCAGAGGCCCCACCCCCCCTACCCCCCAACCCCCCCCCCCCAGCCCAAGTATTGATGATTTTCCTCATCAGTCTGTGAGCTAGCAGCACAGAAAAACTAGGTTGTGGGAGGAAACTAACCATTGAAACGTGAGGTAGGCAGCAGCAAACACTAAGGCTATGAGTCATGACTATACCAAGTGACATTCTACAAAGTGAATCATAAGGATCCTTTTAGAAAGGCCTCAAGTCCCCTAAGGAGTTAACTCAGAAATACTAAGGCAGCTGGCAGAGTAAGGAAAAGGCATTAAAGAAATTAACATCAAATAACATCAGAAAAGAAACAAGGGCTCAAAGTCACAGCTGCAACTTTGTTGAAACCAACAAGGTTCTGTGTCCACCCAAATAGGGAAGAGCTGAAGTCCCATAAGAGGATGATATAGGGTACCCAGGGACATGAGCCCCAAACCCTAGAGAGTTACACATTTAAAACAAGAAATCACAATGCCTAATTTAATCAGCATTTACAGCCAATAAGGCAGACCCAAACGTTTTTCCAATTAAAGGGTACAATTAAAGGAAATTGTCAAGGACCTCCTTCTGTGTACAAAAACCAGCCAAACCCCAAAAAGCTAGAGCAACGCAAATGAAAAACAGACTGCATAGCCCTGGTACTCTACCGCCCACTGCTAAAGGCAGTGCCCCAGCATTAACAGCCTGCATTGGAAACTCTTAGACCCAAGGGGCACTAGTAAAAGAACAGGCTTCCAAGATGCCTTGGTTTCTCAACTATAAAATAGTGATAATCCAATCACTGAAGAGCTATAAAGAATGAGGCAGTTTCAAAGTCCCAAGGGCCACAAAAGTATAACTTGCTCACAACCACAGAGAAACAGCCCCAAATTGGTGTCATGCAGGGAAGTGAGGTTTGAATCTAGCACCATACAAATAGGAAGTAGAAACTGACCACATACCTGGTACCATGGTTCTTCTCAAAGTACGCAGCTCGTAACCACACACTTTTCTTGCTGGGGAAGACTTGCAGGGCATAGGCATATATGGCTCGCGCACACTCCAGGGCATTGTGGGCCACACACTAAAGCAGAGAGACACTATGAGGATGGTAATTCAGGACTGCCATCTGGCAGATAATCATGCTTTCTTAAGTCTCTTGCAATTCTCAGTAATGACGTCTGGTAGCAAATATGCAGTGGCACTGATCTAATTAAGCTACAGTCTAAGACAGGAACACCTGGGGGTGGGGATACAAATGCTGAGAACGTCCAGAAGGCAGCCTTCTGGGCCTGGCAAAAAAGGAGAGCCGATAAGAGGAGTACTAGTTCTCACCTGCAGGATAACATAGACACATACACATGTGTAGGGCTATGACTAAGGCAAGTGTGTATGCATGCACATATACTAGGTTATACTACACACACATATGAACACACACATGTGTGTGTTGTGTTTATATGTATGTATATGTGTGTGTATCACATGGTGATTTTTTTTTGTTTGTTTGTTTGGATTTGGTTTTTTCGAGACAGGGTTTCTCTGTATAGCCTTGGCTGTCCTGGAACTCACTTGGTAGACCAGGCTGGTCTCGAACTCAGAAATCCACCTGCCTCTGCCTCCCAGAGTGCTGGGATTACAGGTGTGCACCACCACCACCCGGCCCACATGTTGATTTTTAACTAGGAGTACTATTTATTAAGCTATTCAAAACCTGTACAAGACAAATGAACACAAAGAGGTTAGAAGCCCAACAGTCTAGTAGAAATCACAGCAGACACCATTAGGCTCTGCTTCCTTTAGTCTCCCCAACCCCATCCTATCCTCCAACACTAGGGATTAAACCCAATGCTAGGGCCTTGTAGTGATAAGCACTCTACCATCAAGCTACATTCTTCACCCTTTTCTATTTGTTATTCTGAAACAGTTTATTTTAGTTACCAGGCTGGCCTTGAAACTGCAAGCTCATCTTAGGGCTGCACCATTAGGCCTAGAGCTTCTAAATTTTTCTATGTTCAAGTGATTTTAGGGGCTGGAGAGATGACTCAGTGGTTAAGAGTGCTTGCTATTCTTACAGAGGATACAAGTTTGGTTGCCAACACTCAAATCAAGTAGTTCACCAGTAACTCCAGTACCAGGGATATGGTGCCCTCTTCTGACCTCTACAGGTATCTGTAAACATGCAGCACATGTACACATACATGTATGGCCTCCATAGGTCCATAGGGAGTGGCACTATTAGAAACCCTGGTGGCATTGTTGGAGCAGGTGTGGCTTTGTTGCAGGAGGTATACTACTCAGGGGTGGGCTTTGAGGTCTCAGAAGCTCATGCCTGGCCAAGGTGTCACTGTTATGTACAACCCTTAGCTCTTCCTGTCTGCCTACTCAGTGCCACACTTCCTACCTTGACAATAGTGGAATAAACCTCAGAAACTATAAGCCAGCCTCAATTAAAATGTTTTCCCTTGGGCCGGGCGTGGTGGCTCATGCCTGTAATCCCAGCACTTGGGAGGCAGAGGCAGGCAGATTTCTGAGTTCGAGGCCAGCCTGGTCTACAGAGTGAGTTCCAGGACAGCCAGGACTACACAGAGAAACCCTGACTCAAAAAACAAAAACAAAAACAAAAAAACAACAACAACAAAAAAAAGTTTTCCCTTATAAGAGTTGCTGTGTTCACAGTGTTTCTTCACAACAATATAAACCATAAGACATGCATACACATGCACACAAATAAAAATAAATCTTAAAAAAAAATAAAACACACCTAACATTCATATTCATAAAGTAACAAGTAGGGGTTGGAGAGATGGGTTAGCAGTTACAAGCACTGGCTGCTCTTCCATAAGACCGGGGAGTTCAATTGCTAGCACCCACATGGTGGCCCACAATAACTGCCTATAACTCAAGTCCCAGGGGCTCCAACACCTACTTCTGGCCTCCTTGAGCACTGCATGCACACGGTGCACAGATACATGCAGGCAAAATATCCATACTAAAAGAAAAGAAAAGAAAAAAACAAAGAAAAAGTGATAGGTAGTGAATGGCTCAGTAGGTAAAGGTCTACATAGTAACTACGTAGTAACTAACAAGTTAAATTCAATCTCCAAGACCCATATAGTAAAAAGAAACAATCAAGTCCCATGCAAACTGTCTTCTGACTGTCCCGCATGCTGTAAAAATGCACACACATACACTTAATTTTTTTTTAGTGATAGGTAATATCAACTGACAAACCCAGTCACAAATGCAGTGACAACATCCAATGAGAGCTAGTTTAAAGGATCTTCATGGTGATTGTAAGACCCAATAACATACTGAACAGGCTCAGATTCTTATTCTTAGGCTAAGAGAAGACTAAGGGCTCCCTTCCTGGAAAAATAATCACGTCCTATGATCTGCAGACAGCACCCAGGAAGCAGGGACAGGCAGATCTTTCAGTTTGAGGCCAGCTTTATCTACACAATGAGTTCCAGGGCTGCAGAGGCTACACAGAGAAACTTTGTCACTCAAAAACAAAAAAACAAAAAAGGAGAGGTCTGAATCTAGGGGTAAGTTAATAGCAAGTAGGGAGAAATGAGGTCAAGCTATTATAATTGTAAATGACATAGTACCGGGAGCTGGGTGTGATAGTGCACATCTTTAATCCCAGCACTTGGGAGGCAGAGACAGGCAGATCTCTGTGAGTTTGAGGCAAGTCTCATCTACACAGTGAGTTCCAGGCCAGACAGACCTACACAGAAAAATTCTGTCTTGAAAGAGAGAGAAGAAAAGAGAAGAGAAGAGAAGAGAAAACAGAAACAGAAACAGAAAAGCCCAGGTAGGGCTGCACTCACAGCAAAACTCCTGGTCAGGTATCTTCATAGAGGAGAGATATCAATGAGCCCGTTAGTGTACAGAATATGTGTAGAAACAGGTGTGAAAGGAAGAGAAAGGTATACTGAGATTTTCATCAGACCCAATCCCTCCTGTATCAATCATATGAGCTGGCTCTGATTCAACCATCAGAGAAGTTAAGAAGGACCTTTTCTAGGGTGTTGTACCCTGACCAGGAATATGTATCTAGAAGGGTTGGTCTTAGACAGGGCAGACCTGGTCTATACACTTCTGTGTGGCTGCTGCCCAAAATTTTTTTTTTGCCTTAACTGCCTATAACATCAAGTAATAGTGTCCAGGGCCCAGGGTGATAGGCCAACCCACATAGGAAGGAGCACTAGGAGTACCCCATATTTCTAAACACATGAGAAACATTACTTCTCATTCCTGCACAAAAAGAAAACAGCTGTGGGACTGTGGTGTGAGACAGTCTGTAGCTTGGTTGGGCAAGGCCACTCTAGAGACTCAACTCTATAATCCTGTGGCCATCAGTCACGTGTAGCCAGGCCTCTAGTGTTCTGGCTAGACTCCACCTCTGCAGTCACCCTGCTACAGTCAAGCTTTCCCTGCCCCTCCTGGCTGTTGCCAGGTAACCCAGCTTACTATCAATGGAGGCTTCCTGCCCCTCCTCACTCTCTCATCCCGCTCCCTTATCTCTCTCTTTCTCATCTCTCCCCACCTCTCTTCTTTCTCCCTCTTCCACATGGTCATGGCCATCCCTCATCTCTCTATCTTCTCTTTCTCTTTTTTCTTCTCTATCTCCCTTTTCTCTCTATTCTTTTAATAATAAAGCATCAAAACTGTCTCTTTTATTAAACCCGCCACATAAGAGCACAGAAGAAGCCTCAGCAGGGAAAGGATCCAAGCCACCTCGCAGCCAAGCAGCTCATAACAGGTATTCAGGGCTGTGCAAACAGCCTTGCCCCTCTGGTCAGGTAGCCTTCTTGCTCCACAGATATTCGGCTGCCAGCACTCCCTACCCTGGCGCGCGGTGCCAGCCCTCCTTATCCCAGTGCAGTTCTGCCAGTTTCCCTATTCCCCTTCGTGGGCTCTGCCTGCCAGAGTCCTCTCATATGTGGGACCTGCCGCTGCACTCTCGTTTTCTTTTCTTCCCCCACAAACAGCTATGGTTAATGAGTAAGTGTAGATAAGAAAAATGAGAAAAGCTGAGCATAAGATCCTGAGATGCTCACACCTGCAATGCCAGCACCCCAGTGGCAGAGAGAGGTAGATTCTTGAGTTCAGGACAACCTGAACAATCTTTACATCAAAAAAAAAAAAAAAAAAAAAAAAAAAAGAGCCAGGTGGTGGTGGCCCACGCCTTTAATCCCAGTACTTGGGAGGCAGAGGCAGGCAGATTTCTGAGTTCGAGGCCAGCCTGGTCTACAGAGTGAGTTCCAGGACAGCCAGGGCTACACAGAGAAACCCTGTCTTGAAAAACAAAAATAAAAAACAAAGAGATCAAAAAAAAAAATAAAGAAAGAAAAGGAAGAGCCAGGGCTACACGCCTTTACTCCCAGCATTTGGGAGACAGAGGTGGGCAGATCTCTGAGTTTGAGGCAGCCTGATCTACACAAACCAGGACAGCAAGGAGTACAGACAAACCCTATCCCAAAACACACACACATGAGGCGGGCAGTGGTGGCACACACCTGTAATCCCAGCACTTGGGAGGCAGAGGCAGGCGGATTTCTGAGTTCGAGGCCAGCCTGGTCTACAGAGTGAGTTCCAGGACAGCCAGGGCTATACAGAGAAACCCTGTCTCGAAAACACACACACACACACACATACACAGAGAGAGAGAGAGAGAGAGAGAGAGAGAGAGAGAGAGAGAGAGAGAGAGAGAGAGAGAGAGAGAATCAGTCTCCACACAATGGCACCACAGCTAGCAATGAATCATCGATCTACCCAGATGAACACTCTTCATTACTGCACAGTTTCAACCCACAAAATTTTTGTAAAGGGCTTACAGACTTACGCTACAGGTCAGTGATACAGCACTCACCTAACATGTACTAAGTCCAAAAATAATAAAGTAACAAACTGAACTAGAGGCTGGGGCAAGAAGATCCTAATTTTGAGACGAGCCTAAGCTACACAACAAGATCTTTTCTCAAAAACTCAAAAGAAAAGACTGAGGATGCAAAGCGTTTAGTAGAATGCTTCATTGCCTGCCATTTACAGGGTCTTGGGTTCAATCTCTAACACCACATGACACTAGTTCACACCTAGAGCTCTAGCACTTGGGAGGTAAGGTATGAGGATCAGAAGTTCAAGATCATCTTCAGTTACACATGAAGTGTAAGGCCAGACTTGTCCACATAAGAAGTTACCTCAAAAAATAGAAGTGGGAGCTGAAGAAATGGCTCAGCAGTGAAGAGCACTGGCTGCCTTTCCAAAGGACTTGGCACAACTTTTTGTAACCCTAGTTCCAGGGGATGTGTTGTTTTCTTCTGGCTCTGTGAGCACTGAAGACACATGCGGTTCACATGAAGCTAAACCACTCATTTACATTAAATAATAAATAAGTAAATGAAAAGTAAGTAAGTAAGTAAGTAAGTAAATAAAAGTTTTAAAGAGCCCCAAACCAAATCAAAACAGAAAATCACCACTTGGCATATATCATAGAAACAACCATTTCAGTGAAAAAACATTTTTCATTACTTTGGCTTAGAGGCTCTTGCCTGTAAACTTTGCACTTGGGAGACTAAAGGACTGCTGTCAGTTTGAGGTCAGCCTGTACTATACAACAAGACCATCTAAAACAAAGAAATGGGAAAAAAAAAAAAAGAACAAATAACAAAAACAACCATTATTAACAGATCCTTGCCAGGCAGTGGTGGCTCACACCTTTAATCTTAGCACTTGGGAGGCAGAGGCAGGTGGATTTCTGAGTTTGAGGCCAGCCTGGACTACAAGAGTGAGTTCCAGGACAGCCAGGGCTACATAGAGAAACCCTGTCTCGAAAAACCACAAAAAAAAAAAAAAAAAAAAAAAAAAAAAAAAAAAAGAGCTCAACAGGAATATATCCTTTGTATGAAGGAAGACCTGACACTATACTGCCAAAGACAAACCTCAATCAAGCCACAAACAAATATAATAAACAGCCAGGTCAAAATGTATTCTGTAAAACCATTCGCCCCTAATACTCAAAAATCTAGATTTGGGTAGGGGATGTAGCTTCATGGTAGAAGACTTGACCAATATATCCACATCCCTGGTCCCTGGTCCCACCCTAGCGTCAGATAACGAACCAGTCAAATAAGTAATGAAAAGGAGATTCATGACACAAAGACAGATTGAAACCTTTTCAAGGTCTTTCTCAGGTCAAGGTTGACCTGAGGCTGCATAGCCCTGGCTATTTTGGGTGCCGGGATTAAAAAGGTGAGCCACCATCACCTGGATTAAGTATATATAATATATATAATATGTATTATACATTATATACATTTTTTTAAAGGAGAACACCTAGGAAGTTGGTGAGATTCAAGGAAGATCTAAAGACTGTGAATGACATGTTCCAGCCTCACTTTCTGATCCTGACACTATGTGCTAAGGAACCCACAGCAGTGTGTAGAGTGTAGGTAAATGATGCAAGTGTGCAAAAGTGTGAAGAGTGATAAGGCACATAGGTAAAGTGAGTAAGTATGAGGAATAAGGATAAAGGGCATATAAACTCTAATCTGTAATATTCCTGGGTATCTGAAAAAAAAGTTTTTTTTGAGACAAGGTTTCTCTGTGTACCCAGGCTGTCCTAGAACACGGTCTATAGATCAGACTGGCCTCAAACTCAGAGATCCATCTGCCTCTGTCTCCGAATTGAAATTATTCTTATTTCAAAATAAAAAGCCAAGTGTGGTGGTACTGGATATGGAAACATACTACCTACTTTTAAGGTAGAAGCATAATACCATAATCCAAAGCTAGCCTGCAATACTGAGTAGGATCTTGTCTCAAAATTAATGAAAAAAAAAAAAAAAAAGATGGGCATGGTATCACATACCTTTAATCCAATCATTTAAGAGGTGTAGGAAAGCAGATTTTCTTGAGTTTGAAGCCAGCCTTGTTTACATAGAGAGTTATAGACCAGTCAGAGCTACACTGTGAGACCTTATTTCAAAAACAAAAAAATAATACATAAAAGGCTCCAACTGTTTAACTACTGCTTAGCCTGTTGCTACTTTGTAATATACTCAATAAATCGGTTTTCTTCCAAAATTACTACGGACGGAAGGAAGGAAGGAAGGAAGGAAGGAAGGAAGGAAGGAAGGAAGGAAGGAAGGAAGGAAGGAAGGAAGGAAGGAAAAGAACGCTGTATCTTGTTTTAAACAACTTTTTATTTGTTTTGTTATGTTTGAGATAAGGTCTACAAAATCCTGGCTGGCCTGGAACATGCTATGTAGCCAGACTGGCCTCAAATTCACAAGATCCACCTTCTCTGCCTCCAGAGTACTGGGATTAAAGGTATGTGCCCTGTTTTTGTTTATTTGTTTTGGGTTATTTGTTGTTGACTTTTTAGACCAGATTGGCCTCAAACTTACTCACTGAGATCTGCTTGCCTCCTGTGTGCTGGGATTAGAGGTGTGTACCAACTACCATTCCTCCTATTTTAATATACTAAATACATTTATCAATGTAGCCCTACAGTTTTCCCTCTGGGAAATGGGAAACTATTTTGAGGACATAACTTCAAAAAGGCAGCAACTCTGCAAAATGTTTCCTGAAATGCAATCTGTAGAGGAAGCAGAAGTGGGAGAAACCCTGGTGCCATAAGGCTCTCAGATGAGCACATAGGGATGCGGCCACACCTCTGCAATAGCTGTTTCTCCATTTAGAAAGCACTCAGACTTGTGATTACAGAACTCTGCTACCTTATGACTGCAACTCCATCTAAAATAAGTGTATTAGAACTAGATGTACTACATGCTCCTGTAATCCCAGCAATGAGGATGATAAAGCAGAAAGCTCTCCAGCTCAAGGACCACCTGGGCTACAGAGTGAGGCCCTGTTTCAAAAACAGACAAAAAATAAAAATAAAATCAAGCATATCAGAAAGACCTAAGGAGACAGGAGAGAAAGAAGGAGAGAAGATATGGAAAGCAACCTACACATTAGTGGGGCCACCATTCCTGACAAAGCCACAGACTGGAAAGGAAGCAAGGAAACTTACACTGTCAGCATCTTCCATCCAAGTGTGTTTGCGATCTTCCTCCTCAATCCCGATACCAATTACAGCACGCATGACAGCCTGGCACGTGGCCACACTCCCTGCCCGGTCACACTCCTCAGCATCCTGAAGGAGACATTTTGTTTGTATTTTTTAGTAAAGTGAGTGCTATTCCTGAATGGTGACTAATAACATACCTACTGTCTTGGGCATATATTCTGGCAAACCTGAATAGCATATCTGCCATATTGTCTCTTCATTGATGCTCTTGTCCTAATTACTCTACACTTAAGTCCTCAATAAACATACATGACTGAATGAAACCACATTTATACATACAGCTACACACAGAGGTTATATTATTAAGCTCTTACACAAAATAAAGAGTATCTAGAACCCCCAGATTTGTAACATTTTGGGTTTCTGAAATTATTTTTATTTTAAAATAAAGAGTCAAGTGTGGTGGTATACACCTATAACACCTAAGGTAGAAACATAATGTCCATAGTCCAAAGCTAGACTGTATTACTAAGTCTTGTCTTTTATATATATAAGACTATTATAACTTGTCTCAAAATTAATGAAAAAAGGGCTAAAAGTTATATAATGCTCCAGTGATACACCACTTGCCTAGAGTATTTATCCACTGATCTGGGTTCAATTCCTAAAACTGTGGAAAAAATTATTTTAAAGAAGTTGGGGGGGTGGGTAGGAAGAGAGCTGGTAGGAAGGTAAAGGCATTTGCTATGAAATCCTGGTAACCTGAATTTAATCCCTAGGAGAGATCCAACTCCAAAAAGTTGTCTTCTGATTTCTACATTTACACTATAGCACATGCCCCTAAACACATTACAAACAAGGCTGCATAGCAGCACATACTTTGAGCTAAAGAAACCTTGAAAGGAGTGGAAGTAAAAAAAAAGTTAAAAAATATACCCTTTGGACTAGAACTCACAACTTAAAAAAAAAAAAAAAGAGGAATACGTAGACCCATATAAGAACTGTTAGTGGGAGTTCTGCAACGGAGATTAGATGAAAACTTGGGTTAGAGCAGTCCACTGGGCAGGCTAGCATGCAGCAAGGTACTTCTAATTTTAGGAAAGCAGATTTGGGACACAGAGAGAAGACATATCTACTTTAGGGTTTTACTGCTGTGAACAGATATCACGACCAAGGCAAGTTTTATAAAACTAACATTTAATTGGAGCTGTAAGTCCATTATCATCAAGGTTCCCGGGAGCATGGCACCATCCAGGCAGGCATGGTGCAGGAGGAGCTGAGAGTTCTACATCTTCATTTGAAAGCTGCTAGTGGAAGACTGAATTCCAGGCAGCTAGGATGAGGGTCTCAGTGTCCACACCCACAGTGCCACGCCTACTCCAAAAAAGGCCACACATCTACTCAAACTTGGCCACACCCTGGGCCGACCATATACAAACCATTACAATATCTATATCCATTTTTTTTCCAAAAGAAAAGTTCTATGTTATAAGACAGAGGAATGTGTCACTAAAAATTGGGTATACTGGTCTACAGAGTGAGCTCCGGGACAGCCAGGGCTATACAGAGAAACCCTGTCTCGAAAAATCCAAATCCAAAAAACCAAAAAACCAAAAAACCAAAAAAAAAAAAAAAAAAAGAAGTTGGGTATAATAAATACAACAAACTTAAATATCTGAAAAGAAACTATAAGCTATTCTCTTCTATAAGATGCTAAACTGTTTCCAGGGACATTTTCAGATCAGTATGGTATCTGATCCTTTTATTACATTGCACTTTAACTGCAAGTGTGAGGAGATTGAGACCACCAGTGTCAGAGTTTAGAATTGTACAGGGGAGGAGCTTTGACAATCAGACTCCAAATCCTTATTCAGAATCAAAATATGAAATTTTGTGTGGGCCAGGACTATTTAAGAACTAGTCCAGGAATGAGCCAAAGCTTATGGTCAACACATTTAATAATAAGTAATTAGTCCCTGAGTCATTGCTCTTGGGAACTAAATGGCCAGGAGGAAAAGAGTTTATAATTTTTTAACCTATGAGGACCTGAGTTCAAATTCTCTCCAAGCACCCACATAAAAAGCTAGTCTTTAGTCTCAGTTCTCCAAATGTAGAGCAGACAGGTGTACTTGGTGCTACCAGCACCACACTTTCTTTTTTTCCTGATGGCTTTTTGTGTACTCTGGCTTGCAAGGGTAGAAACTTATAAAAGCCATGAGGAACCAGCCAGTAAGCACTCCTCAGTCTTCTGCATCATCCCTCACAACCAGGTTTCTGATCTGTTTGGATTCCTGCCCTGACTTTTGATGATGAACAGTTATATGGAAGAGTAATCCAAATAAACCCTTTACTCCCCAAGTTGCTTTTGGTCATGGTGTTTAATCACAGCAATATCAACTCTAAAACAACTAGCAAGGGGCTGGAGAGATGGTTCAGCAGTTAAGAGCACTGACTACTCTTCCAAACGTCCTGAGTTCAATTCCCTGCAACTATATGGTGGCTCACAACCATCTATAATAGAGATCTGATGCCCTCTTCTGGTGTACCTGAGCTACAATGTACTCATATAAATTAAATAAATAAATCTTTATAAAAACAAACAAACAAAACAACCAGCAAAAGAATGCTAGTCACCCATGTCTTCATTCAGCACAACTCGAGGTATTGTGCCTGTCAAAGTGGCAACATATGGAGCACGCTCACAATGAGTCTGTGTGGGAAACTCTCCAGTGCTGTCCTGTATCTTATGTGAGACTCAAACTCAAAAACCATCTGTAGAAGAGGGACAAATGACTCAGTAATTAGAAGTATTGGCTACTCTTTTAGAGAATCTGAGTTCAACTCCCAACACATACATGGCTGCTTATCTATCTGTAACTCTTCTGGAGCACAAATATGCAAGCAGTCAAACACTTACATAAATAAAATAAAAAATTTAAAAACAGTATTTACTTACTTACTCATTCAAAACAGAGTCCTGCCTGGCCATAAACTGGCAATCCTCCTGCCTTCACTTCTGAGTGCTGGTACATGTATCCAATACCGAGCCTAACTGACTCTATTTAGAACAGAACCCTGAGTGAAAGCTTACCTGGATCCATTGTTCGCGATTGATCTCTACACCATTGGCCCGAAGAGAGGTGATGGCTCGGTCAATGATCTTCTCCACCATCTGAGTGTTCCCGTTGGCCTCCTCAAGCTTGGCAGCTGTAATCCAGATGTGCCGATCTGTAGGAATGTTCTCACGTGCTTTATTTAAGACCTTGCGAGCATTTTCGTAGGTTTCTAGTCTTGCCAAAGCAAGCCAGAGCTACACAAAAAAAGCCACCAAGGGGAAAAAAAAAGAGAAGTGTGAATGCTTGTGACATCAAGTAGTGTCTTCTAGTCTGGATGGCAAGCCAGTCTCAATGGCCCATAGCACTTGGGCAAAGTGCTTTCTGAAAGCTTAAACGGAGCCCTTTTCACTACATCAAATGTGTAGGTATACTTCTAACACTGGTTAACACAAAAAGTTGATGGGACTCTTTAAATACACAGTGTGCCAGACTTGACAGTAGGTGCTAGACCAAAAGGTGAGCAATATGGGTTCACAGACAGTTGTATGATGAAACTTAGCCCTCTGGAATTCTCATGCCTCAAAGCTACTGACTGCAGCATTCCACCCCTAAAGCGTGCACTATTTTAGTGTGAGTGTGAATGTGTGTATGTGTGCCAGAGTACAGTTCATAACAGTTTTCTATAGCTATCAGGAAGAGCAAAGAAGACTCAGTTTTGTCCATCTACCATATGCACTGTGCACCATTCACTTGTACTTTGTACTTTCACCTGTACCATGGCAACTGAAGCCACCTGTTACCTTACTTGGCAGATATTGTAACACCACTTCAGGCTTCATATTGTCCTCTACTGCCAGGAATTATAGTTTAAATGAGCAGCATACATGCAGTCTTAGGCACTGGACTTAGGCCTCTACAGGGGTGTGGTGGGGCTGAGCCTGGCAGACTCACCTCCACACTTGTGGGACAGCACTCTACCGCTCGGCTCAGCATGATTCTAGCATCTTCAGGCTCTTCAAGCTCAACAGCTGCTTTCCACAACCGAACAGAGTTTGGAACATGCTCGAGTGCTGGAAAAGGTCAAATAACAACAGTGTTAGGAAGGTACTGCCAGATGGATAAGAAATGTCTCCCTCCCTACCCCCACCCTCTGATAACCAATTTACGGGTCCTTTGATGTTGGGATAGACATAAAGCCAGACAGGAGACATTTTGATGCAGGAAAAGAAAGGAACCGTCAAAATCATTGAAGTTGTTATCAGTAGGAATTGTAACATAAATACAAAATAAGTTTCAGGACAGTCTAGACTACACAAAGAAACCCTGTTTGGAACAACAAAACAAAACTAGACAAAACAATACATCAGGCTATTTATCTAAAGTCCACATATGATTTACTAAAAATATATTTCAAATGTCAAAAAACCTTCATGATGCTGGGCAGTGGTGGCGCACGCCTTTAATCCCAGCACTTGGGAGGCAGAGGCAGGCAGATTTCTGAGTTTGAGGCCAGCCGGGTCTACGAAGTGAGTTCCAGGACAGCCAGGGTTACACAGAGAAACCCTGTGTGTGGAGGGGAAACCTTCATGATTATATTTTCTCTTAAGAATACACAAAACTTTATGCTGGGTGGTGGTGGCTCATGCCTTTAATCTCAGCATTCTGGAGGTAGAGGCAGGCAGATCTCTGTAAGTTAAAGGCCAGCCTGGTCTACAGAGCAAGTTCAGGGACAGCCAAGACTACAGAGAAATCCTGTCTCAAAAAGAGAGGAGAAAGGTAATACCTAACATTTTAAAAAAGAAGAAAAAGTCATATGCAAACTCTGAAGACTCCTACAGGACAGCGATGGGATCCTCTGTAGCATACCAGAATCTATGTATGTGTGTGAAATATCTGTGTTATCCTTAGGTAACTGGGACAGTGACTCACTGATTGGCCAGTAGCATGGACACTCCACAGAGGCAGTCCAGGTTCTTGTCAGTTTCACCACACTTCCCAGAATATCATGTGACTCAACTTCTGAATAACTGATCTCTACCTACAAGTTTTTGGATGTGTGAGCTTACTCCCCCTTTACACACACACAGGATCTCATGTACCCTTAAACATGATGTATTGTCAAGGATGTAGTGAATTTCTGATCCTCCAACTTCTACCTTTCACAGGTTGGGATAAGTCCCCATACCCTGATTATTTCTACAATTTTCTTTTAGCTTTCATTTTGTGGTTGAATGTAGGTAACTTAAACTCAAGGGAAACCGTGGGTGAAGGAGATCACTGTTAAAGAAAACTGCAGTGTAAGTCATGGATAAAGCACTTGTTTTGCATGTATGAAACCTTGGATTCAGCTGGGCGGTGGTGGTGCACGCCTGTAATCCCAGCACTCTGGGAGCAGAGGCAGGTGGATTTCTGAGTACGAGGCCAGCCTGGTCTACAGAGTGAGTTCCAGGACAGCCAGGGCTATACAGAGAAACCCTGTCTCGAAAAAACCAAAAATCCAAAACACCAAAAAAACAAACAAACAAAAAAACAAAACAACAACAACAACAACAACAACAACAACAAAAAACACTTGCTACTGTTACAGAGGATACAGATTCTATTCCCAGCACCCACTCTGTGACTTACAACTGTAGCTCCAGTTCTAGGGGAATTTGATGCTCTTTTCTGGCCTGTGAGGGTACTGCATGCACGTAGCATACAAACATATAAGCAGTAAAATAAAAATAATGATTAAATAAACTAGTCTTTGGGGCTAGAGAGGTGGCTCTGCAGTTAGGAGCACTGGCTGTTCTTCCAGAGGATCAGGGTTTGATTCCCAGGAACCATATGGTAGATGACAACCTTCAGTAACTCCAGCCCCAGGGAATCGTCTTCTTTAGGCCTCTGTGGGCACAAGGCATGCATGAGGTACAGAGACACACATGTGGGCTAAATACTCATACACAGATTTTTTTTTTTAATTTAAAAAACAAAACAAAAATCCTACTTGATTCTAACAGAGCCTCCAGCTCTACCTTCCAATTCACAAAAAAAAAAACAAAAAAATCTTTATGGCTGCAGTATATGGAACCTACAGAATTAACTTGCATCCTTCAAGAACCTTAATGATAAAATAACCAAATGGTGACATTCAGTCTGTTTAACCCCAGTGTACACTGACCATGCATGTGCTTTCATGCTGTATACACTAACACAACAACTGAGAAAATGGGGACACTACAGATATAACAGTAAGACACTACTGTGACACAGTCACTCTTTTAGAGTGGCATGAGGGAAACAAAGAGACAAAACAAACCACCAGTGTCCACAAGCCAGTGCAGTGATGCACTCCTGTAATCTCATGCTGAGAAGGCAGAGACAGGAGAAACACCTTAAGCTCAGGGCCATCCTGAGCTATGTAGTAAGTTCCAGGTCAGTGAAGGATACACGGTGAGACCCTGTCTCAAAAGGCCACAAAGAGGGCTGCAGAGATGGCTCAGCAGGTAAAAAGCACATGCCAAGCCTGAAAATCTGAGCTGAATCCCCCAAATGGACATAATTAGGAGAAAATCCAGTCCTACAAGTTGCCCTCTAAACTCCATATGTATACACTATGGAGAGCATGCAAACACACACAAAATTGCCTAAAGCCGCACACACACGCACGCACGCACGCACGCACAATTGTCTAAAGCCACAAAAAAGAAAAGAAAAAAATGTTTGTATAGAAAAACATATTAAGAACAGCATTGGGAGCCAGGGGAGGTGTATCATACACCTTGAATCAGAGCAGTCAGGAGATAGAGGCAGGCAGATCTCTGAGTCCACAGAGCAAATTCTGGGACAGCTAGGGTTACACGGAGAAACCCTGTCTCCAAACAAACAAACAAACAAGCATGGAACCATAGACTGTTTCACAGTGACCCTAGGGTTGAATGAAAGAGGGTGCTGATAGTAGCTATGTCTGGTTAGAGCAGAGGTAGACATGAAGAATATACATCATCTGTTTTTCTTGAACATTTGTAAATTAGCATTAATAAACAAGCTGCAGGAGCTAGCAAGATGGCTCAGTGGGTAAGTACGCTCCCCACACCAATCCTGAAAAACCTGAGTTAAATTCCAGAGATTCACATGTGGATAAAACTGACTCCTGCAATTTGTCCTCTGATCTCCAAATGCATGTCATCATACACACACACACACACACACACAAACTGTAAAAAATAAAAAGTAAAAGCTGGGCAGTACATGCCTTTAAGCCCAGCACCTGGGAGGCAAAGAAAGACAGGAGGATTTCTGTGAGTTCAAGGCCAGCCTGGTCTATAAGTGCTAGTTCCAGGGGGGGGAAAAAATCACAAAAAATTTAAAAAACTAGCTCAAGTTGCATACACTTGACTACTCTAGGAAAGGGCCTGCCGAGCAGGCTGCGATGAGTAAAAAGCAAACATGCAAGGATTCATGGAAAAGAAAACAGCAAGGATTCCAGGAGACTCTGTGCCATTGGCAAGGTGAATGTTAACAAAGGGCACTGCAAGGCTTGCCATACTTGGGCTCATTTTCAAAAGAACTTGGAATGATATCAAGAAAGGCAACTCGAGAGCGCTGTTAACATGGAGCCAGGTGTCTCCAAGTTTTGTTGTAAGCATCAGGATCCCTTCCTCAGACCCTACTCACTAAGAAGCTAAAAGCAGGGCAGATGACACAGAGATCTATAGTATGAGGGTACAGAGAGGTCTCAGACATTGGCAGCTAGGTCAAAAACAAGCCTCTAATCAGCTTCCTATGGGGTTGGTGACAACTGCTTGGAACTAACAAATGAAATACAACTCTAGTGCTATACCATAGTATTTGCCAAACAGCCCCCTAAAGATTCAATTCCTGTAAGCACATAGGCCAACCTAGCTGAAAATAGACCCAAGGATTAATAAGCAACATGCAGACCCACAAAACTCACATGAAACTGGCACAAGGTATACTATCTGGGGGAACCACATAAAACCAGTGTGGCCTGCTGAGTAGCTTAGCCTACCCAACAGTGGTGGAACTACCCAGCTATGTTTGAGAGCTTTGTTCCTCTAAGCTTATGTGCCACCCAGCAGATCAGGCAGTCCCTGCAATGTTCCTTCCATTCTCTGCTCCACTGCATACAAACTGAGCCCTATGCTGACTGGAGCTGGCAAGCAGAAACATCATGTACTTGAGATGTACAAACCAGAAAAATGGGAGACATTCCATACAAACCCAAAGGACCTACCCTTGGGAGAATTTTGCAGGTTCCCAAGGTCTGGGGCACATTGGGACTTCCCTTCTATGATGAAACCCCAGTACCTCTTTTCAGTAGGTACTCCTACTGAAAGTTAACACCTAATCTCAGAGGCTGAACTCTACAAGTGCACCCTTCTGCCAATTGTTAAGAACTCTAGGTTTTGCCACATGGTAAGACCTAAAAGGACAGACAACAAGAAGTCTAAAGCTCTTCTGACTCCACAGATCCAACACCACTAGAATTAATTGTGCCAATCCTCAGGACAGAAGAAAGCTGTACTCTCCTGCCACATCTGCTCACCTACTAAGGAAGATGATCCCAGCAGGGATCTACGACTGTCTAAGACCTCAAACATATCTGACCATGCCTCAAGAGGGGGGCAGATGTGCAGCTTCATCAGGCTGGAAATAGTGAAGAAAAGATGGGGTGGAGCAAAGGTAAGTCCAACATGGATTCTAGTAGGATGCTTGAACCACAGGCAGACACTTCCTACAACTAGAAGCTAATGACTTATCTGCTACCCTATGAGTAGCTACATGGCTCTAGAAAAGTCTTAGAACCGTGGGATTGAGAAAGAAAAAGCCTTGACCTAGGATTAAATTCACTGAGTCAACTGAGAGATAGTCCATAAGACATACAGTGTGGTGGTCTGAATGAAAATGCCCCCACAGACTCATAGAGAGTAGCATTACTGGAGGTATGGCCTTGTTGGAATTAGTGTTTCACGGGGGGGTGGGGGGGGGTGGGAGGGGGTGGGGGGGGGTGGGCTTTGAGGTTTCAGAAGTTCATCAGGCCTAGAAGCTCACTATCTCTTCCCACTGCCTGCAGATCCAAATGTAGAAAACTCTCAGCTCCTTCTCCAACACCATGTACGCCTGAATGCCATCATGCTTCTGTCCATTAGGATAATGGACTAAACCTCTGAACCTCTGTAAGTCAGTCCCAATTAAATGTTTTCCTTTATAAAAGTTGCTATGGTTAGGCATGGCATGGAGGTATACGCCTTCAATCCCAGTACTCAGAAGGCAGAGACAAATGCCTGGTCTACAAAAAGTGAGTCCAGGACTGCCAGGACTGTTATTCAGAAAAATCCTGTTTCAGGAGGGAAGTAGGAGGTTGCCATGGTCATGGTGTCTCTTTCTAGCAACAGAACCCTAAGACATACAGATTCATGCAGGACAGGCCTTCTATCTATTCCTTACTTTAGTCAGCATGGTGGCCAGGCAGACTAGCTGGATATTTCCCAAAGCTCTTAAGAGCACTAGAAGACAGTCGGGCAGTGATGGCGCACACCTTTAATCCTAGTACTTGGGAGGCAGAGGCAGGCAGATTTCTGAGTTCAAGGCCAGCCTGGTCTACAGAGTGAGTTCCATGACAGCCAGGGCTACACAGAGAAACCCTGTCTTGAAAACCCCCCCAAAAAAAGAGTACCAGAAGACAAAAAGGTCTTATAAGTCCTCAATGTAACATGAAGTGCCACCATGTACATATGTCAACCTACACAGCAGAGCACATAGGTCTCTGAACGTTCAGTGCTGTCTGAAAAGTTCCCACAGGTTTCATGTCCTACTTTTACTTCTCCAAACCTCACCACCTAGAGGCCTAGTCCAGAAGCAGAACAATTCAGAAGTCAAGCTGTGAAACCAACACTGACTCCTGGGGGATAATCAGGTTGCCACCATACTCTGGGGAGACCATTTTACAGGTCAGAGGGTCTTAATTTAATCCTTCTATTTACAAGTATAAAGTTAAGAGAAGAGTATGCAGAACCCACAAGGCAAAAACAAAAAGATTATACATTTGAGACTAGCCTGAGCTACATGTAAGACCCTGTCATTAAAAGAGAGAGAACACAAAAGAATGAAGGAAGGAAGGGATGGAGGGAGGGAGAGGAGAGAGAGGATGAGAAAAAGGGAGAGAGAGAGGGAGGGAGAGAGAGAGAGAGAGAGAGAGAGAGAGAGCGAGAGAGATATGAGATTTTAGTCAAAAGAAACAAAAGCACCAACTGATGATCCAGACCTTAAAAGGTCTAAGTCACTGGATCACTAATCCAGGTAGAAAGCTAACCCTTGATACCTACACAAGAGGGAAGAGAAAATCCTAACTCCAGTATAGTACATAGTTAGCATATGCTCCATGTGTGCACATGTACTACTTCTTTCTTTACCTTCGTGCACTTCAAAATTCCATTTCCAGAGCACAGGCTCTCCTGGAGGGACTATACTTACAGAGTCACAAACCTGTCCCTGCTCTGTGAATAAGGAAAACTTGGAAGACAGTGAATGTTGAGCTCATGCACTACAGAAAGTTTTCGTGCCCTCCAATCAGTGTGGGAACATTCCAACTAGAATCCCTTCTTTACAGAAGTCCAAGGGCAAAGGCAACCAGCCCAGGAAAAAGGACTAACAACATTACCAGCTCCTTAACTACTCTCACAAAAAGTCTGAGCAAAGGAAGAGGGAAATTGCTCTCCAAGAGAACAAAACATCAGAAAGCAAGAAGAACACCTCCAAGGGACAGTCTGAGGGGTACCTCCCAGGGAGACTTACCTTTGCGAAGAACACGCTTCTTTGCTCGAATGTCTGTTTCTAGTTCTGCTGCTCTGATGTAAATCCTAACAGACTGTGGGAGATGACGGACAGCTTGTGCTACCACAGCCTTGGCTGTGTCCCCAGGCTGTAACCTAGCTGCTTCTAACCAGACATCTTCACTCTGGGAAAAAAAGAGAGCAATAAGAACATGGACAGGAGCTGGGCGGTGGTGGCGCACGCCTGTAACCCCAGCACTCTGGGAGGCAGAGGCAGGCGGATTTCTGAGTTTGAAGCCAGCCAGTGAGTTCCAGGACAGCCAGGGCTATACAGAGAAACCCTGTCTCGAAAAAAATAAATCAAAAAAAAAAAAAACCAAAAAACAAAAAACAAAAAAAGAACATGGACAGGTATGCCTGCCTGGGAAGTTCTGGTTTGTGCCTAAAGTTCAAAGAATTCCACAGAGAGTTTCTTTTATTATCAGAAATATCTAGTCCATACAGGAAAGCACATGAAATTCAGTTGGTTTTATAGTAGTTTTTAATCTCATCTTAATCATTCCATACAAAACCTGTGTACTTATTCTTACTTTATGTATGCTTGGATGCATATCCAGAAGAGGGCATCAGATCCCTGGAACTGGATTTATAGGCAGCTGTGAGCTGGCATATGGCATCTGGAAAACAAGTCTAGGTCCTCTAGAAGAGCAGCCAGTGCTCTCAACTGCTGAGCCGTCTGTCCTGAGTCAACATCTAGGTTTTCTGTATTATGTGGCCTGAGAAGCTGCCAGGTTTATCACTTTTAGCGATGTTAACCCTGCCATTATAAAGGTAGGTCAGTCTCTGCTCCACATAAAAGCAATCAAGAAATTCCCTGGGGCTACAGAGATGGCTCAGCAGTTAAGAGTACTGACTGCTCTTCCGAAGGTCCTGAGTTCAAATCCCAATAACCACATGGAGGCTCACAACCATCCATAATGAGACCTGATGCCCTTTTCTGGTGTGTCTGAAAACAGCTACAGTGTACTTACATATAATAAATAAATAAATATATATATAAATAAATAAATATTTTAAAAAGAAAAAAAGAAAAGAAATTCCTTTCCCTCCGTTTATAACCTTACTCTGGCTCTATTTTTCCAGTATAGGCACTATGCCTGGCAGAACACAGAGGGTTTCCTGGGGGCATAAATCATGCAGCTGTCCAGAGAAATATGCTATAGCTTTACCTTGGGGCACATCTCTGTCCCTTTCATAATAAGGTTTCGAGCCACTTGTAACTTTCCAGTGACTTCTTCCAGGCGAGCTGATGCAATCCAAGCTGGTGGGTGATGAGGGTTTGTTTCTCGAACAGATTTGAGAAGTAGTCGTGCTTTCTTGATGTCACTATAAAGATTAAAAGCCACAAAACATCAGGCCATACTATCAGATGTATGGCAAGACCCAGGGAGAAGGCTGCCCCCTTAGACACAGGCATAAATTGCTAAGGAAAACATGTTGAAAACATAAAATCCAAAAGAGCTCTATTCTGGGGGGTAGAAGGGTGGGGGAAGGGAACTAAGCAAACAAACTGCAGTCTGAATATCTAGACAGGAAACATGAGACAGTTAATAAGCAGCTTTCTAGCTCGCCACAGGCATTGACTTTATTATTTATAAAATATTTAATATACACAGTAAAGGAAAACAAATATACTTCTACATTTCTCAGAACATCCATGGCATGTTTTAACTGTATATATATATATATATATATATATATTTTTTTTTTTAAAAAACTCCACAACTGGGGGCTGGTGAGATGGCTCAGCGGTTAAGAACACTGACTGCTCTCCCGAAGGTCCTGAGTTCAAACCCCAGCAACCACATGGTGGCTCACAACCATCCGTAATGAGATCTGACCCCTGTTCTGGTGTGTCTGAAGACAGCTATGGTGTACTTACATATAATAAATAAATAAATCTTTAAAAAAAAAAAAAAAAAAAAACTCCACAACAACATAGTAAGCAATTAGAGTTCCCATGTCACCCATCAATTCTGTGGCATACTCACTTTATGTCCCCACCATGGGTTGGGATCATAGAATTTAGATCTGTCAGATAGCCTTTGGGGTCCACAACAGTCTGCCCACTCACTGAGTCAGATACCTGTGAGATAGGTAAAGGTGCGAATCAACTAGACATGACCAGCGATAAAACAATGAATTACCAACACCCTGAAGGCCCTCCCAACACATCTCACCAAGAGTTAAGTAGTCAGGAGGAAAACAATCTTATTGTAACTCAAACAATAAAAATGTCTTCTACATGAAAAGTGTAGAAATCTTCTACAAGGATTAACATTGGGAGATTAATTTCAGCATCACTGAAAGTAATAAACCTGGCAGCTTGTCAGGCCTCATAATATAGAAAACCTAGAGATTGAAGCCGGAGAGGCGGCTCAGCCGTTCAGAGCATTTAAGAATGGCTCATATAGATATAAGAAATGTTCATATGCAAATACTTGGTTCCTAGTAGGGTGAAACCATTTGGAAAGGCTTAGGGGATGTGGCCCTGTTAGAAGGGAGGTATCATTGGAAGTGGGCTTTGAGGTTTCAAAAGACTTGGATACTCTAGTTTGTGTCACTCTTCTAAGAAATGAAATGAAAAAAGAAAAAAACTAAAATAAAGTAACCAACACACTAAGGCACAGAGAGATACTGATCCTTAAAGTCCCAGGCGGAAAAAACTCAAGTAAGCATAAAAAACAAAAATGTCTTTTCAAGACTGACTTAAGTCCAGAAACTCCTAAGTAAAAGGTTGGTAATTTCAACTTTTTTTTTTTAAATTTCAATACAGCAGTTCATCGTACTATTCTCATTCTCTCTCATTCTCTCTCTTCTCTCTTCTCTCTCTCTCTCTCTCTCTCTCTCTCTCTCTCTCTCTCTCTCTCTCTCTCTTTTTGAGACAGGATTTCTTTGTGTAGCCCTGACTGTTCTGGAACTCATTCTGTGGCTCAGGCTAGCCTCGAACTCAAGAGAGCCATGTATCTCTGTCTCCCTGAGTGCTGGAATTAAAAACTCAGTCTATGATTCTAATTGTGAGTTTTTTTAAATTGCCATGATGAGACATGTCTGATAGCCAATAATCCCAGCTACTTGGAAGGCTAAGACAGGAATAATCAAAGTTTAAAGCCTATCTGACTACATAATGAGTTCAAGGCCAGCCTAGACGATTTACTAAGTATTAGTTCCAAAATTAAAAACTAAAAAGAAGCTGGGCCGCTGGGGACATGGTGGCGCATGCCTGTAATCCCAGCACTCTGGGAGGCAGAGGCAGGCAGATTTCTGAGTTCGAGGCCAGCCTGGTCTACAGAATGAGTTCCAGAACAGCCAGGGCTATACAGAGAAACCCTGTCTCAGAAAAAAAACCAAAACAAACAAACAAACAAAAAAGCTGGGCATGGTGATTCATGGCTTTAATCCTAGCACTCTGGAGGCAGAAGCAAGTGGATCTCTGTTAATTCAAGGTCAGCTTAGTCTACAAAGTGAGTTCCAGGACAGCCAGGGCTATTACACAGAGAAACCCTGTCTAAAACAAAAATAAACAACCTAAAAACAGCCAGTTTGGGTACACACCTTTAATACCAGCACTCAAAAGGAAGAAGCAGGCAGAGCTGTGTTCTACATATCAAGTAATGTCAGGGAACTAGTGAGACGGACTCAAAAAAAAAAAAAAAAGTATAAAAAAGGCCTGGAGACTGGAGAGGTGGCTGGCTCACAGCAAGCATAAAGACCCAATATAGGGCTGGAGAGATGGCTCAGCGGTTAAGAGCACTGACTGCTCTTCTGAAAGGTTCTGAGTTCAATTTCCAACAACTACATTGTGGCTTCCAACCATCTGTAATGGGATCTTATGCACTCTTCTGGTGTGTGTCTGAAGACAGCTACAGTGTACTCATCTAAATAATGATAAATAAATAAATATTTTAAAAGACCCAAATTAAAATCCCCAGCAGTCATGTGTTGCAAACAAACAAATAAACAAAACAAAAAATTATGCATGGTCATGTGTACATGTAACTGCAGCATTTGGAGGGTTAGGGTTAGGCTTGGGACTTCATTGGCCAGCCAGTCTAGCCACAACAGAGAGCTCTCAGGCGTTAGGTGACAGAGCAGGATACCTAACAGCCTCCCTCTGCCATGTTTTCCCACTCTAGCTCTACAGGTATAAGACACAGGTAGCGCTTCCCTAAACACCTCCCCCAACCTCCACTGTCTTAGTTTGGGTTTTATTGCTATGAAGAGACATTATGACTACAGAAACTTTTTGTTTTTTGTTTTTTGTTTTTTTGTTGTTGTTGTTGTTTTGGTTTTTTAAGACAGGGTTTCTCTGTATAGCCCTGGCTATCCTGGAACTCACTCTATAGACCAAGCTGACCTCAAACTCAGAAATCCGCCTGCCTCTGCTTCCCAAGTGCTAGGAATAAAGGCATGCGCCACCACTACCCAGCCATTAAAAACTCTTATAGAGGAAAGCATTTAATTGGGGCTGGCTTATAGTTTCAGAGGTTTAGTCCATTATCTTCATGGCACGGAGCATGGCAGGATACAGGCAGGCATGGTGCTAGAGAGGGAGCTGAGCGTTCTACATCTTGATCCAAGGGCAGCAGCAGGAGGGTGTATCACACTAGCCAGACTTGAGCTTCACAGACCTCAAAGTCTGCCCCCACAATGGCACAGTCTCTTCAGCAAGGCCACACCTACTGCAACAAGGCCACACCACCTAATAGTGCCATTCCATATGCGCCATTCCTGTTCAAACCAACATACACCCCCACAAAACAAAGATCTAGTAGTTCAGAAGTAGAATATTTGCCCAACTAGCATAGTTGCACAGTCCTGTGTCTAGCACTGAAGAAACAAAACAAACAAAAAAGCAATGACAAGCAACAATAAAGGTATAAATAACTATAATAATTTAAATTTTAAAATGCATAAGGTTAGAGATTAGTTTGCCCAGTATGTATAAGACATGAATTTTTAATCCTCAGTACCATAAAAAAAGGGCAAGGAGGACAAGGTGGATCATGCCTATAATACATCAGCACTTATAAGGCAAAGGCAAGGTGACTATGAGTTCAAGACCACCTGCACTTCATAGTAAGTCTAAAGTCAGTCTGGGCTATCTTGAGACCTATCTCAAAACAACTCAAAGAGGAATGCAAGGGCAGGGACAAATGTAGATCAAACAGTAGAGTGCTTGCCTATCACAAACATCCCTGGGTTTGATTTCTAGCATCATATAAAGCAAGCTGTAATCTCAGTACTAAGGAGATGGAGACAGGAAGATCCAAAATTCAGGATCATACTGAACTACACATTGAATTCAAATTTACCCTGGATCACATGAAACCCTGTTTCTTTTGTTGTTGTTTTGTTTTTTGTTTTTTGAGACAGGGTTTCTCTGTGTAGCCCTGGCTGTCCTGGAACTCACTCTGTAGACCAGGATGGCCCTGAACTCAGAAATCCGCCTGTCTCTGCCCTCGAGCTGGAATTAAAGGCGTGCGCCACCAGCACCTGGCTGAAACCCTGTTTCAAAAGAACAAAAAACCCAGGGAAGTTGGAGAGAAGGCTCAGTGGTTAAGAGCACTTGTTGCTCTTGTGGAGGACTAGGGTTTGGTTTCCAGCATCCACAGAGTTGCTCATAAACATCTGCAACTCCAGTTTGAGGGGATCCAATACACTCTTGTGAATTTGAACACCACAAAACACATACATGTTGCACAAACATGTATGCAAACATGCAAGTGAAACCACTCATAAACATAAAATGGAATATAAAAAAAATAAAAGGGACAAAAACTAAGCAAACAAGAGCAAACATCTTGAATATCTATTTTTCTAAATATTAACAACATAAAACTAATTACTAATTAACATTACTAATCATTAGGGATATGCAAATAAAATTACAACTTCATATCCATTACAATGGCTATTTTGGGAACCAGGAAAGATGGTTTAATCAATGAATGTTTGCCATCAAAGCATGAGGACCTGAGCAGGTCCTTTGAGAGCTGGCACAGCAGTACCTGCTTGTAACTACAGTGCTAGGTGGATGGTAACAGGAAGATCTTCTGGGACTTGCAGACTAGTCAGTCTAGTAGAATTGACTAGCTCTAGCTTCAGTAAGAGACCCTATCTCAAAAAAGAAGTGGGACAAGGGCTGGGAAATGGTTCAGCATGTAAGAGAACTCATTGCCCTTGCAGAAGATATAGATTCAGTTCCCAGCACCCACGTGGTGGCTCGTAAGTGCAAGCTCATAAGAGCAAACATCTTGAATATCTATTTTTCAAGATGTAATTAATATCTTATGCCCTCTTCGAGCCTTCATGGGTAACACGTGTATGTAGTACATAAATATGCATACAGGCAAGATATACATAAAATTCATAAAATGAAAATAAATCTTAAAAAGTCTGCTTAGTTGTAGTAGGAAGGCACTGTGTGTTCTCTCCAACTACCTGGAACATTCTACAAGATTCTGAGAAAGAACAAAACCAAAGAGAAAGGGATAAGGCTTGCTTAGGACTAGGAGGTGCAGGATCTTTCCTCACCCACTGCAAGGGGCAAAAAATGCCTTAAAAAATTTTTATAAATATCTTTTTTTGTTTTTTTTAAAGATTTATTTATTATATGTAAGTACACTGTAGCTGTCCTCAGACACTCCAGAAGAGGGTGTAAGATCTTGTTACGGATGGTTGTAAGCCACCATGTGGTTGCTGGGATTTGAACTCCGGACCTTTGGAAGAGCAGTTGGTGCTCTTAACCACTGAGCTATCTCTCCAGGCCCCTAAAAATATTTTTAAAAGATAAGATCTTATACTATAACCAGGCTGGATTCAGGCTCAAGGTGATGCTCCTGCCTCAACTTCTAAGCACTAAAATTACAGGTGTACCACCACACTATCCAACACTCTTTAAGAAAAGACAGGAAAACAAGCACAAACCACAGAAAAGGGGGAAAGGGAGAAGAAGAATTATTTTTCTAGTGACTGGACATGATAGTGCATGCCTAGAATCCCAGCACTTAGAAGATTGTGGTGTAAGGATCAGGTCATCCTTGGCTACACAGTTAGTGTGAAGCCAGCTAGGCTACATGAGACTGTCTTCCTTTCCTCCAAAAAAACCAGGTACAGTAGCTTACATCTGTAATTCCAGCACTTGGCAGTCAAAGGCAAGGAAATTATTACAAGTTTAAGACTAGCCTGGTCTGCATAATTTCAGGCCAGCCAATTATATGCCAAATCCTGCCTCAAAATAAAACAACAAAAATACCAAGAAGAGCATGTGCAGGGGCATTCTGTTTTATATAGCCCTGGCTTTGGTATTATTTGCCAATTTAAAAAAAAAAAAAAAGAACAAATAAGGTAAGGTAAGAGAATAAAAGAAGAAACCCAAAGCTGATGTCTAGCTTTCATGCATAAGCACATACACACAAACCCATATAAACATGTAGTACATCACACACAGAGAGATAGACAGAGAGAGAGAGATAGACAGAGAGAGAGAATACTGAACTAGAGAGAAGGCTCAGGCATTTAAAAGTGCTTTCTGCTTCTCTAGAAGACCTGAGTTCAGTTTCCAAAACCCATGTCAGGAGACTTGTAACAGCCTGTTAATTCCAGGACTAGGAGGATCGGATGCTTCTGGCATCCATGGGCACCTATACACATATAGCATATACACACAGACACAAACATGGCCACACAAATAAAAATAAACATAAAATAAAAGTTGGGGAAAATGAGGAGAATCTAGAACCCTTGTGCAGTCAGAGCTATGAAATAACACAACTGCTACTACAGAAACCAGTGTCACTGTTCCTAAAAAATTTAAATTATGCCAGCAATTACACTTCTGAGAATATATCCATAAAAACTGAAAACAAGGTCTGAAACAAGTACTCAAAAGATCATGTTCAAGAGCAGCATTACCCTCAAGAACCAAAAGTCAGAAACAAAGCATTGAGAGACATGTACGTTCATACATACAATTAAACATTATTCAGTCTTAAAAAGGAAAAAATTTCTAATACATGCTAAACATGACCCAGAAAGACAAAGAGCCAAAAACAAAGTAAATGAAAATATATGGGGGCTGGAGAGATGGCTCAGTAGTTAAGAACACTGACTGCTCTTGCAGAGCATCTGGGTTCAAGTCCTAATATGCACATGGAAGCTCACAACTGTCTCTAACTGGGGTTTTAGAGGGTCTAGCACCCTCCTACAGACATACTTGCAAGCAAAATACCAACACACATGAAATAAAAATAAGAATATAAAACATTTTTTAAAAGTTACTCTGTTGGGGGCTGGAGAGATAACTCAGTAGTTAACAGTACTTGCTGCTTGCTCTTCCAGAGGTCCTGAGTTCAGTTCCCAAAACGGAACCACATGGTGGCTTACAACAACAATCTGTAATGGGATCTGATGCCCTCTTCTGGTGTGTCTGAAGACAGCTACAGTGTACTCATATAAATGAAATAAATAAATCTTTTTTTTTTTTTAAGTTACTCTGTTAAAGACAAAAGAGGAGGAGGCAGAAGAGCAGCAGCAGCAAGGCAGGCAGTGGTGGCACATGCCTTTAATGTCAGTACTCAGAGGCCAGCCTGGTATACAGAGTGAGTTCCAGGACAGCAGAGCTACCCTGTCTTGAAAAATGCAAAAATAAATAGATAAGTAAATAGAATAAAAAAAAAAAAGTACCTACAAAAAGTCCGTCAAAGTTATAGAAAGTAGAATGGAGGCTGCCAAGGATTAGGGTAGAGGTAGACTCTTAAGTGTTTAGCAAAAATAGTTTTAGGGGGTCTGAGGAGATGGCTCAGTGGTTAAGAGCAATGACTGCTCTTCCAGAGGTCCTGATTTCAATTCCCAGCATCATGGACATGGTGGCTCACAACCATCTGTAATGGAATCGGTGGCTCACAACCATCTGTAATGGAATCCGATGTCCTCTTCTGGAGTGTTTGAAGACAGCTACAGTGTACTCATATAAATAAAATAAATAAATCTTAAAAAAAAAATAGTTTCAGTTTGAGATGGCAGAGTTTTGGAGCTGGATGGTAGTGATGCTTGCATAATAGTGGGAAAGTACTTACATCGATAAACACATAAAAATGGCTAATATGTCCAGGCATCATGAACATTATTATATTATGTCTGTATATAAAGACATATTATGTCTGTATATGTATATTATATTGGCATATTATATCTGTAGTCCCACCAAGCCAAGCCAAGAGGCTTACTTAAACAATGTACAAAGGCCAGCCTAGCTACATAGTCATACTAAGTTTAGACATAAACACATACAAAATGGTTAAAATGGTAAATTATGGTGCTGGGGTATAGGTAAGTATATTATTGCTTATCTAGCATGCATAAAGCTCTGGGTTCTATCTACCCTAACATTTATTTTTGTTGTTGTTGTTTGTTTTTTGTTTGTTTTTTTTTTTCCTGAGACAGGGTTTCTCTGTATAGCCCTGGCTGTCCTGGAACTCACTCTGTAGACCAGGCTGGCCTAGAACTCAGAAATCCACCTGCCTCTGCCTCCCAAAAGCTGGAATTACAGGTGTGCGCCACCACTGCCCGACCTAACATTTATTTTTAACAAGGGTAGAAATGGAAATAAAGACGATAAAACCTGTCAGGCATAGAGGTGCACACCTTTAGTCCCAGTACTCCCCAGTCAGAGGCAGATGAACCTGTGAATTAGAGCCCAACCTGGTTACACAGTGAGTACCAGGTTAGGGATACAAAGTGAGAAAAAAATAAATAAAATTAAAAAGAGAAAGAAGAAAAAAAAAGATGTAAGGCTACCACAATACATATTTTTTCTGTTTTGGCTTTTTTGTTTTGTTTTGTTGTTTTTAAGTTTTTTGAGAAGGTTTCTTTGTATGTTGTTTTTTTTCCCCCAAACAAGGTTGGTTTCTCAGTGTATCCCTGGCTATCCTAGAACTTACTCTGTAAGACTCTGCCTACCTCTGCCTCCAGAGTGCTGGGAGGGTGCTCCTCTACCTGGCTCTGTTTTTGTTTTGCTTTGTTTTTAATACTGTTCACTGGAGATATAGCTCTGAGGTAGAGCACCTGCCTTGTATAATCAAGGCCCTGGGTTCTATCCTTAGTACCACAAAAAAAGAAAAGAGGAAATGAACAGAATAACATTAACTGCTTCTCAATGCTCTTATGACAGCTTAGGGAGAAAAACAGCAAACCAAAGGCAACAAAGTGACACTGATATTAAATACAAAACTAATGGGAAAATGTACTGCCACAATAAAGACTTTTCTCAGACCCTGAGAGACTAATGGGACTGGAGAGATGACACACTGCTCTTCCAGAACCCAGACTTTTGATTCACAGAATCCACATTGATAGCTCATCTGTAACTGATTCCAGGGAATCCAGTGCCCTCTTCTGACATCTGTAGTCACTGCACACACACACAGTATACAAGACATATAATGCAGGCAAAACACCCATACACATAAATACAAATAAACAAATCTTTAGAAAAAAATTGACAACTGGAAGTCCACTGAGTTCAGAGATGGATAGTATAGTTTAGACAGGTAGAGGAAACAAATAGGATCCAGCAAATAGTGCCTGGTGCCAGAGATATCAGCAGGTCCAGGATAGAAATGTAGAACAAGGTAATATTCACAATAAAAATTCCACTTCAAAGACATTACAAAAATGCTGACTTGAATGTGCTACATAGAAGTCTACAAATTCCAAACACAGTAAGAGTTAAGAGAAAAATAAAAGTAAAAACCACCCAGAATTTCTCCTAAGATCAACTACTGAGACCACGCATGGCATCACTCAACTGTGATCCTAGTGTACAAGAGACTGAAATGGGAGGAGCAAAAGTTTGAGAATGGGAGGAAGAGACAGGGTCTCTGTGAATTGAATGCCAGCCTAGTTAATATAGAAAGTTACAGGCCAGCCTGAGCTACACAGTAAAAACACTGTCTCAAAAAACAAAACAAAACAAAACAAAACAAGGACCGGGGCTGGAGATGCAGCTCAGTCTCCAACAGCACACATAAAAAAACATTAAATCACACTGCATATTTTACAAGGTAAAGTAGACATACACATGTTAAATTTTCAAAAATATAGTAACAAAAGTTTAGAAATTTAGTTCAGTGGTAGAACACTTGCCTATCAAGTACAGAGCCCTGAATTAATTCTCAGTGTTTAAAAGAGTTAACCTTCATCAACAGAGCACATAAACTTTGTTGGAAATTCATTCATCCCCTATAAGGGACAGACTAGCAGGGCACGCAGGGCTGGCCCTTTATTTGTTGTGCTAGGGGTGTTGGCATACCATGTACAGAATCACACAAATACTCACCTGTAGAAAGAATCTCACCTAATCTATGACAAGGCAGAGTATCATTTCTTTTTTTCTTTTTTTCTTTTTGTTGTTGTTTGTTTTTTGTTTTGGTTCCCCCCCCCCCCCCCCCAGACAGGGTTTCCCTGTATAGCCCTAGCTGTCCTGGAACTCACTCTCTAGACCAGACTGGCCTCAAACTCTTAACCCAGAACTCCCAAGTGCTGGGATTACAGGCATGCGCCACCACTGCCCGGCCAGAGTATCATTTCATGACAAAACACAAAGATAAACTTTACACATTTCTGTTTTTAATTATTGAGTGTTTTGTTTTGTTTGTGTTGGGGATCAAACCAAGGGCCATGCACATGCTAGGCAAGTGATCTAATAACTGAGCAACATCCCCCAAATATTTTGCTTTTTACCCATTTCAGTCTAAGAAAAGATACGTGATGAATTCTCACCTGGCTAAGCCTCATGTCCATCAGGGTATTCCTTGCCTGGCCAATCTTCCTCATGTCCAGCTCCCCTGTACCAGGTGTCATCAATCCTGGTGTCATTCCACCTGGGTATGGAGTGTTTAGGCCTCCTGGGTAGGGTGTGTTCAAACCTCCAAATTGCTAAGAGGAAGATAAAACACTGGCTTGAGCAGTCATACTGAAGATCTCCACCTGCTCTAAACAATGCCCACCTAGTCCCCATGGGGACTGGTTATGCTGACTCTTGCCACAGCACAGCTACAAAAGCAATCAACACTCACCCTTCTCACCTCATCCTTATCCAGACTAAAGAAGCCCCATTTGCCTCTGTTCATATACTCACAGTTTGTCGGGGATCCACAGAAGTATGATTCTCTCCAGTCTGTAAATGTTTGGCAAAGAAACTATCAGGAACAGGGGTCAGCTTCTCATAACGTGGGTTCCGTTGACGCTTGTTTCTGGCATCGCCAACTTCTGGGATGCTCAGCCACTCTTCTTCTGTGACTTCTGCCAACTTCCTCTGGAAATAGATCCCAAACATTAGTTACTGTTAGATTTCACATTTGCTCTCCCTAAGCCTCTGCCCTATTGTGCCTTAGAAAAGACTGAAGCAGAAATGGTTTTCCATAAAAAAAAATGCATTTCTTAATTATTTATTGTATGTATGTATATGCATGTGTGCATATGTACATACAAGGATAAATGGCAAGAGCTTTTACCTGCTGAGCCATCCTGATAGCCCTGGTTTTCCACTTTAGAGATATCAATTCATTGGGTTGGCACTATTTTACTAAAAAGTAAATTATCACATCAAAGTCTAATAAGTAGTTTGGAAAGCATATGCCTAAATGGAAATTTAATAAAGACTGTTTTCCTACCTTTAACAGTAGAAAATGTTTTGTTTTGTTTTTTGCTTTATTCTATTTTTTTTTTTTTTGTTTGTTTGTTTGTTTTCCAGACAGGGTTTTTCTGTATAGCCCTGGCTATCCTGGAACTCACTCTGTAGACCAGCTTGGCCTCGAACTCAGAAATCCGCCTGCCTCTGCCTCCCAGAGTGCTGGGATTACAGGCGTGCGCCGCCACTGCCCAGCTTTATTCTATTTTTTAATGTATATGACAGACGATCAAACTGCTACTGAAGCATAAACTTCCTCTGAACTAAGTGAAGAGCATCATTAGTAAAGACTCAACAGTCTTACACCAGAGCAGTTCTGCCTTCTGCTGCTTAGAAGAAGGCCTGGATGCCAGTATGCTAGCCCATCTGCTCACCTTAAGGTCTGAAAATTGCTGCTGGATTTTGGGACGTTCCATTCGGTATTTCTCAATCTCTTCTTTCTCCCTTTGCTCTCTAAGAAATAAAACATATACTTGCATTAGAAATATTACATGTAGGCTTAGGGCATTTGTTGTTCTCATAGAGAACCCAGGGTTATTTTTCCCACGACCCACATGGTAGTTCACAGCTATCCACAGCTCTACAGTTCTAAGGGGTCTGTGAAATGCCTGTTTTTGACATCTATGAGCACTAGGAAAGCACTTAGTTCATATACATACATGTAGGCAAAGAAAGTCATATATATATATATATAAAATAAAATAAATAAATCTTAAAAATGAAACCCATTAAAAAAAGAAAATTAACTATCTATTGCAAAACAAAGTTGGTTTGTTGTATATCTTAATTAAATAACCAAAAACAATTCCACACATTTAACAGTTAACTAGAATGTATTTTAGGCAACCATAGATATAGTCACAAATCTAGTTGTTCAATTATTTGCCAAAGAAAACAGGCAGAAACTAAATAAACTGGGTATCTTACTTTTAGAGATATTCAAATAATAGTATGTTTACATCAAAATAAACCCATTGTAGTAAGGTATGGTGGCATGAACCTGTAATCTGAATACTGGGAGGCAGAGGTACAATTCTGTAAAATCTCTGTAAATTCTAGGCCAGCTTGGCCTATGTATCTATGTAGGGAGTTCTGGGACAGCCAGGACTATAAGGAGAGACCCTGTTTTTTGCTTTTTTTTTTAAATAAACAAAACAAAACAAGAACACTATAAGGAAAATATATTTTACTCCCCTAAACTGCACTCCTGATCACACTTAACACCCTGTATTTCATAGTGTTAGGAATGGACCAGCCTGACTCCATCTTAGGGATGTTATAAGGTCAGAAGAGGTTTATTTGCATTTGCTGCAAAATTCAAGTTGACCATGCTTTAACCTGTTTCTGGAATTTGACATGCTCCCCACCCCATGGAGTTTGACTCACACCTTGAATATACCCAAATAAGATGTTCTGCCAGTAATTTAAAAATGTTTAGCCAAGTCCTCACATAACCAAAATTCCTAGAAATCTCCCAACCCTCAAACCCCCCCCCTCCCAGTCTTGCTATTTTTTGTACTATATAAACCCTATATTCCTGTGTTCAATGCTATATTTTCAATCCCCACTTTAGGAAGATAGCACTGTATGACAGAAAATAAAGCTTGGTTAATTTGACAAAAGAAATTGGGTAATGGGCTTTACTCTCATTAGATGGGATTAACAGTTGTTTCATCGGCAGGACAGACTAGAAGTTATGGAACTGCCTGCCTCTGCCTCCCAAATGCTGGAATTTAAGGCATGCATAACCACGCCCACCTCAGGGTATGGTTTCTACTGAGCACATGAAACTTGTCTTTAATCCCATCCCTTGGGAAGCAGAAGCAGGAAAATCTCTGAGTTCAAGGAAGACCTAGGCTTTATTTCAGTAAATTCCAGGAAGTTTGCACTAGAGTAACACCCTGTTTCAAAAATAAAACCAAACAAAACATACATAGCAACATAATTATGCCTCACAAGTATCATGTGTTCATTTCCTATAAACTTTCCCAAAATTAGGACACAGAATTCAGAAATATTAAAGTAATGTACTGAGAGAACATAATCACAACTATTGGGGGTTGGTCTGATGCTGCTATATATTCAAATGCTAAATTCTGAACCCTAAGATCTGATTGCCCCCAGATGAGTGAATCCTCACATACACTGGCCTTTGTTGTATAAGCCTTGCTCCCCAATTTAAAGTGGCAGGTGGATTTCTGAGTTCGAGGCCAGCCTGGTCTAGAGAGTGTGTTCCAGGACAGCCAGGGCTATACAGAGAAACCCTGTCTCAAAAAAAAAAAAAAAAAAAAAAGAGAGAGAGAATCATGTGAGGGGTCCCAAGAGAGACCATGGAGAGAAGACAGGAGATGGAGAGAGAAGTGGACCCTGAGGATAGGCTGATAGAACAGAAATAACCCAGTGAGACTTAAATTAACACAGGGCACATGGGTTGGATGTAACTTTAATAGCTCAAGACCTGGCTACAGCTTGTCAAATAAAAAACCAAAAGGGGTGGGGAGCTGATGATAAATAGCTGATGTGTAAAGAATTTGACTACCATGCATGATGTCTTATATTCAATTCCCTTCTGTTCAAAATAAAACAAGCAAAAATAAAAGGGGGGACATACAGTTAATTCACTTGTAAAGTATCTACATAGCATATACAAGGCAGAGGTTTTCAAAAGACAAAATAAAACAACCCAAAAGCTGGGCATTGAGGCACACACCTTTATTCCAAGCACCTGGGAGGCAGTGGTAGGTGTATCTGTGTGAGTTCAAGATCACTGTGAGTTCCAGGGCAGCCAGAATTACATGCTGAGACCCTGTCTGGGAATGGGGACATAGTTCCCAGGTTTCAGCATCTGCATACTCCCTCAAAAAAGGTAACAATGCAGGACATGGTGGTGTACACACTAAAGAGGCAGATGAAGACAGATTCCTGTCAATTCCAGGCCAGCCAAGCTACAGTGAGACCCTGTCTCAAAAGCAAGAAGGAAAAAAAAAAAGGTTCAGACACAATGTTATTGTGCCCTGTGTAAAGATTATCCTTGTATTATGTGTCCCCATATCTGGTTGCAATCCTTATTCTGAGAAATCTCTAGTTTCAAAGTTGTGTAAACATTGTTCCCAACTATTCCCTGTTTCGTAAATACAAAACTGATCAGCCAGTGATTGAGCAGGGGAGAGAATGGGAGTGAACTTCCAGTCAGGGGAAGGGGAGGAAGTGGGGATCCAACCAGGGATCCAGGAGACACCATGAGAAAACAGCTGGGGCAGAGGAAAACCATAAAATGCAAGTATGTCAGGGGTCTTGGCTGGGAGGTAGCCAGATTAGTTTATAGGATTAAAAAAGATTAAGACTGCTCAGTGGTTGTGCCTTAAAGTTTTAAATAAATAAAATAGTCCAATCTAAATTATTTGGGAGCTAGTTGACTTACTACAACACTTATAAATTTGCACTAATAAAAAGTAATCCTGATCACAGTCAAAGTAATACCCCAAACTCTGCTGCTCTTTGACAACAGCTTTGAGGCTGTTCTGCAAACACCCAGCACGTATGCAGGTATAGCTGTTACAAACTAAGGTCCAAGTAGCTCCAAAGTCAACACACAGACTATTATTGCAACTTTCCTCCCAGCCCCAAATAAAACAGAACAACAAAAAAGTTATTTTGATGAATATAATACGAAACAGCATACCTTCTCTCTTTTCTTCTTTCATCCATCCTTTTATCCAGAGCTGCGTAAATAGCATCTGCTTCCTCATCATCCTTTTCATAGGGCCCACTTGAGAAGAGGCTCCCAGCATAGCCATTAAACTAAGAACCAAACAACACATTAAAGGATCAGCTTTCCCACCAACACAGAAAGCATGCAAAACACTCATACATAAAATAACTAAATCTTTAAAAAAAAAAAAAAGTCAGAGACGGGCGGTGGTGGTGACGCCTGTAATCCCAGCACTATGGAAAGAAGAGGCAGGCGAATTTCTGAGTTCAAGGCCAGCCTGGTCTACAGAGTGAGTTCCAGGACAGCCAGGGCTATACAGAGAAACCCTGTCTGGGGGTGGGGTGGGGGTGGGGAGAAAGAGGGGCTGTTCCAGTTAGAGGAAACTAAGCATACTCATTCATTTCTGTTGCTATGATAAAATATTCTGCTTTAAAAAAAAAAAAAAACTTAGGGAAGAAAGGGTTTATATAAAGAATTTGACTTACAATTCCAGGAAAATCACGGAGGGAAAGACTTAAGAGCTGATCACAGGACATCCATACTCAAAGGCAGAAAATAAACACAACCTTGCTTGCATCTGCTCAGCTAGCTTATATAATACAGGGCCCATGAACTATTGCCACCTACATTCAGGGTGGGTTTTCTACCTCAAACAACAATCAAGACAAATGCACATAGGACAGCCTGATCCTGATAATTTCTTTATTGAGACTTTCTTCCCAGGTGTCTCTAGATTATGTTAAACTGATAGCTAAAATAAAATTCAAATAAAATAAATATATAGCTTAAATAAAATAAAATATATAGCTTAGTTAATAATATAGTGTTGATATTAAATCTAGATTTCCATAACTTATTAAAATTTGTAAGATGGGACAAAGCTTAAAAGTGCATATAAGAACTTTCTTTTTGAGACAGGTTTCACTATGTAGCTCTGGCTGGCCTAGAACTTGCAATGTAGAAAATGCTGGCCTTGAACTCACAGAGGTCTACCTGCTTCTGCCTCCTGAGTGCTGGGATTAAAGGCACAGGTCACTATGACCAATAATTTATATACTTTTATTATTTTATATATTCTGAGACTGTATCCCTGACTGGTCTGGAATACTCTATATAGACCAAGCTAGCCTCAAACTCACAAATATTCATCTCCCTCTGTCTCCTGAAATTAAAGGCATACACCATCACAACTGCCTTATTTTTATCTAGGTGTATGTTTGTGCATGCACATGCATATTTGTAGGAATTCATGTGCCCGCAAATGTGCAGACAACCAAAAACACTAGATTCCCCTGGAAATGGGAGTTAGAAGTATTGTGAGCAGTTTGATGTTGGTGCTAGGAACTGAACTAAAGTCCTTTGGAAGAACAGCAAGTACTCTTAACCACAGAACCATCTCTTTGACCTTTACTAATTTTTTAGGATATTATTTTCCTAAGATCCTACAAGTTAAAAGTCTCTTAAAAGATGTCAGTTGCTTATACCAAGCAACAGAGAAGTTCAACAATATAGTTTAAGCAGCATTAGTACCATCCCTGAAGAACATCCAGCAAAAACACCAAGTGGTGTTCTGAACCCACAAATGCATCTCCTTACAAAAGAGACAAAACCAGTGCACAGTTCTTTACTGCTCTCTCTCTCTCACAGACTGCTAAAGATGGAAAATGAATCTGAGCTGCCTCCTTGTGGGAGCTGGTCAGCCCTTCCAGTGGCTAATGAGAGCCACCACAGAAGCCTGACAAAAGTTACTTCATCAAGAACTTTATGGGGGGGGGGGGCACCAAAAACCAAAACCAACCAAACAAAAAGAACTTTATCTCTTAATTCAGAGCACAACTGTGCCAGTAATACATTTTATAAGTATTCTTTTTATTTCTTATATTCTGTTATAAGAAATTCTTTTTATAATTATAAGCATTCTTTTTATTTCTTATATTCTGTTAATTTACATTCTTACACATATGTCTCACGATGGTTTTGGTTTTGTTTGCACACTGTCCAGCTAGATTTCCCATGTGACCACAGGAAAATAATAAACCTTGTTAGGGTTATAATTAAGCAAAAGAAGAGAAAACACTACAAATTCAACAAAATGACAAGAATCAATACACATCATTCTATAAGAACTGAGTATTTATGGCCTCAACCCTGTCAATCAAGTGAAGAAATAGCCTATGGAGAGGGAGAAAATATAAAGATCTTGAGAAACTAAACATCAAGAAAACAAATAACCAGAACCCAAGTATCCCTCAACAGAAGAGTGGATGCAAAAAATGTGGTATATCTACACAATGGAGTACTATTCAGCCATTAGAAACAATGAATTCATGAAATTCTTAGGCAAATGGATGGAGCTAGAGAACATCATACTAAGTGAGGTAACCCAGACTCAAAAGGTGAATCATGGTATGCACTCACTAATAAGTGGATATTAACCTACAAAACTGGAATACCCAAAACATAATCCACACATCAAATGAGGTTCAAGAAGAAAGGAGGAGTGGCCCCTTGTTCTGGAAAGACTCAGTGAAGCAATATTCGGCAAAACCAGAACGGGGAAGTGGGAAGGGGTGGGTGGGAGGACAGGGGAAGAGAAGGAGGCTTACGGGACTTTCGGGGAATGGGGGGCTAGAAAAGGGGAAATCATTTGAAATGTAAATAAAAAATTATATCGAATAAAAAAAAAAAAAAGAAAACAAATAACCCTTGTGGTTGAAGAGATGACTCAATGGTTAAGAACATTCCAGAGGTCTTGAATTCAATTCCCAGCATAACTATCTATGAGATCTGGTGCCCTCTTCTGGCTGACAGGCATACAGACAGACAGAACGTTGTATGAATAATAAATAAATACTTTAAAAAAAAAGGCACTGAATGTTCTTCCATAGAACTGGAGTTCAATACCACAAAGCAGCTCACAACTGTCGGCAACTCCAAGATCTGACCCCTGTACCCAAACATACATGCAGGCAAAACACCAATGCACATAAAGTAAAAGAAAAGAAAGACAACCCAATTTTCAAAAGTATACATATACATGGTTAATAAATTCAAGGCTGGGCATAGTGATGCACACCTGCAATCCTAGCAACTCAGGAGGCTGAGGCAGGATTGGTGCTGGTGAGCTCAGAGCCAGCCTCCTGGGTTTCAGGTTACCCTGTGTGAGTGTGGTCACTGTGAGGGAGAGATTTAAAAAAATTTATTAAAAAAAATTAGTATTCAAGATCATTAACCACAGAGAAATGCAAGTTAAAAATACTTTAAAATTCATCTAACCTAGTCAGAATGGCTACCGTCACGGTTAGATTGCCAATTTGAAACAAAACTTTAAGACTTGTCATCACAGAGTGGTCTAAGAGGCATCTCTCTTTGTTTCTATTTTGAGACAATCCTACTATGTAGTCTTGGTTTATAGACCAGATGGCCTTGAACTCACAAAAATCTTCCTCCTAAGTGCTGGAATTAAAGGTATCAGCAACCACACTCAGCTGAGGCATTTTCTTAATTGCTAGATGATATAGGAGAGCCCAGCCCACTGTGAACCATGCCATCCCTAAGCGGGTGGGCATGGGCTGTATAAAAAAGCTATGTGAGCAAGCCAGTGAGTACCTTCCCCCATGGTTGTCGCCCTGATTTCCGTCAATAGTGGATTGTTACCTGGAAGTGTAAACCAAATAAAACCTTTTCTCCTGATGTTGCCTTTGGTCATGGTGGTTATGTAACAGCAACAGAAAGCAAACTAGGTAAGAAATGGGTATCAGGCCGGGTGGTGGCGCACACCTTTAATCCCAGCACTTGGGAGGCAGTGGCAAGCAGATTTCTAAGTTCGAAGTCAGTCTGGTTTACAGAGTGAGTTCCAGGACAGCCAGGGCTACACAGAGAAACCCTGTCTCAAAAAAACATTTTTAAAAAAGGAAAGAAAAGAAATAGATATTAGAAAAGCAGGACTGTTGATGTAATAAACTTAATCATGTTGTTTAGGAGAAGGACTGTGGAAATAAATGTGTGGACCCTTGAGCTGGAAAAGCCATTAAATGCTCAGAGCTGAATGAGCTGTTCTGTGGAAATTTTCAACAGTGCTGCAAGAAATGCAAATATTGGAGGCCTGGCTTTTGAAATTTTGAGTGAAACAAAGACTCTATAAAGGATAGTCATGTTACATTATGTATGGATCTATGGGAGTCAAATCTGTGCTTTGCTGGGACAATGAATGTTGCTCACCAGAGCCAGATGAAAACCAGCTGTGAAAGCCATCAAGGTGAAATCTTCTGAAAAGCATACGTTCAGGGTCAGCCTTTAGAAGCTGCTCCAGAGGGAGCTAAGGCTGCATCTCAAGCTAGCAGCCAAACTTGGTAATGTATATGATGGTACTGGTTTTGTTTGCAAGAAAGTGGCAGAATTAAGAAGTCATGAGAAGAAACTCAGGCTTTGCATCATGTGATAGTGTCAGAATCCCTGAAGAAAGGCCAGGAGAGATTATTGTGAAAGTGTAAACTCAGTTGCAGTAGAGACCCCAGGTGAGATGACAATCAAGGTTATGGCAGATGTGAAATAGAGTCATCTTGAGCCAACCAGATAAGCTATGTGTGGCACATATAGCAAAACTGAAAAAGTGCAATTGCCCAAGTTTTTTGAAGCGCAAAAGATCATAAGTGATTCCATATGCTAGATATTGAACTACAGAGCACGGGTATACAATACTGGGTTTTGTTTTACTTTAATCTTGATATTTAACTATGCCCTGGCTCTTCCTTTGTAATAGGGTAAAGGTTCCTCTATATTGTCTCAGCTGAAGCCACCTTTGGTTTCTACTCCCTGCCCTGAAAAGTCCCACGGGCAAACACCCAACCCTGTTCTAGAAACTCAGGGACAAAATGCCCCAGATAACTTATTGACTCAATTTAAGTTGCTTTCTTACTTGCTTGCTTCTCTAACTGCCAACCAGGATGTAGTTTTTTTTTCTGTGTCCTTCATCTTTAAAAACTCTAGTTCAGTACCCAGCACTCTCCCTGGAAGACTCATAAACACCTCTAAACTGGATCCAGTGGCTCTGTCCATCTCAGGCCATGTACCCATGTACACACATACTCATACACATAACTTAAAAATAATAAAAATAAACCTTTAAAAGCTGTTTTTTTAAATCACCTCATCGTAGTTGGTATCATTCAGATCTTCATCATCATCATCAGCAGCCTGATTTTTCTTCATCTGGTCCCCCACAGTTCTCTTCCCTGGTGGGGCATGGCGATCATCCACAGGATCATTTGCATCCCGAGCAGGTCCAATGTCTGATCGGGTAGTAAAGCCAGTGGCACTAGAGGAAGCCCAGAGACATTACTATTTAAATGATCCTATGCTCTCTTTTGATCATCATTTAGTAAAATCACTTCTCACATTTCTGGGAACCTCCAGAGAGTCTAGTACCAATGAACTGGATGCTTACACATTCCTGGTTTTGTTTGCTAAACTTTTTTTTTTTTTTTTTTTTTTTTTTTTTTTTGGTTTTTTGAGACAGGGTTTCTCTGTGTAGCCCTGGCTGTCCTGGAACTTGCTCTGTAGACCAGGCTAGCCTTGAACTCAGAAATCCGCCTGCCTCTGCCTCCCAAGTGCTGGGATTACAGGCATGCGCCACCACCGCCCGGCTGTTTGCTAAACTTTTAACCTATAATGAGTAGGTCAGAGACAGTTTCTCTTCATCCCAAGATGTCTCTATTTCTTCTCCACATCACTGCACAGGTCTTCAGAAGTCTGGGTCTCCCCAGTTCTCGCTTCACATTTCCAACTGTCTGTTGAGCATGAACTCTCCACTTACACCCAAGCCCAAACTGAGTCTCCTCCTTTATGTACTCAGCAGCTATCCCAGCGATCAGCCATTAACAGACATTCCATATTATGCACTTTCTTACTGTCTGTCTCCATCCTGCCTGCCCCAACTACTACTGACAAATCACCACTGGCATGTCTGGAAATCCATTTACTACTCCTACCTCCAACCTATTCCTACTCCCACTATCAATCTGCCAAGTGATTCTTTTCAAAATGTAGCTCAAATAACTATGGGAGCTGTTGCAGGATACTTAATCAAACTGTGAACCCTGAAATTGTGTTACGTTTTTAGTTGTGGCATGGCTCAGTCTTAGCACATACCTTTACTCCAAGAGCTTTCTGCTTGAATCTTGTTAACAGGATTAAATAAAGTCAACCACAGGTTGAAAGAGATAAAGATTAGATTTGAACAAGAGAGGACTCCTGAATAAGGAGAGGCAATAGTTCATCAGATAGTTTGGTCATTCAGTCCAACTCATAGAGACTAACAAATGCATTTCATTTGATCAGGCATGAAAAAAAAATAACATTTTCAAATGATAATTTACCAAAGGCACACCTGCCTTACTGACATAAGATGAAAAATGGGTTTTCTTAAACCATGTGTCTTAATTTCCTGTTAGAACATTAGACTGTAGATTGCCACAAGGCCCACACCATCTTAAACATTAGCTTTTGAGCTTTCTTCTTAAATAAGAATAGTTTTGCTGTTTGGTATTAAAAACAGTTAAGAGATTTAAAGTGGGGGCCAGGTGTGGTGGCGCACGCCTGTAATCCCAGCACTTGGGAGGCAGAGGCAGGCGGATTTCTGAGTTCAAGGCCAGCCTGGTCTACAGAGTGAGTTCCAGGACAGCCAGGGCTATACAGAGAAACCCCGTCTCAAAACACCACAAAAGAGAGAGAGAGAGAGAGAGAGAGAGAGAGAGAGAGAGAGAGAGAGAGAGAGAGAGATTTAAAGTATTTTAAGTAAATTTTCTAAATTTCTAAGAGTTGGAGTGATTTGGAGCTAAGATAAAATATTTGAGCAGAGCAATGGTAGCCCATGCCTTTAATCCCAGCAGATCTCTATAAACTAATTAATTGTTTCCTAAATTCAAGAGTTAGGGTGAACAAGGTGGTGGTAGCACGTGCCTTTAATCCCACCACCCAGAGAAAAACTACAGATAAAGCTCCTAACTGGTCTGTTTGCACACCAGAGAAATCACATACCATATTTACTGATTATTATTATAAAAACCCTCTATACAATTACTAGAAAGGTAGCTGCTTCCAATGGGGACAGAAACAAAGAGCAGCTCTTGCAACTGCCAGTAAGCTCATTTCCATGCATGCAACACTGACCAAAACTAATGAAAAGCGGGAGCCTATAGACTGTGGTATATGATGGTCAATACTGAGGACAGAATCACAAAATCAGTAGAGCACTATTGGGTATTGTTATGGTCTAACCCCATCCCCATCTCCACAATAGCTGTAGCCATTTCGTTCCATGCCTGCCAGTTAGTTCACATTGCCACCAGTCATTAACACAGAGAAGTAAGTGACTTGGCTGAGAACAAGAACATGCTAACCATATACTCTATTTTGTTCTGTATGAGGTTTGGTAATCCTAAGAAATTCCACAAAGTTTTATGTAGGATCCATCAAACCAAAGGTTAAAATAAACTTATGTCTAAATTATCTTGAATCACAGCTGACCACCAAGCAGCACTTCATGTACCTGGGTATGAAGTCATTGTGGGGTTTGTGACTTTTTTTCCTTTATACACTGACAGAAAAAAAAAAAAAAAATCCATTGTCATAGTTCAGACTGGTCATGGGAGGGAGGGTCATGAAAGGAAAGGGCAAAATATAGCAAAATTTAACAAAGACGTCAAATTTTTATGTAGCTCACACAGACAAGACTGATAAAACGTCTGAAATAATCAAATAGTGGACAAAATGACATAACGCCTGATTAAAACTAGAATATTAAAATTTGCAGGGGGACAACAAAATCAGAAAAAAAAAAATCAACAAGACTGATAAATTATACATTTGAAAAACTTGAAAGTTGCCAGGCGGTGGTGGCGCACGCTTGTAATCCCAGCACTCTGGGAGGCAGAGGCAGGCGGATTTCTGAGTTCGAGGCCAGCCTGGTCTACAGAGTGAGTTCCAGGACAGCCAGGGCTACACAGAGAAACCCTGTCTCAGGGGGAGGGGGGGAAGAATTACAATGATTTATATTTAAAACCCTCTTACAAAAGGCCAGCTGAAATTCAAAGTGATTGTTCTTTGTGATCTAAAAATAAATATGCTTAAATCTTGCACTTATATATATAAAGGGAAAGGGGACTATGTCTATTTACTTACACATACAAAGATATCTTTAATTTCAATTTTTCAAAATAATTTCTTTAACTTCAATGGAAAAATCATACTTTTTCTGTTGCCAAAATGCATTTTGCCCTAAGAAAGAGCTAACCGGCCAAAAGAATGACCACCCCCCCACCAGAGTTAGGGTTAGGGCACGATTTTGCTTATATCTTTTCAAAAAAATAAAAGCATCCAACTAAGGAAACCAGGGATGACCAGGCAAGTGAAACATCTGAAGAAAAAGGGTGGATCATCAAGAGAAAATACTCCTCCCCACACACACACAAAAAAGACTAATAATTTGGCCAAGTGATATTGCCTACACCTCCAGCTGACTGGCCTAAAATCTTGGCTTGGAGCCCCAAACTAACACCAGCATCCATGACACTATCTTGATCCAGCCTCTGCCCCTTCCTGACAGATAGCAACTACCCATTGCTGGTCAGAGACTGGACAGCAGGGGCAGGCTCTCCCTTCTTTTCTTACTGCCATGCAGCTAGCCAACCCATCCATGATGGTTTCCCAAATGCTTGTCTCTGCTGCTCTCTACAGGCTGAAGAGAGAATCTCTTATAAGTATCACCCATCAATAAAAAAGTTATAGACAATAAGCTGAGGCAGAAAACAGGTGGGACAACCAGCAGAGACAGAGAGAATTCTGGGAAATATTGAGAAGTGAGGGAGGGTCACCCCAGAAGGCTGAGGAGACAGACATAAACCAGCACGTAGCTGAACTCCAGTAAGAATAAATGTAATAAATTAAGAGCTGGTTGGAGGGCTGGAGAGATGGCTCAGCAGTTAAGAGCGCATAAGTTCAATTCCCAGCAACTACATGGTGGCTCACAACCATCTGTAATGGGATATGATGCACTCTTCTGGTGTGTGGCTGAAGACAGTGTACTCATATAAAGAAAATAAATAAATGTATTTAAAAAAAAAAAGCTAGTTGGAAAACAAGCTGAAGCTTATCTATTGATAAATAATTAGTCTCGGAGACATTATTTCTGGGAATTAAGTGGTCAGAAAAAAAATTCGTTTTACAGATGGTGCTCAACATGGAAGGCACATAATCCAAACCTTTAACTTCATAGTCAGCTATTAGACAGAGTTGTTGTTACAGGGAATTTATGAGAATGGTGGAAAAACCTAAGGTTTCAGATGGTGTCCACCATAGGGCATAGAATTCAAGCTTAGCAAAGTCCTGGGTGAGAGACAATGAACTGAACATCAGGCAAGAACTTACAGGAATACAAACTTAAAAAGAGCAAAGGCAGCGGGGCAGTGGTGGTGGTACACACCTTTAATCCCAACACTTGGGAGGCAGAGGCAGATGGATTTCTGAGTGACAGCCCTGGCTGTCCTGGAACTCACTCTGTAGACCAGGCCGGCCTTGTATCTCTAAAGCTATAAGAAGGTATAAAAAAACTTATGGATTAGTAATAATTTTTTTTTATTTTAAATTTATTTTACCTGTTTACAATTTTGCACATCTAGTCTTCCGTTTTTATTCTTAAAACATAATTTTAACCAACTTTTTAAACCTGGTCAGAAGTTAATGTTGTTTTAGGATTCCTCTTGTCTCTCTGTCTATTTTGCTTCTGCTTACCCTACTGTCATTCGCCCTGCCTCTATCTCTTAATTCACTAGGGGATGTGGGAGAGATGTTCTGCCTTCCACATGTAACTGACAAATTTGTTTCTTGGATCCTGTCTTGGGAAGTGCTCTTGGACCCAGCACAAGTCTGGCCAGCACCAAGCTTCTTCAGCTTGTGCCTCCCTCCATCTCCTTTAGCCTCCAGCCTGACTATGAAATTGCTTTGGGAAGTTCTCCACTACCCGCCCCCCCAAACCTTTGTATCAGCAGCATCTGGCCTCCTGAGAAACTGTGGTTGCTAAGCAACATTTTAAAAGACCAGAACTAGCTGGGGCGGTGGTGGCACACGCCTGTAATCCCAGAGTGCTGGGAGGCAGAGGCAGGCGGATTTCTGAGTTCCAGGCTGGCCTGGTCTACAGAGTGAGTTCCAGGACAGTCAGAGCTACACAGAGAAATCCTGTCTCGGAAAAAAAAAAAAAACTAAAGTGGATACAGGGTTAAAAGAAGAAAAGGAGCTGGGCAGTGGTGGCGCACACCTGTAATTCCAGCACTCTGGGAGGCAGAGGCAGGCGGATTTCTGAGTTCCAGGCCAGCTTGGTCTACAGAGTGAGTTCCAGGACAGCCAGGGAAACCCTGTCTTGGGGAAGGGAAAAAAAAAAAAAAGAGAGAAGAAAAGGAGAAATATGAAAAATAGACAGGCCTTAGAAGAAAAACTTGAAAAATTTATAAACAATATTGAGAAAGATACTAAAATAGAAAAACAAGAAATAATGGTAAAGTACCACCACATAATAAAAATCAGAAAAGTCAGGCAAAGGTTGTTAGAAAACCAACCCCAGCTTATCCTGTTAATGTACAATAAATGCCAACAGACAATGGCCACCTCGGGAAGAAATTAGGCATCCCATAGAAAAGATAGATTTTAAAAATTATAAGGATGCAACTATAATAGGAAAAATAATCTCCAAAGGTCTTAAGAAAAGTCAAACTGTCAAATATTTTAATTGTGGCAAACAAGGTCATTTAAAAAAGGATTATAGGCAATGTGTTCCTAGAAACTGTTTTTTTCTACAGATAATTCAAAAAGAAGGCCTCAGTCTTCTGGAATATGCAGAAGGTGTGGCAAAGGCAGCACTGGACTCATCAACATAGATCAACAAGAGACAAACAAGGTAACACTTTGTCAAAAAAAAAAAATGCCCCAAGAGACCCCAATATCAAATTCAAGTTGGCTATCTCAGGTCAACAACAACGAAGAAACCCATCCACACAACTGAACAGCATTGCTCTGGATATAATAGCCCAGATATCAAAACCAGAGCAGCTTCAATAGATAAAACAAAAAACTCAAGAGAGACCAAAGGATGTAAGGGAGAGATGCTTAATAAATAAAAAGGGAGCCGGGAGGTGATGGCTCACACCTGTAATCCCAGCACTCTGGGAGGCAGAGGCAGGCAGATTTCTGAGTTCGAGGCTAGCCTGGTCTACAGAGTGAGTTCCAGGACAGCCAGGGCTATACCAAGAAACCCTGTCTCGAAAAAACCAAATCCAAAAAACAAAAAAACAAAAACAAAAATAAATAAAAAGGGACCAGAAAAAGAAAAAACTCCTGCTGGGCAGTGGTGGCACACACCTGTAATCCCAACACTTGGGAGGCAGAGGCAGGCGGATTTCTAGGTTCAAGGCCAGCCTGGTCTACAAAGTGAGTTCCAGGACAGCCAGGGCTGGAAAAAAGAAAAAAGAAAAAAGGAAAAAATTCCCAGAGACAATCCATTATTTAATCTTTTAACCTATTACTATATTTTATGAAATATATATTATTTAATCTGTTGTTATTAATCTATTCTTATTATAGATGAAAAAACTTGCTCCCAGAACAGCTTCAAAATGGCTAGCTATATCATCCAGCATCATAGACTGCTCCAATCAGGATTTCTGTTAATTTCCAAACTTTCTCTGCATGAAGAGACTGGACAAATGTTACAGCTACCTTTTTGTTTGTTTGTTTGTTTTTTATTTGGTTTTTTTTCAAGACAGGATTTCTCTGTGTAGCCCTGGCTGTCCTGGAACTCACTTTGTAGACCAGGCTGGCCTCAAACTCAGAAATCTGCCTGCCTCTGCCTCCTAAGTGCTGGGACTAAAGGCGTGCACCACCACACCACTGCCCGGCTTACAGCTACCTTTCTTTTTTTCTTTTTTTTTTTTTTAAAGATTTATTTATGTACACTGTAGCTGTCCTCAGACACCCCAGAAGAGGGCATCAGATCTCATTACAGATGGTTGTGAGCCACCATATGTTTGCTGGGACTTGAACTCAGGACCTTCAGAAGAGCAGTCAGTGCTCTTAACCGCTGAGCCATCTCTCCAGACCCAGCTACCTTTCTTTTTTCTTTCTTTTTTTTTTTTTGTTTTTTGTTTTTTGTTTTTTTTTTTTTTTTCGAGACAGGGTTTCTCTGTATAGCCCTGGCTGTCCTTTACCTTTCTTAAGACTTGACTATTTTACCAATTTTCGTTGGGCCTCATAAGAAAATGATCATACCCCCTTCCCTAAAAGTGGGATGGGTAGTTTCTGCTCATTCAATGGGTAATGGGTGTTTGTTGTCAAAAGGTAGGGGTGGGGAGTTGGTTAAAAATTGTTAATGGTTTTGGTCAGGGAGGAAACAAAACAAGGGATGTTACATTCACAGATTACCTTTTCTCTTTCTTTCCTCTATCCTTTCTCTCCTATCTAGTGTTGGAGGGGAGGGAGAAGGGATGAAAAAAGGGGGGAGGAATGTAAGTCTAGAGAGAATCTTGTATAAGTATCAAATGTCAATAAAAAAAAACCTATAGCTAATGAGTTGAGTTAGGAAATAGGCGGTAGACACTAGCAGGAAGAGAGAGGATTCTGTGAAATAGAGGTTGAGAAAGAAGCAGGCCAGGACTGAAGGAAAGGTAACTAACCATCAGGTAGATGAATTCAGGTTAGAATCAAGGGGAGATTTGGGCTGGAACACTGAGGACACAGATGTAAACCAGCAGGTAGCTGAACTCAAGAGAAAATAAAGAGGAGATTCATCCTGGACTAGGACACATGAAGCTGAGGACAGGTAACTAACCATGTAGAAGACACAGAATAGGTTGAATGTGTTAATGAGTTAGTGAAGGAATAAGCCAAAGCTTATGGCCTAGGCATTTATTAATAAATAATTAAGGCTGGGCGGTGGTGGCGCAAGCCTGTAATCCCAGCACTTGGGAGGCAGAGGCAGGTGGATTTCTGAGTTCAAGGCCAGCCTGGTCTACAGAGTGCGTTCCAGGACAGCCAGGGCTACACAGAGAAACCCTGTCTCGAAAAAACCAAAAATCAAAAATAAATAAATAAATAAATAATTAGTCTCAGATTCATTATTCTGGGAGTAGGGGCAGAAAAAAAGGAAAATAGATTTATTTTTTTACATATTAAGGAATAAGATATTTGGTTACAACATATTATATTTCAGCTCAGTTTAAGGTACTGTTACCTATGGGATTCTTAAAACTTCAATGCTAAGTTCTAGTACTTTTGAAATATGCTATTATAAACTGCTAAGAATAAGTAAGAAATGCAAGTTAGTAGTCAGACAATCAAACTCACGTTCATCTTAGATAGTCTAGTTTATTAATGAAATATGTTTTCAAAGTTGAAAGTATAGTAAATAGCTAGAAACAATTTGTATATACTACAGTCTTCAAAAACCTCAGAGATAGTCTGGCAGTGATAGCACATGCCTTTAATCCCAGCACCTGGGAGGCAGAGGCAGGCAGATTTCTGAGTTCAAGGCCAGCCTGATTGACAGTGTGTGTTCCAAGACAGTCAGGGCTATACAGAGAAACCCTGTCTATAAAAACCAAATAAAAACAAAATAAAACAAAAAAAAGAAAAAAAAAAAGGAAAAAAAACAACCCTCAGAGATCTCTAAAATATGGCATTTAAAGATGCTTATTAAAAGATCTTTTTTTGTCCCAGCACTCTGGGAGGCAGAGGCAGGCGGATTTCTGAGTTTGAGGCCAGCCTGGTCTGCAGAGTGAGTTCCAGGACAGCCAGGGCTATACAGAGAAACCCTGTCTTGAAAAAAACCAAATAAATTAAATAAATAAATAAATATATTTTTTGACAATGAGAAAGGCTTGCTCCGGGCAGCACCCCCATTATACTTCAAAGATTATATGGCTCAACTCCAGATAAAATATTGTCTAAACTAGACAAATGATGCAAGGAAATCGAATACCGAGCTTTACAAAGACAAGGTATACAACAAGTCCTTCATATTTCCTAGTTCACAAAGTGTGTCATATTCTGGGCCAGATGGCTGAATGAAGGAAGATGATGGTCCTAGGACTCAGAGAAATTTGTGGATGACAGTCCAGTCAGCCACAACCTCTGTCATTTCAATAGTTCTGGAAGCTACTTGCCTACACTTCCTGCCTGCTCAGGTAAGTTTATTTGCTTCTCAGATCTCTGATGGGATTGAAGACTAGCTAGTCTTACAATTAAGTTTAAATTGTTTAGGATTTCAGAAAATGTTTTAAGATCTAAGAAGATATTCTTAGGTTTATAAATGCAAGTTTTTATAGAAAATTATTTAAGTACAGAACTCTAACTCACCAAGATAGGATAGATAGTAGAGTACTTTCTCCAAAGTTGTCAAATACAAATGGACTAGACATTGTGAATGTAATTCTTACCTGATGGTTTCATAATTGTTCTTATTGTATACAATTTATTAATGTAAGAGAAAGAGACTTTTATTGGTCTAAAAGGGGGAAATGTAGAGATAATCTCTTATAAGCATTATCTGTCAATAAAAAAGCTTATGGCTAATGAGATAAGGCAGAAAATAGGAGGTAGGACTTTCATTAGGGAGAGAAAGAATTCTGTGAAATGAGTAAGGGGGGAGATTCATCCTGGAATGCTGAGGAAATGGATGTAAACAAATACATAGCTGAATTCAAGTTAGAATATAAGGGGAGATTCAATCGAAACGCTGAGGAAACGGACATAAACCAGCCAGAACTCAGGTTAGAACAAACAGGATAAGTAAGAGCTAGTCGGAAAACAAGTCAAAGTTTATGGCCTAGGCATTTATTAGTAAGTAGTTAATCTTAGAGTTGTTTTTTCTGGGAATTAAGTGGTCGGCAGTAAAAACCCTTTTTACAAGTGGCAGATGGGGCTGGGCGATAGTGATGCACACCTTTAATCCCAGCACTTGGGAGGCTGAGGCAGGGGGATTTCTGAGTGCAAGGCCTGGTCTACAGAGTGAGTTCCAGGACAGCCAGGGCTACACAGAGAAACCCTGTCTCGAAAGAACCAAAACAAAAACAAAAAAACAAGTGGCAGATGGTCTTTATGTAGTCCCAATTCAATTAAAAATTATAGCTGGCACTGGGGTTGAAATGTGGCTCTGTCTCTAAATCTAACAAATGCTTGTTAAAGGAAAATAAAAAAATCTCCTCTTATCAGAAGAGCCATCTGATATGGGATAGGAAAATAAGTAAGGGATTAGTCTATTGTCACTAATCTCAATCATTTGACTCTCTAAAACATTTTTTTTTAAGATTTACTTATTATATATAAGTACACTGTAGCTGTCTTCAGACACACCAGAAGAGGGTGTCAGATCTTGTTACAGGTGGTTGTGAGCCACCATGTGGTTGCTGGGATTTGAACTCAGGACCTTCGGAAAAGCAGTTGGTGCTTTTTAAACAGCTGAGCCAATCTCCAGCCCCCTAAAACATTTCTTAAAGTATAAAATTATCTTCCAAAACTACAAGATTATTAATACACACACACACACACACACACACACATACTCTCTCTCTCTCTTTTTCCCTTTTTTTTTTTTTGGTGTTTTTCTAGACAGGGTTTCTCTCCAACTGAAGGCATGCACCATCACTGCCCTACAAACTTTGTCTTGATGCTAGTACAGAGAACTAACTAATTCTAGAAGAAACAAGTTTCATCTAGCTTCCTGTATGTTTTCAGGTTTGGGTCTGAAGTGGATAACTAGGAACAAAGTTTGTGTACCTGATAAACTATAGCCATAGATCCTTTCAAAGACCTGCTAAATATGGCATTTTAAATATTTAAATTTGCTACAATAAACTGTGACCATTCCTGACAATAACTTTTGAGGTCTTCAAGAAAGATGGGGCCCTGCAACAATGAATCCACCTAGATTGTGGTAGTGCTAACCAGTGAGCAAAATTGCCTCATGCCTCTTCTACCACCAGATTCTGTGCTGCCACTAAGCTGACAAATGCCACTCAAATATCAGCTTTGGACTACAAATTGCTCAGGACATTCAAATTACTGAGTTCATATGAGACTGAAACAAATATTTTACAGAACTTTGAACTCAAAATACTAAATCCTAAAACTGCCAAATACAACCAAGCTGGATACTGTGGAAGACTTGACAGAAATTAGCTTCATTATTACAGTTTTGCTGTATTACAGTTAAAACCTTTCCTTTTTATTTAGACAAAAAGGTGTAAATGTTGTAGGATATTTGTCACACTGTGAACTCTGTTATTTACTAGGGGAAAAAACTGTGTTTCCTTGTGGTGTGGTGCCGGGAGCCATCCTCAGAACTCAATGCCAAGAACTCTCCATACCAGGAGCCATCCCCACCTGGCTCTCAATGCCAAGAGACCTCGATACCAGGAGTCATTCTCACTTAGATCTCCATGCCAGGAACTATTCCTACGTAAATCTCAAAACCCCCTCCTTTTGAAGTTCATCTGTAGATAGGTTACTGTAGCAACCCCTTTCCACTTCACCGCCTCATGACCCCCCTTTTATCATGCCAACATTCCAACAGCAATAACTAACTTTACCAGAAATTATGAGAAACTGTTTCTTAGAAATGATGCCAACCCCCTGAGATTGTTCCCCCCTTTACCCCTCCCAAACCTTGTATGCTTCCCTTTATATTGACTTGTCTGAAAATTAAAGTTTGACAGCTTGATCAGAACTAGACAGGCTGTCCGGCCTCTCTCTTGTGTCTTGTCGCCCCATCGCCTTTCCTCTAGGTGGCTTAAAGGAACCCTGTTGACTGTCCTGCAGGTCGGGACAGTGTGGCTCAGCCTTAGCACACACCTTTAATCCAAGAGCTTTTTGTTTGAATAGGGTAAACAGGATTAAATAAAGTCAACCATTGGTCAAGAAGCAGAGCAAGCAACCAATTAACAGGAAGTGAATATAGGATGATTGAGAAAAAAAACAGAGCGAAAGAGGGAGCCAGGAGGACAGATAGAGTGATGCACAGAAGTAGAAGGGAGGCACATTCAGTTTGAAAGGTTTTTTGGAGAAGGCAAGAGAGTGGGGATTTCTTCTCAGATATTCGATGAAGAGGAAGGTCAGCTGAGTGCTTTTTCTGGCTCTCTGAGCTAGCAGGCTTTCGCCTCAGCACCTGACTCCTGATTCTTCATTGGTAAAATGAAACAACTGAGATATTTTTTTAAAATAACAACAGGGAACTTTATCCTAATGTTAAAGTCTTTGTGGCCTCCAGCTCCATTCTTATTGCAATTCCCACTATTCTGGACTCCTTTTCTTTCTTTCTTTCTTTCTTTTTTTTTAATCTAGCCTTGCTAGGCCTGACCTTGTTCTTTTTGCATTTATTTTTATTTATGTGTATGTATGTGAAGCTGTGTATTTATCAACACTACATGCATGCAGGTGGCTGTGGAGGGTATCAGATCCCCTGAAACTGGAGTTATAAGCAAGTTGTGAGTCTTCTGACAGGGGCCATAGGAATCAAACTCAAGTCCTTCACAAAAGCACTAAGTGCTCTTTTTTTTTTTTTAATTTATTATATGTAAGTACACTGTAGCTATCTTCAGATGCCAGAAGAGGGAGTCAGATCTCTTTAGGAATGGTTGTGAACCACCATGTGGATGCTGGGATTTGAACTCATGACCTTTGGAAGAGCAGTCAGTGCTCCTACCCACTGAGCCATCTCTCCAGCCCCAGCACTAAGTGCTCTTAACTGCTAAGGAATCTCTTAAAAAACATTGGAATCTTTTAAGATTCAGGGTTAGGGTTCACCTAACACCTACACCTTCAGCTGCCCTTTTAAACAGTTTATTTCTTTATTTAGTGTGCATGTGTATGTGGCCTGACATATCTGTAGAAGTCAGAAGACAATTTCAGAGAATCAGTTCTCTCCTTCTACTTCATGAATTCCAGGAACTCAAACTCAGGCTTGACAGTCTTTACCCTGAGCCACTTCACCAGTCCCCTACTTGCCTTTTTGTGTCTATACCAAATTCCACTTTTTTCCTTTACTCCTCCCAAATCTGACACTTTGTAAACCCAACTCTCTTGACTTCTATTCTGCTTTTTGTGCTTATTTATACAAACACCGACCTTGTCTTGTGAACCGAAGTCTTCTGATAATGGCTGTGAATGCCTCCCTTCTACTACCATTACCAAGGAAGACTTGTTTCCTTCATCAAACACATGAAGAAGTAGGAAAAATGCTATTCATTAACCCAAAACCTTATGATTAGTGGCATGGCCATCTCTGTCCAGAGGACAGAGGTGACCTATTGCCATACATCCTAGAGGAAAAGTATGCTTAAAGGAAGAAAGGTATAGCACACTCTTACTGTATACACCAGAGACTCCACTGTTTCTTACAGCCAACTTGCTTATAGATATTACTTCAGACACCAAAACCCTGAGGTTCAGACCCCTCAATCATATCTTAGGGTGGCAGTCAGGCCTAATGAACCTACATATTTTGATACATACATACATACATATATACATACCCACTTTGTAGGAAAGGCATTATGCCGAATTATCTAGTTGTGGCGGTGAAAGTTAATCTTGTTTTTGAGATAAGGTTTCTTTAAGTGTCCTGGAACTCGCTATGTAGCCCTGGCTGTTTTGTAATTTGCTATGTAAACAAGGCTGGTCTTTAACTTAAAAAAAACAAGGCGTCTGCCGCTGCCCCATCCCACCCACACCCCACAACAATGCTGGAATTGTACATGTGCGCCACTAGCTCCAGCCCCTTGGTTTTTTGTTTTGAGACTACGTAGCCCTAGTGGCTACTAGTTCAGAATCGTTCTAATAGGCCAAGAGCGAGCTGTGTTCCAGGGTACTAGCCACCCTACCCGGGGCAAGCTCCCCCCCACCCCCCTTGCCTTACCCCCGGCCCAGCCCGGGTACATAGCCCAGCGGCGCAGGCATGCCCAGGAAAGGTTTCTTCTTCTTGTTCATGGCGATGTTGTTGACCGAAACAGAGAAAAGCAAGGGAGCAAGTATGCGGCAGAAGACTCGGAGTCCTCCCGGTGTCGCAACTGGAAGAGATGCAGCCTTACATCACTGGCGCACCCGGAAGTAGCCCGGGGTCGCGGAAAGCCCCGCCCACCTAGATCTTTGGGCGGAAGTCAGAGATGTGGGTTTGCAAAGTGTTTCCGGCCAAGGCTGCGTGGTTTGTTTGCTGAGAGAAAACGCGCGTGCGCGTGAAGCTTTTAGGTACAACGCCACAGGGTCATGGGTTCGATTGTCGTGCCAGCTATGACGTGCAGCCGGAGCCCATTACTCCGCTTAGGAACGTTCCGGTGTAGGCATGGCTGCGAAGCCGCCTAGTTCAGCCACCATAACCACTTCCCACTTGCCTTACTGTACTGAGCCGTATGCGGTCACTGACGGTCCAGCCTGCGCGTTCAGCGATCAGATCCGGGATCACCCCACCCCTCCATATCCCCCTCACCTTCGGAGAACAAATGTATAGTGCACTCAGCAGTGTGTGGGCCAGCGTCACAGGCTTGGGAGTGATTGTGTGCCCAGTGGCTTGGGTGAACTCACACCACTCTACTTTGCACAGATACTTTCTACCTGTGTGCAGCTCTTCACGAAACACAAAGCCAGTCCCACATGTTGTGTAATAATAACCTCAGGCCATGAATTAGGCAGTACAGAGCTATAAAAAGTTGCTTAGCGCTGGGTGGTGGTGGCGCAGCACTCTGGGAGGCAGAGACAGGCAGATTTCTGAGTTCGAGGCCAGCCTGTTCTACAGAGTGAGCTCCAGGACAGCCAGGGCGATACAGAGAAACCCTGTCTCGAAAAAAAACAAATCCAAAAAACCAAAAAGAAAAAAGTTGCTTAGCCTCAGGGATAGTCTGCTCTACCTGTAGAAACAGTATGCCAGGGGGATGGAAAACAACTGTGCTCCCAGTTAAACCTCAAAAATAGCTGTAACTTCCTGGTAGCTACCCTGTGTGTAGCCCTTTTAGGTTGGGGACCCTCGGTGTTTCAATAAAGCAGTCTCAGCCCGTTGAGACAGTCTGCCTCACTTATCTTATACCTCCTGCACCTGGGGAGAACACTAAGCTCTAGGGCCGACGGGGAAAAATGCATGTTGTGCAGCCTGGACTCTGTGCTGGACCAGACAATATCCAATGCCTTTCAGTGAGGTACTAAAGCAGTCCTGGCTCCCTAGACAGGTTTTTAGGGAGGAACAGGATTGAGTCTGTGAACAGTGAACCGCAGGAAACTGAGCCTGAGGTGCTTCACTGAGATGAGCAGTACTGCCTGAAGTTCAAAGCAAAGTGGCCCACAAGTGAGGGTCAGCAAATGCTCCAGTAAAGAATGAGCTAATAGCTGACTCAGAAAGATACAGAAACCAACAGCCAAACAATGGATGGAGCTTGGGAATTTTTATGGAAGAAGAGGAGAAAGGATTGTGGGCCCTGAAGGGGATAGGAACTCCACAGGAAGACCAAGAGAGTCAACTAACCTGGACCTTTGGGGCTCTCATAAGCCCCAACCAAGGAATATACACCAAGAGGACCTAGGCCTCCCCATTCATCTGTAGCAGATGTGTGGCTTGACCTTCATGTGGGTCCTGAACAACTGGAGCAGGGCTAGCTCTATGTGGGATATGTTCTACTAGCTGGGCTGCCTTGTCTGGCCTCAGTGAGAGAGGATGCACCTAGCCTCTCAGAGACTTGACGTGGGGGGGGGGGGCACAGGGAGGCCCCACCCGCACAGAGGAGAAGGGGAGGGGGAAGGATTGATGGAGGGGTGATCAGTGAGCAGGATGAAAGTGAATTAAGTAAAAAATAATAATAATAAAATAATCTATATATATGTATATGTGTATATATATGTATACATGTATATATGGAACGAACTAGTGGGGCTGGAAATATTGCTCAGTGGTTAAGAGAATTTCTCATTCTTGCCAAGGACACGGGTTCACCATGTGGCAGCTCACAACTGTTCATTAACCCCAGTGCCAGGAAATCTGATGTCCCCTTCAGGACACCAGATGCGTATGTAGTGCACAGATAAACACTCGGGCAAAACGTTCATAAAATAGAAAAAAGAAAAAAGAAAAAGGGGAATAAGCAAATTAGGACACACAGGTATTTGGGAGAGAATGATCCGGCCCTTGGCCAGACTGAGTAGGTAAAAGCCCACAGGTATGATTACCCCCACCACCTCCAGACCGAGGGGACATCGCTTGCCAACTGCAAAAGTCCTCCAGCGGGTTGCAAGAGAGGCTGGCCCACAGAGTCCTACCCAGGTGCACAAGGACGCTTTTTGCTCTGGCGGACATCCTCCGCATACGCAGCCCCGCGCGCCGCCGATACACCTCCGAGCTCACGGAGCGCGCCTTGCGCCCAGGGCTGGGCGGCAGGTGCTTTGCCGCGCAGACTCCCCGGCCGCGGGAACCGGCTTGGGTTTGGCCGGTTCGGGCGGGTGGGGACGCGGCGTGCGTTGCCCACCGGCCACACTGGCTGCCTGGTGCTCCGCGAGGGGCGTGTGCCCGAGACGCGCATCCGCGGGCTCCATGTTCACCGAGCTGCGGTCAAAGCTGAGCCCCCCGCGAGCTCGCGCCGGGGCTGTGCGCTCGGGCTTCGGGGAGCGCCCGGATGTGGACGGTGAGCTGGGATGGACCCAGGCGCAGGAATATCGTGAGCAGCGGGCTGACAGCGGGAAGGGTACCGGGGCCCAAGGAGAGCACCAGGGCTAGACTCAAGGGTTTCCGGGGGCGGCCACTTCGGGGAGGAAGTCTTTTTTACTAGAGTCCAAGGGCCTTTGTCCAGCATTATGGGGCGAGAGGGCGGCGGTTAATCTCAGGCCTTGACTTGGAGTGGAGATGACTGTCAGGAGCTTCTTTATCCAGATGACACCACACTCGGGTCATCCTTTACTTCACATAAGAGAAAAAACCCTCTCCAAGCCCTAACGTTGGGGTCGAAGCGAGGCAGAGGCGTATAATTCTGAGGTTAAGGCTGGGAACGACAGATTCTGGCCCAGTGCAGGGAGGAAATAGGCGGGGCCTGGGCGGCCTTGGCAGGTGCGGTTATAGCCAAGACATTGGACTGGTTTCCCCTTATGAGGAGCTTTCTAGCCCTAGCCCAGGGAAGGCCCTGCAAAGCCCTCAGACCACAGTGCCTATTCCCTGGACCTCTCTCGATTAGAATAAATCTTATGGTACTACAGGCTACCTCAGAATAGCAGAATAGTGGCCGCACACTTCTTAAGCCCACCTTCTTTCTTGCAGGTACCACATAGAGTCATATACAGTACTTATGGATGCTTTTGGTGCATCAAAACATTGGTCATCCCCAGACTCATGTGATTCCCATAAATGACCCTAAAACTAACTTAACAAGTGCAGTGAATTAGTGGGAGAAGGATCGTGTTAACTAGTTCATGCCTAGCTGGCACCCTATTCACACTAGTTGTCCTGTGGTAGGCCCTGAAGAAGCCACACAGAAAGAAAATCCGGCATGTGCCTGGCAAGTTCTTCTTGTTGGCTTTCCCAGAGTTCAAACTTTTTGTCAGTGAGTCATAGTTTGAGATTATTAAAGACAAAGATATGTGCACACCCTTGTGCTGTATGGCATGTAGGAGGCTTTCCTGACAGCCCAAGCCAAGGGCAAAGCAAGTCAGGGCAGCCCTGGAGATAGCTGCTTTCCTGGCCTGGCTATGGCAAAGGTCATCCTCCAATCTAATCCATGGGGCCAGAGTGTGGGCTATCAGCTGATAAAGGGAAAGGCATGTCTAGTTTTTCGTCTGAAAGAAGTTCTCAAGACAACTCTTGCAAAAAAAGAAAAAAAGATTTGGTCTGGGCGGGGGTGGCGAGGGGGGCTCAAGATTTCCCCTACAGGAGAAATTATTACTCCCGTCATTGGTAGAGGGAAGATTTAATTGTCAGAGAGCTGAGTCACAGGGGAGGAGCTGGCCCCTGACCACTCTGTATGCACATCCCTGCATACAGCCTCTGCCCATTTCAGCTTCTGCCAGACCCTCCTAGAGCACACAGTATCAGCTGAGAACATACCCTGCCACCTGCCTCGGACACCAGGCACCAGCCTCACGTGGCATGACTCCCGCAGCCAGAGGGCATCCAGCAGCAGGCCAATCAAGCTCCTTCAACAGCCGGGCTCAGAGACCTCCCAGGTGCCTACCTATCCCACCTAAATCTTAGCCCTTGCCTTCGGTTTTATTACCTTCATTCTACTGACCTTACCTCCGTACCTGCAGGCCCGACTCTACTCTGATCATTATGGCTTGTACCATACAAGCCCTTCACTGGGTGGCCTGACAAGGCCGGTGGTCTTGTGGAGCCAGCAAGACGTTTGCAAGTGGCTCAAGAAGCATTGTCCTCACAACTACCTCGTCTATGTCGAGGCCTTCTCTCAGCATGCTATCACTGGTATAGTGGGTCGTGGGTTAGGGAGGAGCAGAATGCTCAAGACTTCACCTGTGTGTGTGTGTCTGCCTCTCCTGTTCTCTCTGCTTTGTCTTCTCGGATTGGCCTCTATCTTTTAATCAATCTTGTCTCTCTTTCTACCTTTCTTCCTTTAAGAATCTCTGAATCTCTGCTCCACTTTCTTGGTCTTTGGTGGGTTTTTGTTTGTTTGTTTGTTTCATCCTGATAGAATCTTATGTGTTGCCTTTGTTTGCCTCACTGCCTTCTTCCTTCACTCTCCCTAGGCCGAGCTCTGCTTCGACTGAATGCAGATAAGCTGCAGAGAATGGGGTTGACCCAAGAGGCTCAGAGGCAGGAGGTACTACAGCAGGTGCTCCACCTGCAGGTTCGTGAGGAGGGGCGGAGCCTGCAGCTACTTAGCCAAGGTTAGTATCAGGGACCTAGAGCACTACGGTTAAGGGGAAGGGACTAGGCTGAGGCTGTAGGATGACTTTTCTCAACATAAAAGGGTGGTTGGGGGCATCCAGTAAGACCTATCCTTAGGTGTGCCAAAAGTCAACTTTTCCTCCTATCCATCCTACAGCTTCCTTTGGAAACATGTCCTAGCTGCTGCCTATACTTGGACCCCAGACCCCAACACTGTGACCAGAGCCCACAGACAAGAATGAGTCAGAACCAGCCCTACAGCCCCTTTGGATCCTGCAGGATACCCTAGAGGCTAAACCTAGCCCAGTGATCAGGGAGGAGCAAGACTTCCACCTCCAGGTGTCTCTGGAGAGGACCTACAGGTGCTGCCCTGTGGCTGGGTGGGTGGGTGCTGCCTGCTTATAGACCCTTCTTCTGAGATCCAAGCCCAGGTCTGTCCCCTGGTGCTGCTGCAGCAAACAGGGAACAGCTGGCAGCTGCCGGGAACTAGAGTGGGGTTTGAATGTCCCCAGACTCCCAGGGAGTCTGTTTATTTATGCTCCCTCCAACATGTGACCATCCCCCATTTGAGTCATGAGTCTTCCCCTTAACTCTTAGTTCTGTGTCTGTCCCAGGAACCCCCAGATCAGCCACACAGTGGAACAAGCTCTCTTGGCTCTCTTTCAAGTGTATCTGTCCCCTAGCTCGTCCAGAGTACAGCAGGCCCAACCTGCTATCCATACTAATGGTGATCAATTCAGCTAGGCATCATGCCATGTGCTTCACTCAGTGATTATGAAACTTCAGCATACCCTACTAACTCATTAGAAGTGAAGTTGAGAGGGGTCCAAGATACTCCAGCTGAAAAACTAGTATGTGGCACAGATTCAGTGCTATACAAGTGACTCCATGCACAACCCACCAGTCCAGCAATGTTCTCAGTCTTACTTTTGAAGAAGTCATGCTTTTAAACAGTTTCCCTATTTCCTGGCTCTTAGATACCATATTGAAGAATGTGTGTGTGTGTCTGTCTGTCTGTCTGTCTCTCTGTGTGTTCATGTACACCTCCGTGACTTTCCCAAGAAAACCTATTCTCAACAGAGAAAATCACGTAGGGCAGTTCTTTCATGTGTCACCAGATACCTGGACAACCCCTCCTTGAGTATTTGTGGGCTGTTGCTGCCAGGAAGGAGGACAATGAGGATGACCCTGGCAGCTCACTCTCACTCACTCTCTACCAACTTTCCCAGGGACTCTAAAATCTCAGGGACAGTTGAGGCTCAGCCTCCAGTCCCCTCTGTGTGCCAAGAGCTGGCCTCGATTCAAGGTTGCTCATTACAGTTAATTTGGGCCATTGGCCTGGCATATTCCATCCTGTATGCCCCCCATCCATAGAAGGGCTCCCTTGTGTTTGCCTGCCTCTAGAATCCCCCAGTCCTGGTGCCTGCAACCAGAGGGCCCTCTCTGCCCCTTCTCTGTCTTCTTTTCCCTATGCTCCTGTCCTGTCTTCCTTGGTTTTTGGTCACTTTTTTATACTCTGACCAAAAAAAAAAAAATCAGAAATAAATCTGGTTCTCAAATGTTCAGAAATAAATCTGGTTCTTCAGTGTTGGAATCTCTGGGGAGCAAAGGGGTGTCTAGGATAGTGCCTGCAGATAGAACCACTAGAGGGCAGTAGTGTTGCATCCTGGGAAAGCTACCTGGTAACTCCAGGACACCAGAACAAACAAGATGTCTCAATTGAAAAAGAAAAAGGGGAAAAAAAAATGTCTCAAGTAGAGGTCCTGTGGATATCATCCCAGTTTGGGACACAGCAGCCCTGACACGCTCAAAACAACAGCTTGGACACATGGAATGAAGCTTTCTGGAGCTGATCCTAGCCATGGATTCTTGCTGGTTCACTGCCTGGGAGTGTAGCTCAGTGATATTGGACATGGTTTGTGGCCCAGACCCAGGTTTGATCCCCAGCACAGAAACAGAAACAGAGGTCTTCTAAAACAAAGAAGAATCCTTCCTTATCTATTCAACTTTGTAGTGGCTGTCTGGTATTCCTCGGCTATATCACATATCTATTTCTATAATCATTTTTGTCTGCCTCGCAAATATCTTCTTTAAATTTAGGGTTCACTTAGGTAGCCCAGATAGATCTCAGAAACTTCAGTCACATCTACAAAGACCCCCTTTCCAAATAAACTATCACTAGAGCTTAATAGAGTTATTTGTTGGGGGTTACTCTTTAGTCATATCCTGACATACATAGCACATGAAGTGCATATCCTGAACACAGTAACCAAACATACAAATAGGAACATAGAGGTATAGGCCACAAACATAGTGACACAACACCCAGACATGCTTGAATATGTACAAACACACTTGCACATTTGGCCAGACAATGATATGTGCAAAGATTTATAACATCCCCATATGCACAGATATGATTACCCAAGAGCATAAATACTAATGTATTATCATCCACTAATACTTGACATGACATATCACATGGTGCATAGAAATGCATTACATTGTAAAACGTTTTGACACAGCCGGGCAGTGGTGGCACACGCCTATAATCCCAGCACTCTGAGAGGCAGAGGCAGGCGGATTTCTGAGTTCGAGGCCAGCCTGGTCTACAGAGTGAATTCCAGGACAGCCAGGGCTATACAGAGAAACCCTGTCTAAAAAAAAAAAAAAAAAAAAAGCAACCCAACACATCTTGACACTTGTACACACATTAATTACAGGGAGGTGGGGCTGGAGAGAAAACACAGTTGGTGCTCTTGCAGAGTTTCCAGCACCCTCTTCAGGCAGTTCACAACTGTCTGTAACCCCAGCTTCAGAGGATGTAGTGCCCTCGTCTACATCATGATGCCCACACATGACTACCACCTGGTAACAGGCTTAGACATGAAACAACCTATGGGCATTGGTATATCACACTTGTGAAAACTCAGATTTACACAGGGAAAGCTGACAACCTTGAACACACCTCAGTATTGCACATTGATCCCACCAACGTTCTGATGTTCCACATCCTGGGAGAATCACAAAAGGTGACACATGTCTTTAATTCCAGCCTATGGGAGGCAAGAGACAGGCAGATCTCTGAGTTTGATGCTGGCCTGGTCTACAAAGGGCTACATAATGAAACATTGTTTCAAAAATAGTGGGGGTGGCTGGGGAGCAGATAACAGCATTATGAGTTTCAAATGAAAGCTGAATTTTTCTCTTCCCTATTAAGTGCACTCTACCTCCTTATCAGCCAGTTTGCCCTTCCTACTCTTTCAAAGGGGTGTTTATTTCTTTGCCTCATTTATTCGCAAGTTCTGTGACCTGGGATGTTACACACACACACACACACACACAGAGATCTTACACTAGCAGCCCAGGCTCTGGCCCAGAGAAGCTAGATACTGGCTGTTGGTCTAGGACCACTGTTGACAAAGGGAGAAGCTGATTCAATAGCCAGTAACCCCAATAAAACCTATTGGCCTCAACAGTGTCTAGATTGACTAAGGTAGCCTCAGGGACAGATAGAGGCTGAGGTACGCCCTGTCAGCCTGTGGATGCCCTATAACCCTTCATAGCATCTACTTCAGTTAGCACAACCACACTGGTTGCTTAATCTATTAGGATTTGCGGTAGTGTTCAGAGTTCCTGACATGCCTCAGTTTACTGGACTGTCCACAAAGCGACTCTTGCCCAAGGCACGCATTGACAGACCTCTTGGCCCTGGAGGCAAGTACCACCTGGGCTACGGATCTCACAGCCCGGAGCGGCAGTCGGGCCCACTGCCCCTTCCCCGCAGCGGCGGCCGCGTGAATACCGCGAGAGTTCGCCCCCTCCCCCCCGCAGTAAAACTGTCAAAGGTAGGAGGGGCGGGAGCGCGCATGTGCGCAGTACGGCGCACAGTGTGCGCCGCCCGGACCCCGCGCCCCGCGCCCCGCGCCCCGGCCCGGCTCTGGCTCCGGCCTGGCCCGGCCGCACCCCTTGGGCGCTGCAGGTAAGCGCCGGCACTGCCCGCTTTACCGCGGCCCCGGGGCCACTCGCGTCCCGCACCAGCCCTGTGCCCGGCCTGCCTCCCCGCCGCGCCCGGACCCGCGCCGCGCCCGCTCCCCGCGTCGGCGCCGTCCTCCCGCCTCCTCCTCCAGAAAAAGTCGCCATTTTGGTTCACTGCCTTCGCCCCCCCGCGGTCGGCGCTTCCGGGCCAGGCTGCAGCCCGTGTCCGGCCTCAGGTGACAGGTGGGTGGCCACGGGCCTCCAGGTGCGCCTCTTGGCTGCGCTCGCCAGGCCAGGCTGAGTGGCCTGCGTCGGCGGCAGCGCCCTCTTCCCTGGAGGCTACAAGGGGATCTCAGGGACCCCAGATGGAGGAGGGGTTTTCTTCCTACTCGGGAGGCCAGGCCTTACCCCTAACTCTGATCTCTGCCTAGTCTCTGAAAGACTAGAAGGTTGCGGCAGGCCGTATAACCCGGACCTCAAATGTAATCGGGATTCTGGATAACTCATTTCCTTCTGAAGCAGCAAAAGGAGGACATCCAGAGAACTTTAGTTGACTTAAGACCCTCCTCCCCTCCCCTAGGCCCAGGATGGGGTGTTGTCCTTGGCAATGGACAGTGATTGACCTGACCTCTGACCTTAGCACTCCTGGATTATAGCAGCCCCTACACATCCCCTCTGATTTGAGTTCGGAAAAACTGTTAGGAGAGGGCTCACCTGCTTGAACCTTGTTCTGTGGCTTTGGGTGCCTCTGAGAGGCCTCAACATGCTATGCTCAGAGCCTTCCTCAGTTTTCAGGGTATGTGATGCTGCAAGCAGAACAGTCCCTGAAGGTCCAACCCCAGGCAGCAGCATGCATACTCTATATGCTTGCCAGTGTTGACTATAACTTGTTTTGCTGAAGTGGCTTCCTAGGCAGGGAACCTAGGAGCTGTTGAAAATAGCAAGAAATGGTGGCTGCCTAGGCTGTGGTGGCTGAGGGTTTGACCTGGTGTGTTCATCTAGGTGGTGGGGCCCTGGCTGCACAGAAGGCTGAGAAGGCAGACAGGTAGAATGGCTCAGCAAGTGTGGGGACCAAAATGTATTTCTAGTGGAACTTCACTTTACCAACCAGAGAGATGAGTGCATGTGGTAGAGAAGTGGGCCTTTGGCACCCATATTGGCTTCTGTGCCTATAGAGTAGTCTTCAAGGGCGCTTATCTGGGTAAGTTAGTATCATGTATCTGGATGGCATGGGTCAGGATTCTGAAAAGCTATCCCTGAGGTGTGATGATGTGGCTGCCTGTGAGACAGCAACCATTACTAGTGTTAATTGTCCCCTATGAGGAATATTATCAATCTTCTTCAATTTCATGGACTCCTGAACACAGGCCCTAACCTGATCCTCAGCACCCTTTGGTATTGTGTGTCTAGATGAGTATAGGTGAGTGTGTCAAATGTAGTAGAGTCTCAGCTCTTTCTACACTTCTCATGCCTTCTGGATTATTTAGAAAGACCTTGTCTATGCAAACCTCCTTCTCTAAGCTAGAAGATTCTATTACTTGCTTTTTGATGTGATAGATACATGAGGTCAGGGCCGTGGAGGCATACTGAGGGCCTCTAGGATAACCCCAGTGAAAGTTCTGAGTTGAGCCTGTTTGTCTCATAGGTCTGTGTACTTACTCTGCAGAGATGACTGAATCCTTCTGTGTTGGAGGAGGCCGTCGGCTTCAAGGATCCAGCAAAAATGGACCTGGAAAGGGAGGCAACCGGAAGGAGGTCCAGCTTCCCTTGTTGCAGGACCCATCAAAACTAGGAGGTGAGGAGCTAAGGCAGAAATCAGTTCTAGAGGATACAGATAGCCAGTGGTAGTTACCTCCTTGGGTCTCCTGAGGACTTTTGTGGGGTGGAGATTGTTAGCCTGATTGTAGCCAGGCTCTTCTTATCCTGGGTTAACTCTAGCTGCTGGGCCTTGATATGGGTGAGACAAGACTCAGTCTGGGCTTGCTGCCCCTTGGGGATCGATGATATTGTACAGCCACTGAGCCTTGCTGTCTCCTGTACTATAGGGATGCCAGTGGTCCACAGTGGACATACAGTGCCTAGCCAGGCCCCACTCTGCTTTGACCCCGGAAACTCAGCCAGTGACAAGACAGAAGGGAAGAAAAAAGGGAGGCCGAAAGCCGAGAACCAAGCTCTCCGAGATATTCCTGTGAGCTCCCTGAGGGTTAGAGTGGGGTTCATTCTATTTAGCCTGTAAAGGCCACTTCCATGCCCTTACCAGCCCTCCATATATCCTGTGCCAGTTTGTTTCAGCATGTACCCTAGGGCCCTTGTGTCTGATACAAAGTCCCAGTGGGCTGTTAGTAGTCATCAGCACAGGTCTGCAGCATGGCTTGAATTCTTGGTCTGCTCTTGAGGTTGAAGGGCTTATTTGGCTTGGGGGAGCTTTGAGTATGGGTAGCTACAGGTCAGCAGCTTGGCCTTTTCCTCTGCCCAGCTCTCTCTGATGAACCAGTGGAAAGATGAATTCAAGGCACACTCAAGGGTGAAGTGTCCAAACTCAGGGTGCTGGCTAGAGTTCCCCAGCATCTATGGGCTCAAGTACCACTATCAGCGGTGCCAAGGGGTAAGGGACTATGGGACAGGGAAGAGGAGGCCTGGGGGTGCATCTGGGCAGAGGCCCCCGGGGCCCCAGCCCACACCTGCCCTCCCTGCCCAGGGCGCTATCTCAGATAGGCTGGCCTTCCCTTGCCCCATCTGCGAGGCCGCATTCACCTCCAAGACCCAGCTGGAGAAGCACCGGATTTGGAATCACATGGACCATCCCCTACCTGCCCCCAAGCCTGGCCCAGTCAGCCGGCCAGTCACCATCAGTCGGCCTGTTGGGGTCAGCAAGCCCATCGGAGTGAGCAAACCTGTTACTGTTGGCAAACCAGTTGGTGTCAGCAAGCCCATTGGCATCAGTAAGCCAGTCACAGTCAGTAGACCTATACCAGTCACTAAGCCTGTCACAGTCAATAGGCCCATGCAAATCTCTAGGCCTGTGCCAGTTACCAAGCCCATCCCAATCACCAAACCTGTGCCACTCACCAAACATATGCCAGTTACCAAGCTTGTGACCGTTTCAAAACCTGTGCCACTCACCAAGCCAGTACCAGTCAGCAGGCCTATTGTGGTCAGCAAACCTGTGCCGGTCAGCAGGCCCATCGCCATCAGCAGACACACACCACCCTGCAAAATGGTGTTGCTGTCCAAATCTGAGAACAAAACACTTCGTGCTACAGGCAAGAACAGCAATAAGAAAAGGTACAGGAAGTCATTTGAGGTGGTGAGTTGTCAGGTGTGCCTGGAGGGGGTGAGTGGACCACTGGGTTTGCCTGGGCTTCACCTTGCCTGCCACTTGCAGGGCTGCAGACAGTTTGGACACCTGTCCCATCCTGCCCAAGCAGGCCAGGCCAGAAAATGGAGAGTACGGCTCATCCACCGTGGACCAGAGTGTGACTTTCCCACTGAATACAGATCCTAGCAACAGCTCCCTGCTGCCAGGCAGCAGGCCCCTAATGGGCAAAGAGGCACTGCAGCCTATAGGCCCAGTGTCCCAGCCAGAGGAGGATCCTGAGCGCACAAAGCACAGTAAGACAAGAGCTCTGGGGAGACTGGCCATGATGGGCTCTGGCCTTTCAATGACTATGTCATCAGGGTCTTGGCACTCATTTTCTCTCCCCTGAGTCAGGAAGGAAACAGAAAACACCGAAGAAATTCACAGGGGAGCAGCCATCTATCTCAGGGACCTTTGGGCTCAAAGGTAAGACCCCAGCTACCTGAACACTTCTGGAACTGAGGATGTCAGTAGTTGGCCCATATATCTTATTCATCCTGTATGTGCACACAGGCCTGGCCAAAGCTGAAGACAAGGCTCGAGTTCATCGCTCCAAGAAGCAAGAAGGATCAGGCTCTGAGGAAGTGCGGAAGAAGGTGCTGGCCACCCCTGTCACTGTCAGCAAGGAGGCATCAACTCCTGTGGCCCACCCAGCCCCAGGTGGGGGCTGCCTGGCAGGACCCAGGACAGGTCTCCATGGTGGGCTGGATCCTGTAGCAAAGGCATGGGGGATGCCCCTGGAGTCCAGGGCATACAGGAGTCCCACAAGCCTGAGGCCTGGCCCTGCCTCACAGGTGGCCCTGAGGAGCAGTGGCAGCGAGCCATCCATGAACGTGGGGAGGCTGTCTGCCCCACCTGCAACGTGGTTACCCGGAAGACCCTCGTGGGGCTCAAAAAGCACATGGAAGTATGTCACAAGGTAAGCCTCTTGTCCCCCTACCCCAAGGGCACTCGAGAGGGAAGATCCCTAGCCTAGATGGGTTTCTCATAGTAGGACCATGTCTGCAGTTGCAGGAAGCACTCAAATGCCAGCACTGCCGAAAACAGTTCAAGTCCAAGGCTGGCCTCAACTACCACACCATGGCTGAACACAGTGCCAAGGTATGCTGCCTGACCACCAGCTCCCTGTCCAACCCTGACTGCTGACCTCTCACTCCACTGCTGCTCCTCTATGCCTGATTTTGGATCTATGGCCCTAACTCCTGGCTGGCATCAGGTCTGAGGCTTGCTCTGTCTCCAGCCCACGGATGCTGAGGCCTCTGAAGGGGGAGAACAGGAGGAGCGGGAGAGGCTTCGAAAGGTGCTGAAGCAGATGGGAAGGCTGCGCTGCCCTCAAGAGGTCAGTGTTGGGCCATGCGGGGGTGTTCAAGACCTGGGAACCTGGCTGATTTCTTACCTAGTTTCTGACCTGGATCCCCAGGGCTGTGGGGCCGCCTTCTCCAGCCTCATGGGTTATCAATATCACCAGCGGCGCTGTGGGAAGCCACCCTGTGAGGTAGACAGTCCCTCCTTCCCCTGTACCCACTGTGGCAAGACTTACCGATCCAAGGCTGGCCATGACTATCACGTGCGTTCAGAGCACACAGCCCCGGTGAGTGGCCTACAATCTACTTTGTCCTTGTTCTAAGAGACTATATTGTGTCCTACATGTGTTCTCAAGTTCATGTGTTCCCTGATAGGTTCAATCTATGCCTTTAGTGATCTAAGTTTTAGGAGGAAAGATGGGGCCTGGTTTCTGTTGTGGTATCTACAGCTGCATTCTGTGTTCCCATACTTGTAAAGACCACGCATGGCCTTCAACTCACGCTACCTCTAACTCCTGGTCTCTGGATATCATCCTTCTCTTATACTGGCTTATACTAACCTCTGTGTATCCTTGCCATCTAGCCCCCTGAGGAGCCCACAGACAAGATCCCTGAGGCTGAGGACCTGCTTGGGGTAGAACGGACCCCAAGTGGTCGCATCCGTCGTACGTCGGCCCAGGTTGCCGTGTTCCATCTACAGGAGATTGCAGAGGATGAACTGGCTCGTGACTGGACCAAACGACGCATGAAGGATGACCTTGTGCCTGAGACTGCACGGGTGAGTGGCCCATCCAAGGGATCTTGACCTTTGGTCATTCCCTAATTGCTTCCCCAAGCTCTTGGTCTCTGTCCAGGACAGGCCTAATTTGATCTGTTTTTGTGACCATCTACTAACCCCATGTATGAAGGGGCAGTGAGCCTGCTGCAGAAGCCCATGCATTGTGTCAGAACAGCATGTGCCTCAGCCTGAGCTTACCTGGTGCTGTGCCTGGCTTTGCAGCTCAACTACACTCGGCCAGGCCTCCCTACACTTAATCCTCAGCTGCTGGAGGCATGGAAGAATGAAGTCAAGGAGAAGGGCCATGTGAACTGTCCCAATGATGTAAGCTGGGAGTGGGACATTGGGGCTCCAGGACAGAGGGCTTAGGTTTGGGTCTTCAGGCAACAGTAGAGATTAAAACAGTGAATGTCCTGTTAGGAAATAACCATCTTCAGTATGACTGGTCTATCTTTGACCCTGGGGTTCTGTATGGTCTTCACATAAATACCATGCTAATAACAGGGACTTCAACCTGGGGACCCATATTACCCCTACCCTGCCCAAAATCCAGGACTTCAGGGACCTGCCCTCAGAGAAGCCCCAGAGTGCTCTGGGGTTGAGGTGGGATGCCCCTTGTGTAGAGTTGTGGGAGGGCTTTCTCCACAGCTGTCTCCTGCCTGCAGTGCTGTGAAGCCATCTACTCCAGTGTGTCCGGCCTCAAGGCCCATCTTGCCAGCTGCAGCAAGGTCAGTTCTAGAATTATTACCATGGCTTATGGGGGTAGAGGGCATTGTGGGTACTCCCAGTTTTCTCTTGCCAAGAGTTTCTCTGCATCAGTGTAAGATCATGGGCCCTGACCACTACATATCCCAGAGACTAGTAGGTGCTCAACAGGTGGCCCAGAATCTCCCTGTCCCCACTCTGGAACACTCGTTTGGTTCCGAGTCCTGCCCTGGAGTCTCCTTGACTAACATGGTGTAAGTGTTCATCCTGACCTGAACAGAGGGCACATTTGGCTTGGGATGAGGACAGTCACCAAACAGTATGACATATCATTCAACACCTGCCTGATCCTACCCTCCTCTTATTTCCTACTCCTGTAGCAGGGGTGGCTTAATAATCCTATTGCAGAGTAGTTTCAGTCCCTAAACCTACCATTGACATGCATCCTAGAAGACAGTACAGCTTTCTACTTTCTGGCTGACCCCAGTTTTAAACTTTTAACAGTAGGATAAGGGCTTGGACCAGATGCGGGTGCTTTGAATCTTCTGAAGGTGGGTACTAAACCACTGTGCATTACAGGGGGACCACCTGGTGGGGAAGTACCGCTGCCTGCTGTGTCCCAAAGAGTTCAGCTCTGAGAGCGGCGTCAAGTACCACATCCTTAAGACCCATGGAGAGGTATGAGAGTTATCTTCTGGACCTGCAGGCCTGGAGGCTGGGCCTTATGGGTGGGTAGTAGAGAACAAGTGGCTGAGACGGTGTACACTGAAAAGTCTGGTGTTTTCTTCTCTAAATAAATAGAGTCCACGTCCCCTGAAGTGTCAAGAGAATGGGGTGATAAATCTTTTTTTTTTTTTAAACTAGTCTGTGATGCCCTAGTTTAATAACCAGCCACTGAGTGGAACCTCCCTTAGCAGGGAAAACCCTGTCTTCAGCCACTTCCTAGCAGTTGTATGCTTAGCCAAAAAAATAATTTAGATGGGTGAGAAAGTTGATTCAATGGTTAAGAGTACCTCTAGCTCTTCCAGAGGACCAGAGTTTGTTTCCTGGCACCAATGTCAGGAGACTCCCTGGCTTCAAAGCTACCTGCATGCACGTGCACATATCCACATGCAGTCACAAATTCCAAGAAAACAATAATAAAAGGACTTTGTTTTCATAAAGAAAACAGGTTGAGGTCTGTAGCTTTAGACCAAGGTTCTCAGTCTTTACTGCATGTTTTCTTGCCCTAGAATTGGTTCCGGACCTCAGCTGACCCGCCTTCCAAACACAAGAGCCAGGACTCCTTGATGCCTAGGAAAGAGAAGAAGAAAAGTCTGTCAGGAGGAAAGAAGCGGGGTCGCAAACCCAAGGAACGGTCCTCCGAGGAGCCAGCATCTAAGCTCCCCCCTAACAGGGATGACTGGCCCCCAGGAGGCAGAGACAGGGGGTCCCGGAGCTCCACTGGGAAGAAGGCTGGAGCTGGGAAGGCACCTGAAAAGTGAGCCTAGTGGGCAGGGCCTACCCATCATGCCCTGCATTGTCCAGATTAGGGGAGCCAGTTCTAAACAGGTCCTCCACCTCCACACACATACCCATCTGTCCAGAGGGTTGGCAAACCACTCTGCTCTCCCTGAAAGTGGTCCTTCCCCTGTTTAGGCTGCCTCAAAATGGCTAGATGGGGCTCCTCAGGAGTGCCAGGGCAGCAGCAAAAGTGCAATAGGCTGGAGGACCCAGCCATTCCTAGAAGGACATTCATGGACATGGCAGGATCTAGAGCCTTGGCATCATGGGGCATGAAGTGTGCTTGAACAGTCAAATGGCCCCAGTTTCTACCTTCCTCTGGCCCAGTAGGATCCCCAATCTGACTCTTTCAAGGCTCAGACATTCCTGGTGACCCATGGTTGTGGGCTGATGAGGCACCTGAGCAGTCTGGCTACCATAACTTGGGCCTCAGCCTCCACCCAACACTGGAACTCCAGTACTCCCAGCTACCTCCCAGGACAGACCCTGTCTACTGCCATGCTGGCCTGACAGCCACCCACTCATCTGTCCTTTTGCATCCACCTCTGACCCCCTTGCTTCTGTTTTCTACCTCTCTGGATCTGCTTCCCTCCTCTGTCATCCCTGCTGTGCTTCAGGCCTCACCCCACTTGACTAGTGTGGTCATGGTGGAGTATGTAATCTTCCAGGCAAGGAAAGAACTCTGTGTGTTCTACCTTCAGGGAGGCCCAGACTAGGATGTTTCCCATCCAGCCTTTAGTTTCTAATCTTGTGGTTAGTGCCCTTAGGGGTGCTTCCCTGGGGCCACAGCCGTGTGAAGCGGAGGCTGGCCAGAAGGAGCCTAGCTCAGGAGTAGCACTTAGGAGAGACTGCATATATCTGCTATGCTAGGTGGGCCTATAAGTCAAGTTCTGTGGAAGGCCTCTTTTTCCTTTTTATTTTATCTATCCTTAGGATCTAGTGGCAGTCAGTCATTTGATACAGAAACAGAAGGATAGTGAAAGATGGGGTCTTAGCCAGTATAGCAACTCTAGGCTGGGCCGCACCCCTTTCTTTAGGGGCCCTGAGGATAACAGGGTCTGCAGGTTGGACAAGGCCAGGAAAAGAGATCTAGCCTTCTTCCTGGTTCTACCTTTTAACCCTACCCCCATCTCCCAACCCTGCTGTGAGCCACACCAAGAGGAGAAGGCTGGAGGGAGTTGGAATGAGCTTTTTATAGTATTGGTAGGGGTGGACTGAGGCCTCTGCTTCTGATCCTGGATGATGTGAATTTTGATATTGCCTCTGTGTGTCTCCTGGATGTTGTTGATGCCAGTCTTGTTGCTGTGACAAGTAGCAACCTTTTTTTTTTTTTTTAATTCTGGTTTTTTTTATACAAAACTCAACAATCTTAATGTAATGGTGCTAAGGGTTTCCTGGTGCCAAAGGTATTGCTGTGGTACTGACTGGCACCTGCCCCCTAGCCTCAGCAGGGAGGGTTTCCAAGAAGGCCAGCTCCAGGGAGATTTGGGGTGAAATCCTTGTACACTTGTATTTAGAAAGGCTCTGACTGGGAAAGGCAACCATGGCCAGGTGTGCTGTAGGTGTTGAATGGACACTCTGATTCCTACACACTTTGATGTGGTCAGGGGGTGGCTACAGAGGTGGGTATGATCCAGTGTCAAAGGGTAGGCTGGGGCTTTGGGGTGGTGGCATGCAGCTGTGGAAGGGAAGGGGGCCAAAGTGCACTTTCACAACACCTCTGTGGGGTGTGACCATCCACCCCAGCCTCTCAGGTACTTGGCACTTGTAGGGAGAAGTTGGACCTGGGTTTGCTGGGGGTTGAGTTTCCAGGACATACCATAAAGCCTATATACAGGCTTTGGTATGGGTCTTGGCTGTTCTGGTAACTTGATGTTAGCACTTTAACTCAGTCTTTGAAATCAGTTTGGAAGCAGCTGTCAAAAGCTGCAATTGGTTAGGTACCAGCCCGTGGTGACTGGTAAGTAAGAGCAAGCTAGACTGCAAAGCTCTTCCAAGGTGGCAGGGCTCATCAGTCTGCCCACCTCCCTACTCTGACCCAAAGGTAACCACCAGCCTACACAGATCCTCAGTAAGAGGGACCATCATGGCAGAGCTCCAGAAGGTGGTGGGCATAGACTTAGAGGGCCAAACCAACCCTGGGTCCTTGGCAAAATGCAAAAGTCAGGGTCTCTACAGATCTACCTCTGGCTCAGCGCTTGCCCTGCCCTAAAAAACAGAAGTGCCAAGGGCAGACATTTCATGCAGAACCAGGGTGCACTTTATGTTCCTGCACAGCCAGATAATGGTGCCTCCTGGAGGCTTTGGGACCTTCCTGTCCCTATGGTGGTTCTGAAGGGAGAGCTGTTCCCCTGTTGGGAGAAACCCAGGTCCCTTGTCCTGGAGGCCTGGTTTCCCAGGTCACCCCTCATACCTGACTGCAGCGCCTCCTAAACTTTGGGTTCCTTGGTTTGGTTTTAATGCAGTTCTCATTACACAAGTGCATTTCTGGCTATCACTTGTAACCATAGATATACATGCATATATATTCTATCTACAAAGTGTTTTATTTGCAAGATGTTTTGAGGTGAGCTTTGGTCCTGCCCGCCTTGTGATCATCTGTCCCCATCCTCATCCCTGGCCCGGAGTGGTGCGGTGGTGGGCCATCAACTATGTATTAAAGTCACTGTATCAAATAAATGTTTATTGATTTTTTTTCCAGGGATTTTGTCTGGCTGAGTTTGTGTTGAGGCAAGGGCCAGTCTCGGGACTTGCCGCACGGCCTTGTGGGGATTGTAGTCCGCAGCGTGCCTGCCTTCCGGCGCGCCTCCCCGGCCTCCACCAGGTTCGGGACGCCATGGCTGCGCCGCCGGCCTCCATGAGCGCTACCCCTTCGCCCTTGCAATCCACTGTGGCCCCAGACGTGCCTGGTCGCCCGGCCGAGCAGAGCGAAACAGCGTGCGAGGACCGGTAGGCGCGGGCCTGAATAAGGCAGGGGCCGCGCTTGTCTTGGGAGGGGTCGGAGCAAGGCTTGCATCCCTTCCTAAAGCCCCGGCGGCTCCGGTCATCTCTGTAGATGGGCAGCTTGATGTCCACAGCCTCGTGGATCCCGGACAGGTTTCGGAGGCTCTCCAGCGCCTTGGGGCCTCCTGGGCTATGTGTTGGCCACCCCCTGCCAGGGAGAGGGAGGTGGCAGGTGACCTGGAGGGCCCCTGCGGATGGAAGGCGGAACTGGCCCAAGCCCCAGCCTTTGGAGGCTTGGAGAATGGAAACCTGTGTGACCTCTTTGGCCTGGGTTTCTGTCCCTAGCGGGTGCGCACTTGACTTTGAGCTCCCAGCTGGGCAGTAGACATGTTCGACCTTTTGAGTTCGTTAAAATTAAGCTCAAAGTTGCACCTGGCGGCCAGTGGAGCTTGTGAATGTAGATTGGGTGATCTCCACCTGTCTGAGAGTTTAGGGGATTTTGAGACTTTCGAGGCTTTCAGGAGAATGGAAGGGGTACTACTGTAGGAGATAAGGGTCCTTCATCGGCCTGATCATCACTAGTAGCAACTCTAGGTTACGGCCGCCAGGGGGCAGTGACCATGCTTGAAACTGCATGTGGCACCTCTTCCGGTCTGATTGAGCCAGATGAAGGCCAAATATCTTCCGGCTTTGCAGGCCTGAGTGTACCGCCTGGGAAGCTGTAACTCCGGACACCTTTAGGATGGGAGGTACTGGCAGTGGATGAGATGAATCCCAGCTAGTTCGCACACTCCAGGCATTCTGACTAGGAGCCTGACGATGCTTTCTAGTTCAGAGTGTCTCAATTTAACCGGAAGTAAAGAGGTTATGGCCAAATACCTCCGAAGGTTCCTGAGGAAACACCTTGAGAAGATACAAACTGCCCTGGTGCCTCAGGCACTGGCAGCAATAGGAGAGGGAGTCACTGGCCGACTTAATGTCCAGCGTGAGGTTTCTCCTGCTGCTTTTCCCAGCACCTGTCTCCATATCTGCCTGCCCTTGAGGCTTTTTCTTTGTAAGCTGACCTTAGCTGGCACAGCCATTGGCTTTCATTTCGATATGCAAAATGGAGATTAGTTTGGGATTATAGAGAGTGGAGAGAAGCTAATGGTACTCACCCAGAGCCCTGGAGTGCAGGTTAGCAAGTGAGCCCATGAAAGCCTCTAAATCCCCCAGTCCCATGTCTATCTATGTCTTTTGGCTATCTCTGAACCGCCTCCTGCCTCTTTCAGGAATTCCATAGAAGCATCAGGACGGGTTGCTTGACTATAGATTTAACTATAGCAGAGGGACCTTGAGAGCTTTCTTAGTTGTTGGTGGTCCAGGTGATGAGCCTTCCTCTCTTCAGTCTCTGCTGTAGACATTTGATTCTGGTTTCTGAGATATGGGGGATGCAAATTACAGGGTAGCTCTAACTTCCAAAATATTATCTTATGTAGTTTCCTTATCAATGAGGCACCTGCTTAAGTTCTCAGTAACCTCTATTTCTTTGGTAAGGATACATACAGGTCTGTAGCAACTCTGGTGAGTGGCGTTTGAGCCACAGATGACAGAGCTGGTACCTAGTGGATAACCAGGGGGAAATGAAAGCTGAGCAGCAGCTTCCACAGCACCTCAGACAGCCCTGAGGCCTAAAATGGAGCCCTGAAAGAAGAAAACTTCAAAGATGGAAGTTAAAGAGTGTAGTAGCCAGGTACCTGGTGTATCCCAGTAAAGATGAAGTTCCGGGATCAGGGTGTGGTATTTTGGAGCCAAGTCTAGTGAATCAATAGGTGGGACAGGTCTATTCTGTTAGCAGTAACAAATATGGAATTAAGCCTTCCCTTTCTGAGACCAGCAGTGTTAGCTTCCCACAGACCTGTGGTTTTTTTGCTACCCACTGATCCTGACCTTCTGGAGTACCCAAGGAACATGTCAGGATCCTCTGTTGTGCTTAGCCAGCCAAACTTAAAGAACCAATTCCCTAGGACTCCTTAACTCTGCACCCCTGCCCAGAACAACATTAGCCTCCCAGAGCAATCCTGGGGCATATTCAGCCGACCACCTAAAAGTAGAGTCAGAGGGACAGACAAACTGTAAACACATACATGCACATGCAAACATAGATTGGCTCTTTCTGCTCCTGGTGTCTGGGGATGTAGACATACCCACAAGTTACCTAGGTAGTGAGAAGAGCTGCCTCCAAGGCAGCTCCCAGAGTGGCTCCTTTTCAGATGCACGAAGTCCACTTGGAAGCTTCCTTCTCTGAACCCTACCAGACTTAGTGCTGTAAGCCAGCCAGGTAGGATGAGGTTGCAATAAGGCCAACCCAACCATTGAAGAGAACCCCAAAGCCAGCAAAACCTCTCTGATTAGATCTCAATAAAGGGATTTCAGTTGAGGCTGGGACCAAATCTTCCGTTTCCATGCTGTGGGCAGGGAGGTGGCTATGTCCCCTGCTGACTGATGAGGCCAAGGTGGCCATCGGACTTGCTTGAGCCTGTGTGAGGTGGGGTGGAACAGTTATTCTTGGATGTGCTAGGGTAGAATTTCAGATTTGTTTATCCTTGTAGGAGGCACCTTGGGGCCAGGGGAGGGGCACCCAGCTCAGCACTGACATTCAGATCACCTGGCCTGGTGGTGCCTCAAATTTCCTTGTCTTGCTGTGTATGCATTAGGAGGCAGAACTGTTGTTTCTTCCAGAAAATTTGGGGAGAGGTACTAGTGGTTCCCAGCAAGTCCAGGCCAGTGCGCATAGAAGCTAACACTGAAGTATACTTTACAGCAACTGGCCTGGGGATTGTGCAGGCCAGAGTCAGTACTATTAATATCTGGGCATGAGCCCTGACTGGGTGATCCTCTTATGTGTGTGTGGCCTTAGCCTCTGAGACTAACATTGAGTGTGTTCCCTTAGTGTGGCAGGGCTTCTGGGGCCTCCTAGCTGCTGTGCCCCACTCCCTGTATATAGCAACCTACTTCTGCAAGGTAGGGGTCCAACCCCACATAGCTCTTTGGCTGTGCTGCCTATAGGAGTGATTCCACCCATGGAAGGCCAGTTCAGGTGGATAGAACTCCTAAGCTGTCTTTAGAGACAACTGTAGTTTTAAGAGGTAGTGATACTCTAACTGCTAGAATCTACACCATACATACCTGGGTCATCCCACTGTCCAGGGACATCTACCTCTGAGCCCTCTGTGCTCACCTGCATCCTTGGCTATGAGCAGCCCCCCAGCTTACCCTGGCATCAGGATCTCAGGGTGCTGGGCTCTTGGAGCAGAAAACAGGTGAGTTGCCGCAGAGTCCCTGCTGATGAAAACTCTACTTCCCAATGGTACTGACCACATCTGACTTGTGTGTGATGTGTGTCCATGGATATCTCAAAACAAACAAGCTGGCAGGTGCTCCTGGGACCTGAATAGTGCTTGGGCTGCAGATGTGGCTGGTTTGGGGCTGTGGGTTATGATAGCATCTTGCATTCACTGTGGCTCTTAATACTGTTTGTACAGATGAACTTTTGTCATTGTAGCCAGAAGCTCCTTTGTCTGTGGATAAGAAATGAAGTATTTTGGGCAACTGTCCCATCAAGAGGCACCTTTTGTGAGAAATGGGTGCTTTCTTATCTCTGGCTATAGGAGGCAGCTGTTAACTTTGGGGAGGGCAGGGGAGCTGGGCTTAGTACAGACACAGACTGATAGCCCAGTCGGGGTGAGGCAGATTTCTGGCAAAGTCCTCCCTGATCTGCTTGCAACTGGGCACTCTTCCCATCAGCAGCACAAGCTTTGGAAGGAACCTTCACCAAAGTGGAAAAGAGTCACTTATGGGGAACTAAAATTCTCCCAGAGAAGCTGTTACTGTGAGAATCAAGGGGATCAGGAAAACAGCCCCTGCCTTTTGGATCTTTTGTCCAATTTCTGTCTGAGTGTGTCTTAGCTTTGTGTGTACTTGTTTTTACCATTGGTGATTGGGAGCTTTATCAGGTTCTGCCCTCTTCCAAGTCAGATGTCCCAAAAGCATTCCCTGGGGAAGGAAGGAAGAGGCTCAGTGGGGAGACAGATGTCCTGAATTTGTTTTTGTTGTTTGCTTTTGTTTTTTGTTTGTTTGTTTGTTTACCATGTCCTCCTAGAGCTACCCTGTGTATTGTGGTCATGCTGCCTCTAGGGACCAAGGCAAGACCCAGTCTGAATCTCTAGGGAGTCTCTTGTTCTCCCTCTAATGTGTGTGTTGGGGCGGGGGGTCTAGCTTTTGCCTGATGGAAAGGGTAGCCCAGTGAATAAGCTTCACAGATCCATTTGTTTACTGTAGATGGATTAGTATACCTAGGTGAGCAACCACCTACCTTCTGCCCAGGGATCTGGGGACCTGACTGTTTGTGTTTGAGCCATTCAGGCAGGCTTGAGTTGAGTTGCAGGTAACATTCCTCAGGCAGTCTATCATTTCTTGACCTGTGTCCCTCACTTGCTGTCTATCCCTAAGACCCCTGACTGGCAGACTCAGATCTCAGTACTCAGCTTATTTATGCCTAGCTCCTTGTTCTCAGCTGCTATACTTGTCTCCAGAGCAGAGGCAGTGGGGATGAACTTAATAGACTGGCTAATTATTCCCAGTGCTCATGCTCTGAGCTCTGGTAAAGATGGATGGTGTAGAAATAAGCAGGCTTATTGTCTTTGTCCCCAAGGGTGAATTCACTGTGTTTTCTTGGTTGGATACAGATGGGTTCTTTTCATGATACCCACTTGTGTCTATGTTGTCATATACTACATCCTTAGTCACATGTTAGGTGATCTTTCCACTGTCTGCCCCACTCATGTGCACACACCCACACACTCTTTCTGCTTCTAAGAAAGATTTTCTAGCTGAAACCATCATTGTTCCCAAACTGGGCCATCCCAGAGGTAGAAAGTTTGTCTTGAGCCATTTCCTGATACATCAACCCTGGAAACTACCATACTGAGAGCTATGAGGCAGCAGTAAGGATATAGCAAGAAATAGAGCTTCCCAGATAATCCCAGCTTCCGTTTTGATAAGAGAGCCTATGCTTGTAAAATATCCAAATGTGACAGAAGTTCCTGTCCCAAATTGTGGTCTCTGGGGAAATCATGATTATTATACTGGCATATTTGCTTCCAGGTTCTCTGAATACACTCCTTTCTCACAGACACTGGCATGAATGTGCACCTGTGTGAGCATCTTTTGGGGTTAACTGAAGATCAGGCCATAGATTTATTTTCTAAGCTATGTCCTTAGTCCCTAACTGAGCATCTTTCATCTACTGGCTTTTATGTAAACTGAACCATGTTTCATTATAGTTTACTTATCTCACCCCAGAGTGCCCTGGGGATACATGTTCCCATCTGGGCTTACCTCATTCACCTCAAGCTTACCTGTTAATCCATACAGTGTTCTTTTTCTTGTGGTACTGTAGATTAGGCCAGCCACCATAAGAGGCATCCCACAGAGAGCTAGCCTGGTGTGTCCATCTTCCATTTCTATAGGCACCCCTCCTACCCACTAAATACTGTCCTGTATAGACAGTGCCTACAGTTCAATTTAGTCCTACACGGGTGAGCCATAGCTTGCTAGGGCACTGGCCTGAGAGCTTCTTGAGTAGTTTGAAAGCTGAGAATAGGATGATGTGACCTTCCAGGCTTCTTTTCAGGCAGTGGCCAGGAATTGCCTCTGTTAAGCATGTCTCATTCTCTTAGCACTTTTGCATCAGGCTGTACCTCAGACAAACAGTAGGTAATAGGAAGGTGATGCAGAATATTGTTCCAGTTTTAGTATATGTGCTGCCAAAGTGAGCACGATGCAGAACATTGAACTTCTATAGAAGTTGCTCATTCTCAGATTTGAAGGCCATGGCCGGAAATGGCACCCCTATATTTTTCATTTATATTCTAAATGTATTTGTATGCCTAGATTTGTATCAGAGCGTTTTTCCAAAAAACCCTTTAGGGATGCAGACCCACTGAAATGTCAGCTTGGTTCTGAGTGCCTGCCTAGCATGAGTGGTAGACTATAAGTGTGCACATGTACAGATCTGATTTGACCTTCTTAGGTTAAATTTCCCTCTTGTACCCTCTGTTGGTCTCATGTCGTGATCTCAAACCACCACCATGTACACATGTATGTGTGTACATAACGCACATTGCCAAGACAGGTGGCATTTACAGTCTGCTGGAGGGGTCATACTGAGAAGAAGTAAATTCTTCATAGGATTCCAGGCTCCCTTCCTACTTTCTACCTTACATTTCTTGACAGGGTATCAGGCCAGGGAGTCCCCCAAAATATACATCTTTCTACTGGTATGTGGCCAGTATACCACACTTTCACCTCCTGGGGCAACCATCCTGTAGGGCAACAGTGACTGGACTACCTAAATAGTTTATTATGCTGGGGAGAGGGACACAGCCCTTAGCTGGATCCTCCTTTTTCTTGAGTAATGAGGCCCTACCCACCACAGTCCACAGGGGTAGGATTGTGACTCTGAGACTGTGTATATCCTCCTGTGTCCTCTTGCTATCTTGCCATCCATTAATTGCTGTCCCTTGTTTTTGCTGTGTGAACAGTCAGATCTTGTGCCCCAATTAACCCTATGGAACAGCTAAAGGCAGGTTTCTTGGTCACACCCTCCCCTGTTGAACCCATATTGTGCCTGTCCCACTTTGGCATGACCAGAGAGGTCAAAAACTATTGATTGAGGCTGAGCTCATTTTTCTTCGCAGTAGCAATGCCGGGTCCTTGGACAGACTCCTCCCACCAGTGGGTACTGGGCGCTCACCCCGGAAGCGCACCACCAGCCAGTGCAAGTCAGAGCCACCCCTGCTTCGCACAAGCAAACGTACCATCTACACAGCTGGGCGGCCACCATGGTACAATGAACATGGTACACAGTCCAAGGAGGCCTTTGCCATTGGTGAGAGTGGTGTGGGAAGGTACCTTGGGGATCGGATCGGTCTGAATAGCCAGCTGAACTACAAAAACTTGCAAGTACCCTTCCACTCCACAGGCTTAGGAGGTGGCAGTGCATCTGGGAAGACCACTGTGGCCAGGATGATCATTGAGGCGCTAGATGTGCCCTGGGTGGTCCTGCTGTCCATGGACTCCTTCTATAAGGTGAGGCCCTGCTCATCTCCTCCCTGTGACTGCTTTGCCTCTTCTAATGTAGGCCTGTGGTCAGCAGGCTTCATCATGCCCCTCTACTCCCAGGTTCTGACACAGCAGCAGCAGGAACAGGCTGCCTGCAACAATTTCAACTTTGACCACCCTGATGCCTTCGACTTCGATCTCATCATTTCTACCCTTAAGAAACTAAAGCAGGGCAGGAGTGTCCAAGTACCCATCTATGATTTCACCACCCATAGCCGGAAAAAGGACTGGGTAAGCTCATGGTGTTGGGGCCTACCTATGGAAGAGGTTGCAGGGGCCTGAGCTGGACATTAAAACTCGCTGGGTTCTTTTTCAGAAAACACTGTATGGTGCAAATGTCATCATCTTTGAGGGTATCATGGCCTTTGCTGATAAGACACTGTTGGAGGTAAGAGCTTACTGGGAGCACCCACTCTACAGACATACCTATAAACATAATTCCTTTAGTAATACACTGCCCCATCCCCACAGCCTCCATGATTTGAGCAGATTTCTCCCTATCCTATCTGGCACTTCTGGATAAGCCCCACCTGGTGTATCATAAGCATTTACAGCTGTTCTTTACCATTAGCTAGCTGACTACTACTAGGGTGTGGCTTCTGAGGACAGTGGTTTCCTCTCCCACCTGCTGAGAGCTGTACTTCTGTCTCCCCTGCTCTTAATATTTTTCCTTGCTAAAGAACAAAGAAGGACTTAAAGCCAGTGAGTTTAAGGGACTTTGCTGCAAAGCCTCCAGGATATACATGAATGTGACTCTGGTCCAGGTACCATCTCCATGTGGCAGCTCCAGTCTCCAGATGGCTCCTCAGGGACCACTTATCACATGCTAACTGGAGGAAGCCATACCCAGAGCTCACAAAGCTCCACTCCCACAGTGTTCATGGGAGGTATAATGAGTGAAGTCATATGTATATCATACTGCCAAGTACCATTCCTGCCTGACTTGTCAGTTGTCTCCATTCTGTGCTCCTGACTAGTGGTATCCCAAACCTACACATACATACCAATGTACACTTCCTATGAATGCATTCTGTACTCACTGAGAATTAAGCCAATAGGTGTCTTGGGGGGAGCTGGCCCCAATGATCATAGATCATGAGCTGATCATGTTGTCACTCTAGCTGTAGTGCCACTGGTGCCTGCCTCAGCCCTGTGCACTGGCTTCTTATACCTCATTCAGCTCCTGGACATGAAGATCTTTGTGGACACAGACTCTGATATCCGACTGGTACGGCGGCTGCGCAGGGACATCAGTGAGCGAGGCCGGGACATTGAGGGTGTCATTAAGCAGTACAACAAGTTTGTCAAACCTGCTTTTGATCAGTATATCCAACCTACCATGCGCCTGGCAGATATTGTGGTGCCCAGAGGTGAGCCTGCCAGCCCTTGTTTTCCTGCCAGTGGGGCAGAAGGGCCTCCAAGCTTCTTCTGGGTTATCTTTTACCTCCTCTAGGGAGCGGGAACACAGTAGCCATTGACCTGATTGTGCAGCATGTTCACAGCCAGCTGGAAGAGGTTAGTTAGCCAGGTAGTACTTAAAAGTCCCTGTGTGTTGTCTCCCAACAGAAACTTGCTTACCCTACCCCAACACGTTCTCTGTCCGTTGCAGGTACTGGCACTCAAGTGTCCTGAGCCTGCTCCCTAAGCTTATTATCTGGTTCAGCCCTCTCTGCAATAGGCCAGGGGACTTGGCCTTGCTTGGAAGGCTACACTCCTGTCCCTCCCAATCCTGTGGGAGTAACAAGGGTGACCCACTATCCATTGTTCTAGGATTATGGATTTCAGCACTGAGTCCTATGTCTTCTCTTTCTGAGTGGGTCACTGTACAAGTGATGTTTTCACACTATGGGTCCCACATTACATGGTTTATGGCTGGGTTCTGGGGTCACTACTACTACAGGCCCAGACTCACAGGTCCCAGGCCACCTGATCCCCATGTTAGAGATCCTTAGAAGTTTGCCTCCTCTTGCAGTTTGCAGACCCTGAGCCATCTCCACATGGGGCTGAGGAGTGTCCATCACTGGGGTGGGGGTAACCTGGCTGCTTGGCCTGGTCACTGATGCATCACCCATTCCCTTATGTCTCCCTGTGTTGCTGCCACAGCGTGAACTCAGCGTCAGGTAAGACTCCACAACAGTCTGCACAGATGGAGGCATTTCCAACATCTACATAGAACTCCAGGTCAGCTGTCACCTAGCCAAGCAGGCAGGCAATCCTTTACCAACACCGGGGGTAGAGTGGCACAGGCCTGCTACTGCTCCCTTGGTGGCAGATAAGAACTCTAAGGTACAAAGAAATTAAAGAATTTTCCCAGGGTTATGTATTACTTGTGCTGGCCAGATGTTCACAGAGGCTTCTTCCCTGTTCAGCCTATCTTGGGCTCCATACACAAAGAGCACAGCAGTCCTCCTGAGCCAGCACTGCCATGCATGATCCAAGGCAGGGACCACATTGATATGTTCCTGCAATCAGAAGGCCTGTGTCTGCATCTAGGCTTCTGTACCTTGAAAGCTGGACCATCCCATGGGCCACAAGCTCTGTTGACTCTCTCTGAGAGGTGGGGAGTGAGGGCTTGGCTCTGCCTTTTCCACCAGGCCTACCCAGACCCTGCCCTGTCCTAGCTTAGTCTTCAACCTGCAGCAGAAAGAAGAGGTGATAGACTGAACTGTACCATTATCATCCTGCTGATCAAGGCCTAGGCAGGAGCCATAGGCAGCACCAAGGTAGTACCCTTCTCCCGGGCTTTCCTCAGAGTTGGGAAGACCTATTAGAGCCACTGTGGGGGCCCTCATGATTTTGAGCCAGTGTTGAAAATGCCTCCAGGGCCATCTTCACAGCCCTGCTTCCTGTCCTTGCATGAGTCTCCACTTGGCCTCACCAAGATCAGGGTGCCACAGACCTGTGCCAAGGGCTCTTTTAAGCCTCGATTCTGAGAAAAGTTTATAGACATGGCCAGTTCCATTTTCCATTTTCTGGCCAGCCAAGGAAGTGGTAGCAAGTGGCCCCCCTCGGACTCCTTCAACTCCAGGAAGCTACTGGTGAGCAGGAGGGAAAAGCAACTGGGTGTGGGTGGTGCTCCACCCTCAGGCACCAAGGCTGTCAGTGCCAAGACTGCTGCCAGCCTCCTGCCTCAAGTCTTTAGCCAGTTGGTAGCCACAGGGCACCTTCTGTAGGGACTTGGCTGCTCTCCCTACTAAGTGTTTTTCTCTCTGTTCTTTTCCACTTTGTAAACCTGTTTCCTGCCTTGTTCCCTCCCTGAACACGCTCTTCACCTGGCGAGCAGAGGAAGCTGCGTTGGGATATGTGAGCAGAGCAAGCTCTGGTTGTGCTGCACTGTGTGCTGCCCTGCACCCTGCACTGCTCGTGGTGCTTCTGTGACCCTCCCTTCCATGATCACTGTTCCTACCTTAACCCCCTAATCAGCCCTCCCTCCTTCTGCCTTGCCTCTTTCCTCTCCTGGCTTAGGTCTTTGGTGGGACAGCCTTTGGCACTGAATCCTCCCTGCTTTGCCCTCCCTCCTGAGAGGGACTGCACACTAGCTGGGGGATGGACCTGAGTGGAGCTTGACCCTACAGCTTACTTGTTGCTCCCAGGAGTTGGGGACAAGAGGTCCATTTGGAGGCTGAAACCTATTCCCACAGTAAGCTCTCTTCCCCGTGTCTAGCCTCTCTTTATCTAAGCCTAAGAGGAGACACCTCACGCCTCACTCCCCACCCCCAACATCTGTGTTCAATGTTGAAAATTGAACATTCTTTACAGTCACATTTCAGGTGCCAAGGCATCTTTCATGGGGGTCAGCAATAGCCAGCAGACAGCTCCCACCCTGCACATGCCCCGGCCCCCACAGTGATGTTCAGATGTTCTCTAGAGTGTAAAGGGACTTTTGGGTAAGATATGCCAATACATTTGTATCCCTAGGGCCGCGTTGGCCTCTGCTCACCAGTGCCACCCCCTTCCCCAAACACTGAGTGTCCTCAAGAGTACACCACAGGTACGAGGCATGCACACCATCATCAGGTAAGGGACCACCTGTGGAGTGCTGTTTCCAACCCTGTTCCACTCCATCCCCAGGTTCTGTCCCACCTTTTTTTCTAAGCCTGCTTGTTCTACCACCAGGGACAAGGAGACTAGCCGGGATGAATTCATTTTCTACTCCAAAAGACTGATGCGGCTGCTTATTGAACATGCACTGTCCTTCTTACCCTTTCAGGTGTGAGTGGGGTAGAGGGTATCCTACTCTTTCACGTGTGGGCTAATGATAAGGGAGGGGGGCTAGACTCTGGCTGTTCATAAACACCCCAACTCACCATGCAGGACTGCACAGTACAGACTCCACAGGGGCAGGACTACGTGGGAAAGTGTTACGCTGGAAAGCAGGTGCACATGGCTTGGGATGAGATAGCAGTAGCTGCTGGTGTAAAAGGCTATGGGATCAAGGCATTCAGCTTGGCCGCTTACTCAGTCTCCCTTCCCCACTAGATCACCGGTGTGTCAATTCTGCGTGCGGGAGAAACCATGGAACCTGCACTGCGTGCCGTGTGCAAAGATGTGCGCATTGGCACTATCCTCATCCAGACCAACCAGCTCACCGGGGAGCCTGAGGTGTCCAGCCAGGGAGGGCTGGGAGTTCATAGGAATGACTAACACGGGGAGGGTGGGGAGACCAGAAAATTGATGTGGGAGCCCAACTCTGATCTTACTATCAACTATAGCTCCATTACCTCAGACTTCCCAAGGATATTAGTGATGACCATGTGATCCTGATGGACTGCACAGTATCCACAGGTGCTGCAGCCATGATGGCTGTACGTGTACTCCTGGTAAGTAGACCTGGATAGGCTGCTGGCAGATTCCCTTGGTGTTGGGACTTATCCTGTCCCCATATTGCACAGGACCATGATGTGCCTGAGGACAAGATCTTTTTGCTATCCCTGCTCATGGCAGAGATGGGTGTGCATTCTGTGGCCTATGCATTCCCACGTGTGAGAATCATCACCACAGCTGTGGACAAGCGTGTCAATGACCTTTTCCGTATCATCCCAGGCATTGGTGAGTCCGTTGTAACCCAGAGAGCATGACTGATGACCCAGGAGAACCCAGTCACACAATGCCATTTCTTTTGCAGGGAACTTTGGTGATCGCTACTTTGGGACAGATGCAGTCCCTGATGGCAGTGATGAGGAGGAGGCAGCCTCTATGGGTTAGTTCCCTCTCCGAGCTACTCTTATTTCTACCCAGCCTTCTGTCTCCTGGTCTGGAATTGCAGAGACAACACATTAACTTATTATGGTTAAAAATGTTACCAATAATAATAATCAGCTTACACATTTTATAAAATAAAATAAAGCTTTAGAAAATGATGATATGCTGGGCAGTGGTGGCACATGCCTTTAATCCCAGCACTTGGGAGGCAGAGGTAGGAGGATTTCTGAGTTCAAGGCCAGCCTGGCCTACAGAGTGAGTTCCAGGACAGCCAGGGCTACACAGAGAAACCCTGTCTCGAAAAACAAAAACAAAAACAAAAAAATAAAAAGGATGTGGCAGAATGTATCCCGAGTGGACTCTGTTGAGGCAATCTCCCCAAGGGATATGAGCCTCAGGTTTTTAGAACCAAAGTTTCATGTCCATCCCTGCCTTGCTGCTACTGAATTCTAGAGGTTAAGACAGGCTTCTCTGGCAGCTGCCAAGCAGCTGCTTAGTGCCATGACAATTCTGTCCCAGTGAGATGTTAGACATGTATGTGGACAGCGCCTGGATATGAGCTGTGGGTCTCTGGCCTGTGTCAGGTAACCCAGGAACCTAAAACAGGCTCCCCTAAACCCCATTCAAGCCTACTGTGGGCCTTTTTCCTGCTTGTCATAGAATAACTAACTTGTCATGTGATGGGGCCAAGGAGGAGTTGGGTGGAAGTCAGCCCACAATGGTGGAAGTTAAGATGAGTTGTTTGTCCAACAAACAGCCAGGCACTAGAGGGAGACAGGACCAAAGCAGAGGTCAGGAGGACCTTCTCTATAACCTAGTAAGTGGACCCTCTCCCACAACTCTAGTCTCTACCCAGTGGCTCCCTCATTCCTGTACTTTATGCAAACTGGAAAACTGAAGAAAGACTCTTCCCAACCAGGATGATTGGTTCCCTGAGAACAAATCAAACCCATCCACACACATGTACATACCAACACTACCTACACATGTAATACATGCAAACACACAGCAGACAGCACATACCAGAGACACGCATATATTAAGTGTGGTGATAAAGCTCTAGGATGGGATGGGCCATATTGCTCTATCACAATAGGTAACAAGCTCCTAGGAAAAGGTAGTTTCTTTTGTCTTCTTGAAGGTCAGTAGGGCCCAGAGAATAGCCTAGAGCAGGAGACCTAAATTTCAAGGTCCTGACTAGATATCTTCATCTATATGAGATATGCTATTGAGAAATCTCAAACTTAGCTATCCATTTTGGATATAGACTGGGACCTGTTAAGACAAGGCTAGAGGTTGAGAAAGTTGTTAGGCTTATTTTCTAACTAGGGTCCTATGGATATAAGAAGTGGGTACTTTTCTAAGCAGCTAGGGGGAAATTCCCCTGAGACCAGGGTACACAAGCACTAAGTCCTCATGGTAACAAGCTTAGCACAACTGCATACACTTGGGGCTTCACTCCTGAGCAAGGCAAGACCAAAGCTGAGCCTGGGTAAAAATGTCCAAGGAGTACACTCAGCGTTATGACTTGATGCTCAGAGATAGAAAGCCTTTGTACCTTTAAATGTCTAGTCCATCTTGGACCATTGCAGGCTAGGATGATGTGTGCCAAGGAGCCAGGTAAGTTATAAACAGTGAACACAGAGGCAAGCAGATAGACTCAGAGCCTGGCTGGTAGTGGATGTGGATGCTGCATATGGATCTGAAGTGCCCCCCTCACACTCACCCAGAAGTCTCTGTGATACTCAGATGGGCTAAAAAGGCCAGTTTCCGTATATGTTTCTAAGACTATCCAGTCAGAAAATAATGTCTACAACGTCAGTGTCAGGGTTGTCAGCCTGTGAGGTGCCACCCTTTCCTGATCTTAGCAGTTTCAGGGTGACATGTCCTTACCTAGAAAAAAAGGAAGTGTAGAGCTTGGAGCAGTCCAGGTCTGTTGAGTTAGTAGAGGACCCTGACACCCTGGAATCAGGAAGCAGTAGATAAAGATGGCTGGGCCTGGGCCATGAGGTGCGTTGTATGTTGGGTGCTCCAGAAGTCCTGCAACAAAAGCATTGCAGGTAGGACATCTGTAGAACAGCAGAGTTTTGCACACCAGATGAAAGGCAGTTAGAGATAATTTTGGATACTGAGGGTTTAGTTTTTTGTTTGTTTTTGAGGGGGGCTAGGAGAGAAGATTCTCACTTTGTAGCATTGGATGGCCTGGAACCCACTGTATAGACTAGACTGCCTCAAACTTAACAGAGATCTGATTTCCTCTGCCTTCCAAGTGCTAGGATTAGAAGTACGCTCCATCATACCCTGAAGGTGTGAAATGTTGAGGCTCTCCACAGTCAAGTCCAGGGCTGGAGGTCAGGGTGGTGGTGGTGTTTTGTTTTATTGGTTTGGTTTTTTGAGACAGGGTTTCTCTGGGTAGCCTTGTCTGTCCTGGAATTGGCCCAGCTGGTGTTCAGGTTTAAGGAAGGAGACCCTGGCTGATAAGCAGTGAAGTGTGGTTTTTGGTTTGATCTAGCATATTTGACTGGGCCCGGGGAGACACAGGGCTGGGAACAATGGCTACTTTAGCAGTGAAAAATGGGGGCATTCGGGTAGAACAACCTTGTGGCAGGATCTTTGGACCATTACACCAGCCAACTTCCAATTGGAGGTAAAGACCTGCCTCGAGTCTGGACCACTTCTGCTTACATAGAATTACATGTGGTAGAGTTTAAATATGGCTAGAGACAGAGAAATGTTCCTCCATCTGTTGTTCTGGGGTACTCCCAGGAAGCTTGGGACCTGGGATTTATGTTTACCAGTACAAGTCACTGTTATTAAGCTCTAAAGCTACCTAAGCTTGGGCCTATAGAGCCACAGCATGCATGCAGATAGTAGCAGGAAAGCTGTTGCCCACCCTAGGCTGCATGCATTCCATGCGCCTAGCTATCTGCATCCTCCTAGAACTTGCAGTGGCTCTTCTCTATATTCATTCCTCTTGTGGATTCTCTGGAGGTACTTGTCATGATGGTTGGCTGATCAAGTGTAAGTAAGCTAGGGGAATTGAGACCTACAGTAATAATTCTGGAAATTGGAGTTCTTTTATTTATTTGGATTTTGGTTTTTTTTGAGACAGGGTTTCTCTGTATAGCCCTGGCTGTCCTGGAACTCACTCAGAGTTCCAGAAAGAAAGGAGAGGGAGGGAGGGAGGAAGGGAGGGAGGGAGAGAGAGAGAGAGAGAGAGAGAGAGAGAGAGAGAGAGAGGAGAGGAGAGGAGAGGAGAGGAGAGGAGAGGAGAGGAGAGGAGAGAAAGAGAAAGAGAAAGAGAGAGAAAGGGGGATGAAAGACTGGCTGAGCAACTGGGAAAATTGCAGGTGAAAATTGAGGGTCCTGAGAAACAAAACTACTAAGCCTGTAGACCAGGCTGGCCTCGAACTCAGAAATCCGCCTGCTTTTGCCTCCCAGAGTGCTGGGATTACAGGCATGCACTGCCACCACCACCTGGCTTGAGTTCTTTTAAAAACACAGAAATATAAGAGTATGTTGGCCAGGCGGTGGTGGCGCATGCCTGTAATCCCAGCACTCTGGGAGGCAGAGGCAGGCGGATTTCTGAGTTCGAGACCAGCCTGGTCTACAGAGTGAGTTCCAGGACAGCCAGGGCTATGCAGAGAAACAAAAAAACAAACAAACAAACAAAAAAAAAAAAACAAAAAAAAAAACAAAAAAAAAAAAACGAAAAAAAATTTTAATCCCAGGTGTGGGGTATGGGCTGCTTCAGATTGTCCACAGAAGCTATGATTTGCCTCATGCTCCAGCAGAGGTTTGATTTTGCCAGCTGCAGATACTTTCTGCAATTGTGTGACATTTGGAATTCTGGGGATTTTTTTCAGCTAGGGCTGAAGGGGTGGAAGGTTTTTGGTTAGTTGTTGGTCACAGTTAAGTAGCCATTCATGAAGGAAGAGGAGGGGAAATAGATAGAGATATCCTGACAAAGATCAAACCTGCCCCAAGGAACTCTATGCTCCTAATCAGTAAGAAGTAGTCTAACAATAATGTTGCCCCTTTCCAACCCTTGACTTTATTTAGGATCTCTTTCCTTTCCTCTCTAGCCTTATGTTTTCTTATCTAGTGTTAAGGTATTGAAAGGATGGAAGAAAGAAGACCCCTCCCCCCTAACAAAGTAGCAAAAGACAAACTACAAGTGGTACTCAATATATGGCAGAATGGGAAATTTTATTTCAAATGCTGTAAAGAAAATGGCAGGAGACAAAGAAATGGCTGTTTTATTTTTTATTCTTTTAGATTCAAGCAAAAATTTTATTTTGGCTGTTGCCACTCAGATATCTTCTGCTTTGCTCCCAGAGGGGATTTTGTTTTTTCTTTTTCTTATATTCTGCTTTAAAAAGGGATGAAAGGCTGGGCAGTGGTGCACATGCCTTTAATCCCAGAACTTGGGAGGCAGAGGCAGATGGATTTCTGAGTTCGAGACTATCCTGGTCTACAGAGTGAGTTCCAGGACAGCCAGGGCTATACAGAGAAACCCTGTCTCAGAAAAAAGGAAGGAAAGAAGGAAGGAAGGAAGGAAGGAAGGAAGGAAGGAAGGAAGGAAGGAAGGAAGGAAGGAAGAAAGGAAAGAAGAAAGGAAGGAAGGAAAGAAAGAAAGGGAAGGAAGGAAGAAAGAAAGAAAGAGAGAGAGAGAGAGAGAGAAAGAGAAAGAGGTGCTGGAGAGATGGCTCAGTGCTCTTCCAGAGGTCCTGAGTTTAATTCCCAGTAACCACATGGTGGCTCACAACCATCTGTCATGGGATCTGATGCCCTCTTCTGGTGTGTCTGAAGACAGCTACAGCGTGCTCATCATATAAATAAAAAATTAAAAAAAAAGAAAAAAGAGAAAGAGAGAGAGAGGGAGGAGATGAAAGTAGCTGAGCAATTGGGAAAATTGCAGGTGAAAATGGAGGGTCCTGAGAAATAAAACAAGGCTGAAATGGGAAAAGAAAGGGGTTGCTTTACTCTCATTTCTGAAAGGGTTTCAGAGTTGGCTGTGCAGCTGAAAACATTGCAGGTGGAGTTGGAAGCTCTTAGGAAGCAAGGAACACCAGAAAGAGAAAACAAAAAGGCTCAGTCCCAGTGACTAAGCAAGAGAGTAGGAGTTTCCTGTGGGAGGAAAAGGGGGCACCGGAGCATGATTGGGTCAGGGAAAAGCTGAAAAGGAGGGAGGACAATCTGATGAAACAGCCTGTTTTGAGAATCCGACCATATAACCAGAGTGGGACTTAGAACCTCTGGAAGAGTAGTCAACTCCTAGCAGCCACATGGTGACTCACAACCATCTGTAATGGGATGTGATGCCCTCTTCTGGTGCATCTGAAGACAGCTACAGTGTACTCATATGTAAATAAATAAATAAATAAATCTTAAAAATAAAAAAAGAGCATGAGAAGTTTGGAAGTACTGGAAAATGTGTGTTCAGGCAAACAGTTTTAATGATCAGAGAACAAAATTAAAATTGCAATGAAATGGTATTGAAATAGAAGGTTTGGTGGACACAGGAGCCAATGTATCATTTCACAAAAATCTTGGAATTTAGAAAGGCTACTTCAAAGGTTTATGCCCAGTTTCTAGGAATTGGAAAGATACCTCAGATAAAACAAAGTGTGCAATGGGTTTAATGTGTGAGACCAGAAGGTCGAAAAGGAAAGTTAAAGCCATATGTGACTGACATACCCATAAATTTATGGGGAAGGGATCATTTTACAACAGTGGGTACTCAGGTTAAAATTCCTGCAATCCCAGAGACAGCTCATGATGAGACAAGGGATGTCTGGTAGATGCTCCTCGGGAAGGTGTTGATATATGTCATCAAAACACCTCCAGACTATGATAACTGTTCAAACACAGGACATAGCCATAGCAGGTATTGAGTTTCCAAATCTATATGAGGGACCACTGCTGAAATACCTACCTTAGGTCTGAAGGCCCTACCCTTAAAATGGTTGACTGACAAGCCTGTGTTGATGGAGCAATGGCTGTTAACTAAGGAAAAAGTACAGCCACTTGATCAGCTGGTATAAGAGCAGCTGGAGACTCAATATATAGAAGAGTCTACTAGCCCATGAAATTCCTCTGTATTAAAAAAGAATTTATAATTTTCTTTATAAAAAAGAAATCAGGAAAACAGAGAGTGTTAACAGATGTAAGAGCAGTACATAGAGTAATTTAACTAATGGGTCTGTTATGGTCTGGAGTTCCTTTCCATTCTTTATTACCTAAGGCATTGTTTATGATAATAATTGATTTAAGAGACTGCTTCTTTACCATCCTCTTGCATGAGCAGGATAGGGAAAGGTTTGCTTTTACCATACTAATGTATAATAATGGTCAACCTGTAAAAAGGTATCAGTGGAAAGTTCTTTCACAGGGAATGTTAAAACAGTCCAACTTTATATCGAAATTTTGTGCAACAACTGCAAGAAATAATTTGTAGTCAATTTCCTCAATCTGTTATTTTTATCATTACATGGGTGACATTTTGTTGGCTGATTCTGAAGATATTTTAGAGAAAAGGAAATTCTAAGAATTCTGACATGCTGGGGGTTAAAGATTGTTCCTGAAAAACTACAGAGACGAGATTCTATTAACTATTTGGGCTATAAAATATGTCAACAAAAAATTCAACCACAGGCCGGGCGTGGTGGCGCACGCCTGTAATCCCAGCACTTGGGAGGCAGAGGCAGGCAGATTTCTGAGTTCGAGGACAGCCTGGTCTACAGAGTGAGTTCCAGGACAGCCAGAGCTACACAGAGAAACCCTGTCTCGAAAGATCAAAAACAAAAAACAAAAACAAAACAAAACAAAACAAAATTCAACCACAAAAGGTACAGATCAGAAGAAATCAGTTATAAACTCTTAATGATTTTCAAAAATTAATAGAAGACATTAATTGGCTATAGCCTATTCAAGAGTTAAGTAATTTGTTTCAAATGTTACAAGAAGATTCAGACTCAAACAGTTCAAGATGGCTAGCAGCTGAAGCAAAAAGAGTTAACTCTGGTAGAAAAGAGATTGCAAGCCGGGCAGTGGTGGCGCAGGCCTGTAATCCCAGCACTCTGGGAGGCAGAGGCAGGAAGATTTCTAGGTTCGAGGCCAGCCTGGTCTACAGAGTGAGTTCCAGGACAGCCAGGGCTATACAAAGAAACCCTGTCTCGAAAAAATCAAAATCCAAAAAAAACAAACAAACAACAAACAAAAACAAACAAACAAACAAAAAAAGAGATTGCAAGATGTATATGTTGATTGTATAAATTCCAACCTTGATTGTATTTTGGTTATTTGCCTTCATCTCATTTTCCTACTGCACTCATTATGCTAAGGGAAGACAGTATTATAGATTTTTTAGCACACAAAAGTAAAAATAAATAAGGACTTACATAGAAAAATATTCTGATTTAAGTATAAAAGGTAGAATAAGACGTCAATCGTCAGAAACAGCCCCAGCAGAAATCTTAGTACCTTTTACTAATGATGAGAATTTATTATTATGGGTGATCAGTGAAGGTTGGCAAAGAGATCATAGCGACTATTCGGGAGAAATTAACAACAAATATCCTAAAAGCAAGTGTCTTCTGTTTATAAAAAGAATTAATTGGATTGTCCCACATATTGTAAACGGAACACCAATTCCTGAACCACCTACATTCTAAACTGAGAAAGTCGGACTATAAGTCAGACAAAATAAGCAAAGTAATTCACAGCCCATATACTTCAGTTCAAAAATCAGAGCTATACCCAATTCTTATGGTATTAGATTTTCCTGAATCTCTTACTGTGATTACTCTCAATATGCAGAATGAGACCTTTTGCATATAGAAACTGCTGAATTAGTTCCTGATAATTCAGAATTAACCTTGTTTTTTTGCAACCGCAACAGGTAATCAGAAACTATCCATTATACACCACCTATATTTGGTCTCATACAGGCTTGCCAGGTAGGTCTATTGGCACTAAGAAATGAAGAAACCAACCAGTTATTAGAAACCTCAAAATTTCATGAAAAATACCAAGCTGACAGTAAACATGGTTTACTATTTAAAGAAAAAAAATTCACCTGACAACAAGCCAAGGAAATTATAAGAAAATATCCTACTTGTTCTTTTTATAACCAAATTCCATTGTCCACAGGAAGTAACCTTAGGGGTACCCCCCCAAAAGGCAAATGGATGTTTAATTTTGCAAATTTTAGAAAACTAAAGTTTGTATACCATACCATTGATACATATTCAGGCTTTCAATGGACAACTGCTTTGAGCTCTGAAAAGGATGATTCTGTAATTACACATTTACTGAAAGTATTAGCTATTATGGGGATACCTGTACAAATTAACACTGACAATGCTCCAGCACATGTCTTCAGTATGGTGAAGCAATTCCTTGTGTATTATAAAGTAAAGCATATTACAAGTAGGACATACAATCCTACAAAATAAGTGGTGGTAGAAAGATCTAATCACACCTTTAAAAATGCTTTTAAAGAGCTGGAGAGATGGCTCAGTGGTTAAGAGCACCAACTGCTCTTTCAACTGCTCTTCCAGAGGTCCTTCAATTCCCAGCAACCACATGGTGGCTCACAACCATCTGTAATGGGATCCGATGCCCTCTTCTGGTGCGTCTGAAGACTGCACTCATATACATAAAGCAAACAAATCTTTAAAGAAATACTTATAAGACCCACATGGATTATACAGAGCCATGTTGGGGTGTCATGCCACTTGGTAGGAACTCCACATTGATCAAGGTGAACTTCCTCTCCCAGACTTTGTTGAGCAGGGATTCCTGTGCTGTTCAGGATCCTGCTCTACCTAGGGTGGAGTGCTCAGAGTGAGGTGAAGTTAATTGTTCCTCCAGGTCTATGAATTCCAGAATTAAGCAGGTGATACACCCGGCTGCCTGAGCAGTGGAGCCAAGAACTGCCAGATGACTTCCCCGGAACTGAGCCTGGAGTCTGGGGAGAGGGGCTTGCCCAAACTGTTAAATGATCTGACCGCCATTAAAGTTGGGGCCTCTATCCTGGCCTCCTCCTTTTCACCGTTTCCCTGACCCATCCCTCAGCTTCTGTTCCAGGACCCAGCTACAGAATGCAGCAATGGTAGACTAAATTTAACTTTAAATTTTCTGAAAAAAATTTAAAGATTTATTTATTTTATGTATATGAGTACACTGTAGCTATCTTCAGACACATCAGAAGAGGGCATCAGATCCCATTATAGATGGTTGTGAGCCACCATGTGGTTGCCAGGAATTGAACTCATGACTTCTGGAAGAGCAGTCAGTGCTGTTAACCGCCGAGCTGTCTCTCCAGCCCAAATTTTCTGAAAGTTAATGAGAAAGGACAACAGCAACCGAGTAATAGAAAAAAAATATGGAATTATTCTACATACTTAAAGGGTATGTTAATATCAGAATGGGAGTCCACAGAAATTTTGCATTGGGGATGCATATTTCTTTATATTTCCACAGGAAATGAAAAGTTGTGGATACTATCAAAACTGATGGAGGTGAGAATTGAGCAGGAGAGGTCTTCTGAAAATCTTAGCCACTAACCAGAACTGTGCTTATTTCATTGTAAATGTCTGTTTATAATTTCCTGCTACACCAGGCATAATTAATGGCTTAAAACAGGAGGAGGGAAATGCAGTGGCAATTCTGGAATTTTGGTTTAAGAAACACAGAAATATAAGAATGTTTTCATTTTAATCGTAGGTGTGGGATATGAGGCTGCTTCAGATTGTCCAAAGCAGCTATGATTTGCCTTGTGCTCTGGCAGAGGTTATGTTTTTGCCCACTGTAGATATAGTTTCTGCAATTGTGTGACATTTGGAATTCTGGGGATTTTTCAGAGGGTATACAAATGCTAGGACCTGGAGAGATGATGGAGGGTTGTTGGTTGGTTGTTAGTTGGGTTTTTGTTAAGTAGTCTTGTGGAAAAAAAGCAAGAAAAAATTAGTTATCGACAGCAAAGATCAAACTTGCCCAAAGGAACTCAACATCCCTAATCAGCAGGAAGTAGTCTAAATAACACTGCCCCCTTTCAGAGCCCTGACTTTATTATGAGATCTCTTTTCTTATCCCTTTTATCTTTTACTAGTGTTAGGGGATTGAAAGGGTGGAAGGAAAAAAAAAGTCAAGGGTGGAAGACAAAAGAACCCACAAAGTAGCAAGACAAGCTACAGAGACCAGCCCCAAGTCCCTGGATCAAATACTTGAGTAGTCCATCTGTGAGGGACTCTCCTGAGTCTGTGCTGGGAATAGCACCAAGAGGCCCCTCCCAGTTGTGTAGCTCTTCCTTCCCAGTAGAGTGGTCTGGAGGTGAGCACAGTGTCTAGAAATGATCTTCCCACTCAACTATCCTAAAAGTTCCTCATTCAAGTTTAGTGTTACATATTTTATACTCTTAAAATGAAAAAACAAAACAAAACAAAACAATAATACACACGGATTCTACCTAAAAAAAAAAATATGTAAGACTAAATCAAGCCGGGCGTGGTGGCGCATGCCTGTAACCCCAGTACTTGGGAGGCAGAGGCAGGCGGATTTCTGAGTTCAAAGCCAGCCTGGTCTACAGAGTGAGTTCCAGGACAGCCAGGACTACACAGAGAAACCCTGTCTCGAAAAACCAAAAAAAAAAAAAAAAAAAAAAAAAAAAAAAAAAAAGTAAAACTAAATCATGAAAAACATCTGGCAGCAGAGTTGTTAAGGACCAGAACAAGGAAAAGGCAAGGGAGGTAACTACTTGACAGAGCACTTGGGTACCAAGAGTCAAAGGAAGGTCTTCAGAACTTACACCTTGTAATCCTACCCCAAGGGCAACTTTGTATCAGAAACATGTAAAATTCTGGGTGGTCAATTTGTTTTTTTGAGACAGGTCTTTCTTTGTATATTGTTGGCTGTCCTGGAATTCATTCTGTACTCCAGGCTGGCCTTGAACTCCTCCATATTCCAAGTGCTAGGATAAGGGGGTACAATACCACCATAACCCAGAATATTTGTTCTTCTTGATACAGGGTCTCATTGCACAGACCAGCCTGGCTCAAATTCACAAAGACCTGATTGCTTCCACTTCCTAACTGCTAGGATTAAAGGTATGCACAAACATACCTCTGGCTTAAGAGCCAGCTGTTATTATGTTATCTGGGCAGACGAGGAAATGAATGAGCCTGGCCTAGGTATATCCATCCAGGCAGATTTCTGAACCATCAAAGCTGAATGAAAAAGAATGCAAGTGATTTAGTATAGCATAGCAATATCTATAAAAATACTTGTGATGAAAAAATTCATAACCTATGAAAAAAACTTCACCATCAAGATACCTAATTTCTTCTTGCTTCTTTGTGCACAACTACTTAACAAACCCCAACCCCCAACCGACAACAACCAAAAATCCTCCACCTCTCCAGATACTTGCATTTATACATTCTGTAAAGCCCCCAGTATTCCAAACATCACACGATTGCAGAAACTATCTGCAGCAGGCAAAACCATACTTCTGCCAGAGCACGAGGCAAATCAGTTAGCTGCTGTGCACAACCTAAAACAGCCCCATACACCACACCTGAAATATGGACACATTCTTGTAATTTACATTTCTGTGTTTTTGTGGAGCCAACACTAGCAAACAAGGCGCCAAGAAGAAAAGTGGATAGACATACTAGGGGCCACCTCAGGGAGAACAAACTGGGTTTCATTATCTCATTTTATTCCTTTATGGGAAATCTGAACCAAATTGCTTAGTTTTCAGTCTGAAAGGGAAGTTCTAAGGTGATTATTCTTAGAACTCTTAGGGTGTTTTTCACCCCCTGACCAAACATTTGGTTTTTGAAGCCCCGACTTATTTTTATTGTTTTTAATCATGTGTATATATATCTATATACGGGTATAATATGGACACAAATGCAAGTGTCTGCAGAGGCCAGAGGTGTTAGATCTCCCGATGTAATTCAGTTGTGAGCTGCCTGATGTGGGTCCTGGGACCTGAAATCCAGTTCTCTGGAAGAGCATCAAGTTCCATTAACCACTGATACCTCTCTAGTTCACGTACATGCTTTTGAAAAAGGGTTGTTATATAGTCTTGGCTGGCCTGGAACATGTTATGTAAGCCAGACTGGATACTCAAACTAGCAGCAATCTTCCTGTCTCTCTCCTTTGAGTGCTAGAATTATAGGTATGCACTACCATGTACAGCTTTTTCAAAACAAAGATTAGTTTCACAGGACTATATAGCAAGGCCTTGTCTCAAAACAAACAAACAAACAAACAAACAAAAAAACCCAAGCAAACACTAGCTTTAATTAAATAGCCTTTCAAGAGTTTCTCAGACTGGAAATGTAGCTCAATGGTTAAATGCCTGCCTAGTATGTGTGAGGCTCTAAATTTGATTTCTAGTATTACAAACAGAAGTCAGGGGAGGGAAGAAAATTAATCTGTCTAGCCCACATTAAAGATGAAGGGCAAGAGGCTGAAGAAAGCAGACACTGACTGCTTTTCTAGAGATCAGGGTTTGACTCCCAGTATTTATCCAGTAGTTCACAACTATTTTATAATTTCAGTTTCGGGAGAACCATCTTCTCCATCCTCCACAAGCACTGTAGGCACGTGATATACACATGCATACAAGCAAAACATATACACATACAAATTAAAAGACAATCCAGGTAGTGGTTGTGTACACCTTTAATCCCAGCATTCAAGAGGTAGAGGCAGGCAGACCTCTGAGTTGGAGGGTCAGTGTGGTGTACAGACCAAGTTCCAGAACAGCCAGGGGTACACAGTGAAACTGTCTCAAAAACTTAGTGGTTGAGCTACCTACACAATGAATTCCATCCAGGCCACCCAGAGGTAGAGTGAGGCAGCAAGGAAGGAAGGGTGGAAAGAAGGGAAGGAAAAGAAAATGTGATTAAGGACACAAAAGTTTCCATCCATCAGACAGGGTGCAGATCAGACAAGCAAGGACCTGGTCAGACCTGAGGGACTTCATGGTCAAGGTGTCTTCTTTCACTCTATAGAAGTGTTTGGGGCTCAGCCTCAGGCTGGTACTGCTGTAACCAGGGACTGCGCTCTAGCCCTAAGGTCTTCAAAATGGCACCTAAGGAACACATGTATTTTGTTGAAACCCAGGACTCATCACAGTATCGGGAGAAACACAGACACCAAACAAAAGGACATGAGAACTTGAACTGATTATCCTAGGCCACACCTGCTCTTCAGAAGATTAAGACAAGGAGATCTCCGAGTTCAAGATCATCTGGGATTAAAGGCATGGATGCACAGGCCTTTAATCTGGGCCACACCCTCTGTTGGAGAACTACAGCCTTTAATCTGGGCTACACCCTCTGCTGGAGATATATAAGGACATTGGAAGAAGGAAGATTCACTCACTCTTTCTTGCCTGCTTGCCTCGTGGGACTGAGAAACTGCTAGATCCTTGGACTTATAGCCACAGCTGCTGCTGACCATTGTTGGGGAGTTGGACTATAGACTGTAAGTCATCGACAAATTCCCTAACTATATAAAGACTATCCATATGTTCTGTGACTCTAGAGAACCCAAACTAATACATCTGCCATCAGGTAAGTGTGCATGCACGAGTGTGTACAGAGAAACTCATAAATTTCCCCCAGGACTATGACATCTGAAGGGCCAGATGGTTAAGACACAGCAGGTTGGATCCTACCAAGAAATGCTGAAGCATGGATAAACTGGGCCAATAACAGCTAGGAGTTGTTCTTATACCAGCCATTATACAGCCAGGAAGACTTTGTAGACTACATCTCTCAGAAATATAAATGGCCAGGACAAAAGGTAGACAGAGATAAAGCTACCTAGTTGGGTACGGAGGTAAGCTATCTAGATGCCCCCTGCACTATGCATTTAAGCTTCTAATTAAAAACAAGAGTCATGTTGTGTGGTCAAGGTCTCACACTCTCAGAATCAACAACGCCACATATGCCAGAACCAGTTTCATGTAGCCCCCAATGTGTGCTGCCCCAGATCTTGTTTACATTGCACTGGAAATGGGACCAGCCCAAATACTATGAAAGTATGAGCAGCAGGGAAGGTTCTGGAAGCTACAAATAGAAGCTAGAGATGTGTCAAGTCAGGAAGATGAAGGAATAGCTGAGCTAGTAGTCATAATCCAGTGGCTTGGTTTGGCCATTAAGACCAGAGAGCATGGGTATAGATAGTATTACCTGCTCTGAAGTAAAAAGCCAGAGCTGTGAGGCAATGATTCAACCACTAGGGGGCCAGGCACACCCTGAGGGCTCAAGAAACCTGACTGCCCGGGGCTTATAGGTCTGTCCATGACCCACCTCCCCCAAGGTCTATGTAGCCTAGGCTGTCCTGGAACTTGCTATTTTGACTAGCAGACCAGGCTGGCCAACAAGTCACAGAAATCCACTTGCCTTAGCAGGGATTAAAGATGCAAGGGACTAACAGGTGCTTTCCATCATTCTAGTCATGAGATTCAGAAATGAGGTATTAGAACTAAGAGGGAAGGATGCTCACAGCTGGACCAGGAAATGAGAGTCAGCCCAAAAGGAACCCAGCAGGAACCAACATCAGGTGCCATTTTAGTGCCAAATTCACAAGTGGTTAGCAGGAAAACACTAATAAGACACTTATCTGGTCTGCAGTGAAAACATTTATTATATAACAGCTATCTTTTAGGTCAACATTTAGACAGGTCACCATGCAGAACCACCATAGCTTTCAGCTTGGCCCTTGGAGGGACACCAGTCAGCCTGAACTGACAGCAGCTTGTACCCTGCTGTAAACAAGTCTTCAGCAGTGGGTAAAATTAGGACAGGCTTTACATGCACTTGCTTGTAGCTCTTAAAAACTCTCTTAAGTGAAAATTTCTTTCCCCAACTTAGTATTGAGACACTTTCCTAGAAAACATATCAAAAGTCCACCCTATGGGGCACTTGACCTAGGCCCTTCCTTGGCAGCATAAGATCCTAACCAGGCTATCCTTTACATGTACCTAGATTACTAATTTTTATCTGGTACTCATAAAACTGATCTTAGTTTTCAAGAGAGGAGTTTCTAGTCATGTCCCAGACCCTTATTATCCTTGTAGGTCAGGTGACCTTCCCATGGTTCCCTGGGATATATTTGGTATGGGCATCATTCTAGCCTATACATAGCTGAAGCCAATGTTGGCCAGGGCTTATGCATTCAGGTCCATGTATCTATGTACACAATAAACTTAGGGTTTCCTTTTGCGTTTTGCCAGGAGACCCTATCCCTGCCCAACACTTCAAAAAACCACAGGCTGTTTTGGAGCTGACTTTTATTGTACTTGTTGCTTTGCCACCAGAGGCATGACAGGCCTGCTGTGTGATATATACATATACACATATGTACACACACTGACACACACCACAACCCACACTCACAGCATGTGACAACACACTGTGCTTGTAAGGACAGTAAAGATGTAGGTTTTGCCACTTCCATAGGAGGATAATTCAACCAAAATGAAAAGGAACAAGCCAGTGCTCGGACACATGGGTTCACAGCTGTCCCTCAATAAAACGTGTACTGAAGGCCAAAGGAGGATGCTCACAGCCCACCAGTTCTCTGTACCACAGCACCTTCACCCTCCAGGGACAGCTTGAATGATTAAGTCACTATCTCTGGAGACTACCAGCTGCAACACTGGCACCTCCTTTACACAAGGTTCACCTGTAATAGAAGCCATGGGTCAGCAGGACAATAGGTACTGACTGATATTAAATCTTGACATCTGAGAAAAGACTGGCTTTATGATTCAGGAACAAATCCAGCAACTAACTTGGGGAAAAAGTTGCCTAACCACCGTAAGCACTGGTTTCTTTCTTTTGTTTTTTTAAAGACAGGATTTCTTGGTGTGTAGTCCTGGTTGTCCTAGAACTAGCTAGTTCTGTAGATCAGGCTCAGAGAGCCACCTGCCTCTGCTTCCCAAGTGCTGGGATTAAAGGCATTTGCCACCACCACCCAGCCTGGTCTTTCCCCATTGGGTGCTGGCTGTGTTAACTGAACATTAGAAGGGTAGGAAAGGTCATAAACATTGCACAGAATCATCTAAAGTAAATTTAAAATACAGTCAAAAGGAAGACAAGGAAAGACATCATTGGGCACAAACAGAAATCTACACTCCAGCAGCCTTGGTAGATGGGTCCCCCAGGGTCTCTCCCAACTACTTTCTGTGGTCAGAAGCGATCAGTTTCTGGTCCTGAAGGAGCATCCACTGCACGGGATGAACTTCCATGCACAGATTCCAGCACTCCCTTGGCAACACATCACAGTACCATCTACATTGCCTACCAGTATAGGAGTTAGGGGAGTGTGTGTGTCTATATATTTAATATTTATATTTGGACAGGAATAGTCAGGCTGATCCTGAGACTCACCAGTTATTAGCTTAGGGCAAATGAAATCAAGGAGACCTTAGATCAACATAGTAAAACCCTGTAAGGAGTCTGCACAAGGACAGGTCAGGGAATTTACTGGCTGTGGCAATCACTATTATCACCCTGAAACTGTTCTACATATGGAGGGTTTCAAGTTCAACATGATTTATTTAGCTTTAAGAATTCCAAAAGACGCTAGGTTCAAAACTTCTGTACTCTACCCTAACAGCACCACAAGTCACAGTTCAGGACCTGGCTCACTAGGATGTGAGGGAAAGGGCCACAGAGCTACATGCAGGAGGGAGGTGCTACCAGATTGCAACTGATCATCTACAACTCTGGATCTAGCTCCTACTCATTGTGGGAGAAGGGTACCAAGACTAGTGTACTGGGACCAGCACCCTAGGTTACCCAGTGACTTCTTTTTTTCCTTTGTTCCAAATACGGGCCAAGCAATGGATTTCTCATTCTTCTTTTAGGTTGTTTTGAGTCAGGGTCTTACTGTGTAAGCCCAGACTGGTCTACAACTCAAGATTCTCCTACATCAGCCTTCCTAGTGCTGGGGCTATAGACATGTCCCACTACATCTAGACACAGGTCTGATGTTTACAAGTTACTTTTAACTGAGTATGTTAGTGAATATCCCTAAAGGATGAAACTAAAAAATCCTTGGAAGGACCTTGAAACCAGCTTCTGGCTCATGTAGTTCTGCTCTAGGGTCAACTGGGAACCCTGGTATCAGTTCCCTCAATCACTGCCATGGTTTGTCCTCACAATGCTGCCTCTTCTTGTAATTTCCTGACAACCTGATCTGGTCCCTGAAGGCCCTGGTGAGCTGGGGCCAGGAGGTGGACAGGGTGGGCTTCAGGAACACATGATGTTTTTTTCTGGGACACTGATCCACCACATGAGCCTTCTCCTTCTTCATCTGTACTGGAAATGCAGATGGGCAGCAGCAGCCAACGGGAAGGTTCTGGAGGAACCTGGCTGATTGAAGTCTGGGACAACTAGCTAATTGTCAAAGGGTAGTGTGGCTCCAAATCCCTGATAACCACATTTTTCAACTCCGCCCACTATGGTACCCTAGAACCAAGACTGGAATACTGACTGGAGAGAGGTTCACAAAGGAATTCTGTGGCCTGGAGCTGGCCTCCTAGGTTGAGTGACTACTACCATAGCTTCGCTAGAAGCCAACCCTTCTGAGCCAGGAGCACCAGGGTCCAGCCACCTGCTCCAGAAACCCAACACTCCATGTCTGCCAGAGGCATTGATGATGACAGGTGGAAGTGAAGGCAAGCAGGGTGGATGGAGCACTGGCAAGCACAGGGAGGAAGTTCTGGATCCTGGGCACTCAAACTCTTTATAAGCAGCTACATGCCACCACAACTGGACTCAGAGACTTTCTGACTATGACTAAGTGGCAGGTGCTACCATTTGTGGTTCTTAAAAGTCCAAAAAAGATTAAAAGGCTGGCTTGAAGGAATGTGGAAGATGACCCAGGAATGAGGGAAGGAGGCTGTGGCCCCGTCAATCCAGCTTTTGACCTGGAAAGGTGCAGAACAGAGACAAATGATTTCCCATAAACCAGCAAGAGACATGCCTCCAATGATAGGATTTCAGTCTACAAGGCCAGGAGACCCAAGATAGTGACATTACACAGAGTGTGCTCCCACTTTCAGAAGGGGCATACCTGCACTCTCCATAGCAGATCTAACAGGAAAACTGTCACGAGGCTGAGTGAGATGATGCAGAGACCCCATGAAAGCTTCCCAACACGAACACCGTGCAAACGACTGATGCTGGTGGTGCTTGGAAGACGGGGCCCAATTCCCTCCATTGCAGGTGAAATCAGAGCCCTGTCTGCAGCCTTGAGGATGAGATCAGAGCCATGGACTAGACCATATCACAGGACACAGAGGCCAACAAGGAGATGTAGCTCCAGGTGCTTACCTTACTCCTGTAAGCACAAGGAGACAGCTGAACCTTCACTGGACCCACTTGGCTGAAAACCCAAAAAAGCACTATCATCCAGTTAATTCAGCCCAGCTGCAGCTCGTCCACAACACAGACATTGAACATAACCCATACATGCTATTAAAAAAAGGATAAAACAGAAGAAGACCGTAGCTACACTGCTTTAAATACTGCATGCTACGCACTTCATGTATCAAGGATTGACAAATGGGTGGACTTAGAGGAGGTGGGAGTGGCCCTGACCAGCCACAGCAGGTCAGGTTGACGGCTGCCTTCCCATCTCAGTGACTACAGTTCATGATTCTAAGGTTGCAGTGGCCAGATGCTGATTCATCCTCTAATCACAGCCTCTCCTGAATTTAGTTGAACCCGTCGGTGTGATAGCTGGGGTGAGAGTCAGCTGTCAGCTGGGTGGTCTCTGTGGCGGATGCTGGCTGTATGACGATCGGTGTGTCTGTAGCCTCTGAAAAGTAAGCAGACAACCTCATCGCACAAGGGCAGCAGCGGTATTGTGTGCCCACTGACATGGTCCTTGCATCACATCATTCAGCCACCTGGACAGACACTCAAGGGAGAGGCTACTTGTTGACCTCCACCCAACATACTTTCCTCAGTGGTCTCAGGTAACACCAGCCCCCGGCCCTCCCCACCTGCCTGCCTCCCACCCCACCTCTGGCCCCTCAGATCTACGGCTACCAGTTCATGGGCAGGAACAGCTCCCTGCACCTGCTTTACCTCAAGTGTCCACGTTCACACCTCAACAGTCCCAGATGCCACCACAAACACTCTCGGCACAGTGTCAGTGCCCTCCTGTTTGACAAGACAGTTGACACCGTTCAGAGCCAGTGCTGGCTTCACCCCACACATTCACAAGGCCCTGGGCTGAGCACTCACCCCTTTCATCAGACTGCAGCTGTGCCTCCAAGTCTTCGGGGGATACGTAGAATTCTGTCTCCTCACCCTCAGGTGCCTTGGGCTTGCATTTTCCACAGCAGCAGTTAAAGCAACAGCACAAACAGCAGCAGCAGTAGCAGCAGGTGAGGAGGCCACAGACGACAAACAGCGCCTGGGAGAGAGAATACTGACTGGCACTATGTGGCCTCAAGGGCCCACAGGCCATACCACAAGACCCTCCCTGAAGAAGACAGTTCAAGAGCTGCAGTGTATACAACTAATGCTAATGGTATCTTTCAGGAAAAGGCTGTAGACAAGAAAGAACTTGCAGGGTGAAAACGGGAGAAGCAGAAGTAATAAAAAGTAATTTATAAAGATGGGACTGAGCACAAGCTATGAGGTTCTCCTGGTCTGATGACCTCTCTGGAAACAGGAAAGTATAACTTTCCTTTTTCTCTTCTATTTTTTTTTTATTCAAATGTCGGCCAGAGCCTAAGTATGCTTCCTCCTTTGAAGTCCAAAGCATAGTACTTTGGATTTCCTTACTCTTTCTCTGAAGTCTCACTCCTAGTGCAGCTGACCGTCCACACCAAACTCAAATGGCATGGTTTTCTCTCCTTTAGTTTCCACTTATAAATATCTCTAATCGACTTTTCTCTAAACCTATAAAGATTGAAGACTAACCAGTAAAAGCCCCAAATCACAAAACCATGCTACCTATACCTAAGAACTATAGCATAATTTCCACTGACTTTGTATAAGGCTGACAGATGAGGGAAGCAAAAAGGGATATTAAATAAACGAATGATGTTAAGTCAAGAGTTTCTAAAGCAAGATTTTAAGTCTCTCATGCTAACAAAAAGCCTGCCCATACATATCTCAATCTTTGTAATAAATTGGTACCATGCATCAGAGACAATCATGTTGATGCAAACCAGTTCTATTCCATGTATGCTGTGTGCTGTGCTTGCCATGAATAGGCCAGTGTAACAGCTGCAGAACACATAGAAGATAGCCCCAGGCCAGAATGCACGTCAAGGGACTAAAGGAACATCTGTAGTCCTACTATGAACTAGAATTTTTAATACCTTCAGTGTGGCAGCTCACCTTGGCCCACCAGCTGGAGAGTACGAAGTAGGTGTTGACGTTCTCCTCCCCAAACTGCTCAGCCACATAGAGCCCCAGCGAGCCATACTTGTCATAAATGTTTCTTTTCGTGGCGTCTGTCAGGATGGCGTGGGCGTTGTTAATCTCCTTAAACTTGTCTGCAGCCTCTGGGTTATCAGGGTTCTTGTCGGGGTGATATTTCAAGGCCAGTTTCCTGTAACCAAAACCATTTCCTGGCTCTACCTTGGTCTTACATTTCTCATTGCATTCACCAGAGCCCAGGGAAGAGATACTTACCCATTAGCATCTCATTTGTCAACTTTCCAGAGATCTGGCTCATCAGAGTCAAAAGAAGTCTCTGTAATTGCGTTAGGAGAATCCTTTCTACTAGGAAACACCCACAAAAGTGAGTCCTGGGGTACTAAGTAAGGGTAGGTAGGGCACAGCTTATAGCACTCACTCCTGCAACCTCTAGTGTCCTGGCATGCTAACTGCACATTTGAAAAATAAGGTGATGGCAGAGAAAAGTATAATATTGATAATTTAGAACAGTACAAGTAGAGGACCCAAGAGTATCTGAAGTGAAAATGCCCCACCTCCTTTCTGGGTTACTGTTTCATATTATATCTAAGAGATACATTCTTCAAGTCTAGTCAAACAACAGCAATGACAAGATTTAAAAAAAAAGACCCCATCCCATCCCTGTCTTAAAATATACCATATATATATTTTGTTTGTTTGTTTGTTTTTTGGATTTGGTTTTTTCGAAACAGGGTTTCTCTGTATAGCCCTGGCTGTTCTGGAACTCACTTTGTAGACCAGGCTGGCCTCGAACTCAGAAATCCACCTGCCTCTGCCTCCCAGAGTGCTGGGATTACAGGTGTGCACCACAACAACCCGGCCGTAAAATATACCATTTAACACTTTAAAGGCTCTGTCTATGCCCAGGATTCAAATCTTGACCCTGTGACAGTCTGGGGAGAGTTGGCAATATCTTTTAAGTGTGTTTACTCTTTGGTGCTAGAGAATATCAGTATAACAGTTTTGTTGCTGTTTGAGGAAGGGGTCTCTCTACATAATCCTGGCTATTCTAGAATTCACTACATAGACCAGGCTGGCCTCACTTATAGAAATCCTCCTGCCTCTGCATCCCAAGTACTAGGATTAAAGGCATTCGCCACCATGCGTGGCCAGTGTAACAGTTTTAAGTCTAAGAATTAAACTATAAATACAAGGATAAAAAAATGCAACTGTAAAAGAGTCTGTCAAGAAAAATGTATGCCATGTTTCTTGTTAAATTATTCAAGAAGCCACATGAGGATTTGTGTTGGTCCAGGTTAACACGGCTGCTTACCGATAGGACTTTTTAATGTCATCCGAGGTTGCATTCTTGTCCAGTCCAAGAACATGGTATAATGATTCCCCTGAAGTAGAGAGTGAGCGCTGCCTCTGGTCAGCCATGTTAAATTAGTCTACAAGAAAAGATAAAGGAACATATGGAGAAAATGACAAAACCAGGGCCTGCGAGACATGATAAGGGCACTGCTGACATGTCAGACAAGTTAAATTTGACTCCCAAAACTCGTATGGTAGACGAGAAGTAACTCCTAAAAGTTATCCCTTGAGCTTCTCAAGTGTGCTGTGGTATGTGTTCCTTTCCCACCCCACAAGTAAATGTGTGGGGGCTGGTGTCTATACTACACATGAAATGTTGCAACTGTGTAAACAGGGTTCAGAAAACTGAAGATGTATTAAAGTTTAAAGAAAAAAAGCAAAAAATTATACTAGATGTGGTAGTATATGCCTGGCCTAATCCCAGCTATTTGGGAGGCTGAGGCAAAAGGATCTGGAGTTAGAGACCAACCCTACACTCACCCACATCTCAAAAAAAAAAAAAAAAAAAAAAAATTCCTGTCTTAGAAAAACCCAAAACCCTTATAGACATGGAAGTAAATAATAAAATATGAACAAATCAATCATGATGAAAATATTTCATGAGCTTCTCAGAAGACCTTCAGCAGCTGCCAAGGAAACCCTGAAACCCAGAAACACATTTAAAAGTTACTTGGGCATTTTTATTTCCACTAAGCAATTATTTTGGCTGGAGTTACACATGGTTGTTAGCTACCCAACATGGATGCTGTGAATGCAACTTGGGTCCTCTCTGCAAGAGCAGTACAAACAACTACTGAGCCTTTTCTCTACCCCCAACCTTACTATCTTTTAATATAATAACCCCTTATTTGTAACCTTCGAAGTATCTTTTCTGAGGCACCAAACTGAGATTACCTGTAATCCCTGAACCCAAACTAACAGCTGTAACCCTGGTGCAGGCCCGTGCTGGCTATTTCAGTCTGTGAGCCCATGTGAACTCTGCTTAGCTGATTCAGTTCATCATGTTCTCTTGGTATCCTCCAGCCCCTCTGACTCCTTAACAGTCTTTCCTCCGTCTCTTCTTCAGGGTTGCCTCATCTCTGAGGAAGGAACCCAATGGAGACCTCCAATACAGACTCTGTCACGCATAATGTGGGTCTCTGCACTGGCTGTCTGGTAATGAATGGACAAGGCACCAATCTATGAGCATAGCAGAATGTCATTATGAATCATTTCATCTGCACCCCCCCAAAGACAATCAAACATTTATGCATGCATTCATTCACTTGGGTTTTTTTTCAAAATGGGGTTTCCTTGTGCAGTCCTTGCAGCCCTAGACCGCTTTTGTAGACTAGGCTGGCCTCAAACTCAGCGATCCACCTGCCTATCTCTGCCTCCTAAGTTTTGCGATTAAAGACATGTGCCGCAACCATCTAGCTTAAATAAATAAATAAAATTTAAAGGAAGATGGCTCAGTGGTTAAAGACTGTTTACTACTCTTCCAGAGAACCTACATATAATTCCTACCTATCATCCATACTGGGCAGCTCATAGCTGCCTAACTCTAGGTGGCCTTTCAGGACACCTGTATACCTGTACACACACACACACACACACACCATATATATATATATATATATATATATATATATATATATATATATATATATATATACACATATACACATACACACACACACACACAGAAATATGTGCATAAATAAAAATTTAAAAGAGTTGTGGATTTAGCTTAATGGTAGACTATTATTAGCCTAGCATGTGTTCAATCTCAAGGGCTGCAAAAGCAACCAACCAACTAAAACTAAACAACCACATATGGTTCGTTCCTACTCAACACTGTTATTCACAGCAACTAGACAGGTGGAAGGAGACGTGAAAGTTGTCCCTGTTTGCAGATAAATCAAGAATTGGTCCTTTCCCCCCCTTCCATGTGGATCCCGAAAAATCAAAATCAAGATGGTCATCAGGCTTTGTGGCAAATGTCTTTGCTCAATGAGCCATTTAGCTGGTTTCAACATAATTTTATTTTTAGATTATTATTATTGTTTTGTTTTTTAAGACAGGATTTCTCTATGTATTCCTGGCTATCCTGGAACTTGCTTGTTAGAACAAACTGCTTTTGAACTCTGAGATCTGCCTGAGTGCTGGGATTAAATGGATGTGCCATCACTGGCCAGCTCATAATTTTATATATATGGAGAATATATATATATATATATATATGGAGAAACCCTGCCTCAAAAAACCAAAAACCCCATTAAAAATAGACACAAAAATCTACATTAATAACAAACTTGGTAAGGTAGTTTAAAACACAGATGAAAGAAACTAAAGAGAATACAAACAAAAATGGAAAAACGCCCCCCCAGACAGGGTTTCTCTGTGTAGCCCTGGCTGTCCTGGAACTCACTTTGTAGACTCAGAAATCCACCTGCCTCTGCCTCCCCAGTGCTGGGATTAAAGGCGTGCGCCACCACCACTCAGCAGAAAAACTCTTAAGTTTATTGATTGGAAAGATTGCAAACTCAAAAGTAGTCATCATAGAAAAAGAAAAAAGCAATTCTAAATTCACACAGAACCACAGAAGGCCCTGAGTAGCCAAAGCAACTTGAACAGAAAGAGCAACCCATAGGTATCACACTGTCCAACCACAAGACAAACTACAAGTCAGATGATGGTGAGCACAATAACCAGGAGGATCCCTCAGTTCGAGGCCAGCCTAGTCTATAAAGAGAAACACTGCCTCAAAACAAAACAAAACAAAACAAACTCCACAAAGCTAGGGTAACCAAAATAGCAACATACTGGCTTATTTAAAAACCAATACAAAGAACCACAAACAAATAGGGGACAGAAATAAATCTATACATCACAGTGACTTTGACAAAAGAAAAGTTTATTTTGGTTTAGTTTCAGGGATACACTATTGTGACCAGGAAGGCATGGCAGTGGAGCATGAAGTGGCTAGTCACACACACTGCAGCGAGGGCACAGAAGATAAACCCTGATGCTTAGCTTTCTCCTTTTCATTTTGAGACTCCAGCCTATGGGATGGTGCTAACTACATTTAGGTATACCTTCCCTTCTATAAATTAAACCTTTTGGCAAACAACCTCAAAGATATATCCAAAAATATGTTCAGAAAGCTGTCAATTAAGTTTAACCACCAAAATTGTAAAAAACATACCAGAAGAATAGCAATCTTCAAAAAACTGTGCTAGGAAAAGTGGTTGTCAATATATAGTAGAATCCCTATTTTCAAAATCCTTAAATCCACATTTTCTCACCATATACAAAAATCAACTCAAAACAAATCAGACCTATATATATATATACACACACCTATATAAGGCCTATAATTAAGAAACTACTAGAAGTTCTAGAGAGATGGTTCAATGAGTAAAGTGCTTGCTGTATAACATGAGAACCTGCATTGAGATCTTCAGCAACCATATAAAAATTATCTCAGCAGCACACAACCCAGCACTGGGAGATGAAGAGAGATGGACCCTAGCACCTTACCCAGCAGCCAGTCTAGCCAAAGAGCATCTCCAATAAGAGACTAATTCCCAAAAAATGAGGTGGATAAACAATTGAAGAAGATATCCCAACATCAAACTTTGGTCTCTATATGTTTCTGCAAAGAGTGTGTGCATATACAACTACTATAAGAAAATACAATGGTGGTGCACACCTTTAATCCCAGCACTGGGGAGGGAGACCTCTGACTTCCAGGTCAGCTGGGTTACAGAGTGAGTTCCAGAATAGCAAGAGCCTCAAAGAAACTCTGTCTCAGAAAAGAAAACACATGTGGAAACCCTTTCAGGCAATAGTAATATGTATAGACAATGTTTTTTTTTTTTGATCAAAAACCAATAATGAAGTGTACTGGCACATGCCTCTGATCCTACCACTCATGAGGCAGGCAGAGAGAGGCAGAATCAACGACACAGATAGTGCAGTGTGTTCCAGGCCAGCCAGGACTACACACAAACGCAGACGAGCGGAGAGCCATGAGTGAGTGCTATGCTCAGCTCGCGTTCTCCTTTTTAAGGTAAAGGATAGGATCCCAGCCCAGAAAATGGCCTCTCCCTCAAGTAAACTAATCAGTATAATTTCTCATAGGCATGCCCAGAAGCTAAATAATCCCTCACAGGTGTGCCTCAAAGTTGCCTCCTTAATTTCAAAATTTAAATTCCAAGACATATATTAGCAGACTTACCATCTTTATCACTTCAATGATACGATACAGCAACAGCAATGTTAATCACAGACACATTGCTTTACAACAGCTATATTATAAATCATTTTTTTAAAATTAATTAATTTATTTTGCAGGGCATTGTGTCTTAAACCTTTATAATCCCAGCACTGGAGAGGCAGAAACAGAATATCTTTATGAGTTCCAGGCTACCCAGAGATATACAGTGATATCCTGTAGAAGGAAGGGAGGGAAGGAGAAAGCACAACCATTTGAAAGAAAGAAAGAAAGAAAGAAAGAAAGAAAGAAAGAAAGAAAGAAAGAAAGAAAGAAAGAAAGGAAGGAAGGAAGGAAGGAAGGAAGGAAGGAAGGAAGGAAGGAAGGAAGGAAGGAAGGAAGGAAAGAAAGGAAGGAAAGAAAGGAAAGAAAGAAAGAAAAGAAAGAAAGAAAATTAATTTTTTAAAAAGAATTTATTTTATGTATATGAGCACACTGTTGCTGTCTTCACACATACCTGAAGAGGGCATCAGATCCCATTATAGAGGGTTGTGAGCCACCATGAAATTGAACTCAGGACCTCTGGAAGAGCAGAGCCATCCACTGAGCCATCTTTTCGCCCCCCCCCCCCCAAATTTCTTATACCTTCTTAAATTTATCAATGATGCCCTTCCCTCAGTTTTTCTTCAAGAAATCCTTCTAAAACAGCAGTTCTCAACTTGTGAGTCTCAACTTTTTGAGAGTCAATACTTTGGGCTCACCTAAGACTATCAGAAAACAGACATTTACATTTCAATACATAATGGTAGCAAACAGTTATGTTATAAAGCAGCAACAAAAATAACTTTATGGTTTATGAGGAACTGTATTAAAGGGTCGCAGTAATAGGAAGGTTGAGAACCACTGTTCTAGAAGGAGAAAGATTTAAACCACCTAGAGTGAGGGAGGATAAACTTTCAGTAATGGGGGGAAGGGCTACTTAATTACAGACTCATGATCATCCTTTGATCATTCTTACAGTAAATATTGTCTTTAAAAAGTGGGTGGTGGTACACTCCTTTAATCCCAGTACTCAGGAGGCAAAGGCGGGTAGGTCTCTGTGAGTTAAAGGCCAACCTGGTCTACAGAGTGAGTTCCAGGATAGCTAGGGGCCAGCCCTATTTCTGAGTGACATCTCAAGACTGGGAAGTGCACCCAGCTGACCCATCTTTCCCTAGAACCTTGAGGCCCCTCTGCCTTCCCCTCACAAGTGAAGTCTTTCTGAATGAGAGGCTCTCTATTTTGCTCTACTTTCCTCCTCATCCTTTACTGAAAATACTCTGAAAATACACGTCTGACTCCAAAGACTTGTAACAAATCCCCAAAATTTTCATATTTTTATATGCATCATTAAAGCAATCTTTAAAATTGTACATATTTGTTATTTATTTAGGTATGTATTTGACTGTCAGAGGACAACTTATAAGAGTCAGTTCTCTCTTTAGTTTTGGGGACTAAACTCTAGTCAAAAGACTTGGTGGCATGTGTCTTTGCCTGCTGAAGCAAACTGATGGATCCCAAACAATCGTGTTTTTAGTTTTTTCAAGACAGGGTTTCTGTGTGTACCCCTAGCTGCCCCCAAACTCAAGAAATCTGCATGCTTCTGCCTCCTGAGTGTTGGATTTAAAGAGGTAAGTGCCATCATCTCTCAGCAAGCAATCATATTTTAATAAAAGAATTCTATCATGACTAACAAAGAGGGTATGTAGAGAGAATCTCTTGTGTACTGTGTAGAAGTACTTCCTGTCAGTAAAAAGCTGGTGGCCAATGAACTGAGGCAGGATTTGAAAGTGGGACATTTGTCAGAGTAGGGGGGAGAATTCTGGGAAAGAGTCAAGGGTGGGAGATTTGCCCTGGACTCAGAGGAGACAAATGAACAAAACTGAATGAGAGGTAACTCGCTGAGTGGCAAACATACACTACAATAAACAGGCTCTATAAAGTTACAAGCTAATCAGGGAAAGAGCCAAATGCTTATGTCTTGGCATTTATTCATAAATAAGTCTCAGAGTTGTTATTCTGGGGAGAGGATTGGTAGAAAGGCTCATGGATACATTTGATGTACAATATGTGGGGCATAGAATCCAAGCTTAGAAAAGTTCCAGGTAAAAGGCGAACCCCCAACCCCCCCCCCCCCCCCGAAACAGAGCAGGTTACTAGCTCTGTCCCTTTAAGAGAATCAGCCAGCTGCTGAATAGACACAGGGAACTGAAGCAAATAGTTCATAGGCACAGCTTCTTGACCAGCAGAACAACGGCCCCGGGAAGCCTTGCGCTCCCAAGGCTGCGAAAGAGGCACTGGCAGCCTCTAGACCAGCTGCAAAGACCAGCTCCCAGTTGCTTGGGCTCAGCTCTCAGAAGCAGAGACATGCTGCAGTCTGGAGCCACCTTCCCAGAGTATGTAGAAATCAGAGAGCAGGCCTGGTCCTATGAAAACTTACCACCCAAGAAAGGGTGGGGCCAGGAGCCAGCAGTCTGCTGGAAAGAGTTGAAGGGGTGGAAGCTATAGACTCTGTCCGGAGGAACCTGCTCTCTCGCCTTGAAGACCCAACAACTTCCCAGAGCAGGGGAAAGGTTGGGCATTTGGTGAGGTGCAGCTCCCAGTTAAACCCCACTGAGGCCAGCTACTGAAACAGGTAGAAATGCCTCTTCCGCTGGGCGGTGGTGGTGCATGCCTGTAATCCCAGCACTTGGGAGGCAGAGGCAGGTGGATTTCTGAGTTCGAGGCCAGCCTGGTCTACAGGTGAGTTCCAGGACAGCCAGGGCTACACAGAGAAACCCTGTCTTGAACCCCCCTGCCCCCCAAAAAGAAATGCCTCTTCCCTCTGAGAGAAAGGGCAGGGGTGGGGCTAGTCATAGCATGGGAAGCGGAAGTCAGACACGAATTGAGAGAACACAAGAAACCCAAGCACAGACAAACTTCGGATCAGGTAAAAAAATGTTTAAAATTATGCTTTAATGCTAAAATGGGTAAGAGACTGAGTATAAAAATTCATAGACAGATATAATTTGAAATTGACAAATTTAGAGCAATAAGACACATAAAGATGAAAAGCACAATAACAGAGCTTCTGGATATACTGCCATTTTAAATGACTTAAAGGTAGAAATAAAAGAGAAAGAGATAAATGACCTGAGATAAAAAACATTACAAATTATGATTATTACTATGCTGGTAATCGTTATCTTGGTAATCATAGTGACTTTCTGTGCTTTCTCAAAGAAAAGGGCTTTAGAGATACAAGAAAAAAAATGAAAAGTGGAGACAGAGACAGGCCTTAGAATGAAAAATTTAAATTTATCTATTTATTTTTTTGGTTTTGTTTTCGAGACAGGGTTTCTCTGTGTAGTCCTGGCTGTCCTGGAGCTCACTCTGTAGACCAGGCTGGCTTTAAACTCAAGAAATTCGCCTGCCTCTGCCTCCCAAGTGCTGGGATTAAAGGCATGCACCACTACCGCCCGGCTAAAAATTTATAAATAATAAGCAAATACTAAGATAGTAGAGATACAAGGAAAAGAGAAATATGACAAATGGAGACAGGTCTAAGAGAAATTGGAAAAAATTATAAATAAAAACCGGAAAATTAAGATAAGAGACAAAATAAGGCCAGAGTCTACTGCACCATCATATAATGAAAATCAGGAAAGCCACCCAAAGGTTGTTAAAAAAAAAACCAACCTTAGTTTATCCAGTTAGTGTATAAGTGCCAATAGACAGTGGCCACCCTAAAGAAGAATATGAGTGGCACCCCACAGATATCCTGGATTTGAAAAAAATTAAAAGAAAGTGCCACCAATTATAGAATGCATCCACTGCTTCTGAAACAGATATTAAATTCTCAGGTGACTCAATAAAAAATTATCCCCAAGGACTGTATAAAGGTATGCAGAGCCAGGCGGTGGGGTGGTGGTGCATGCCTTTAATCCCAGCACTTGGGAAGCAGAGGCAGGTGGAGTTCTGAGTCCAAGGCCAGCCTGGTCTACAGAGTGAGTTCCAGGACAGCCAGGGCTACACAGAGAAACCCTGTCTGGAAAAAAAAAACCCAAAACCCCACCCCCACCCCCCCAAAAAAAGGTATGCACGACAACAGTGATGCTAGAATGGCGCTCATGGTGGTGAGAAGATGCTAAGGACATAGAACAGAGAAACAGGGCCAGAGGAATCAGTATTTCTCAAGATCAGCTACTTGGTGAAGGAAGATATGCTGAAGTACACATAAGTCATATATATATGGGGAAGCAGCCTTGGCACTATGTCACATGGCAGCTTTAAGTGCTTGAGACAAGGGTGAAGAAACAGGAAAAGGACTTAAACTGTTTAATCAGATTAGGCAAGGTCCAAGAGAAACATTCACTGACTGTTTATGAAGACTTACTTCAGCTATGGATAGAAGGGTATCATATCCACAAGCAAGAAAGCACTGATTGAATCTTTAGCTTTCAAAAATGCTAATGCCAAATGCAAAAAGGTGATCAGGCCATTAAAGGAAAGATTGAGATTTAACCAATTAAGCTGTTTCTGTGAATCATTTCTTTGATCAAAATCCACTCAACCTAATTTGTCTATGGTTTTATTTCAATAGTGTCAGGAGTGGGGTCTAAAGTAGATGTCCCAAGAGGACAGTCCTCAAACCCCCCAGTCCCAGAGCCAAATGAAGGTACTGACCAAAAGCACTAAGTCCATGGCTAAAAGCAAGTAAGATCATGGGTGAGTTCCCTTTCTAAATGGAACAACACAAATTTGTATTTTGAGCTTGTTTTTACTTAAGTGATTTTTTTTGGGGGGGTGGGGTGGGGGGTTGGATTTGGGCTTTTGGAGACAGGGTTTCTCTGTATAGCCCTGGCTGTCCTGGAACTCACTCTGTAGACCAGGCTGGCCTCGAATTCAGAAATCTGCCTGCCTCTGCCTCCCAGAGTGCTGGGATTACAGGCATGTGCCACCACTGCCCAGCAAGTGATTTTTTTTTTTAATTGAAATTGCATCCAAAATTAAATAGCTAGAGGCCTCAGGTATATGCCTTTTCAAAAGGGATTTCTTCACTGCTGAGTTTGAGACCTGATACATGTAATCCTAATACTTAGGAGGCTGGGGCAGGAAGATCAAGAGTTATAACCCAACCTTGGTTATGTAGTGAGATTCCTACTGTACCTTTCCCTTTCTCCCAATACAAAGACTGAGTCTTGAGGTTTTCTAGCACAGGGATGGAAATCTAAAGTTGAGGGAGGTTAAGGTAAACCTGTACAAACAAATTCTCAAACGTTGCAAAACAAACTAGAAAGATTTTGCCTACCATTTTTTTACTGCTCAGAGACTAAAAATAACTAGGACAACTGACTACTACAGGAAAACTGCTTCTAGCAGTTGGGATTCAAAGATTTGCCAAATGATAGACTGATGATATGCCAGTCATTCATAACAGCTGCTTTCTTTGAGTTCACTGGACACTATGTTCCTTAAAAGGTCAAAGGGTAAGATTTCAACTAGATCAAAGAAATGAAGAGGGAAGCTCCACATTCAAATATAAAAGGAAGGTTAAAACACATTTTTCATTATCTTTGGTAATAAAAAGCAAGCAAGTACCTTTGGCACATGAATATATTGTTTAAAGAAAAAGCAATTTTTGAGCTAGAGAGATGATGGCTCAGCAGTTAAGAACATTTATTGTTCTTCCAGAAGACCTAGGGTGATTCCCAGCACCACAAAGCAGCTAGCTCACAAACTCTGATAACTACAGCTCTAGGGGACTTGATGCCCTCTTCTGGCCTCTGAGGGAACTAAGCACACATATGAAACAGGCAAAACACCCTTCCTTACACATAAAATTTACCAGAAGAAAAAGTAATTTTGTCTCCATATACAATGACTGATTTTTTTAAAAAAATAATTTATTTATTTATTATATATAAGTACACTGTAGCTGTCTTCAGACACACCAGAAGAGGGCATCAAATCTCATTACAGATGGTTGTAAGCCACCATGTAGTTGCTGGGATTTGAATTCAGGACCTCTGGAAGAGCAGTCAGTGCTCTTAACTTCTGAGCCATCTCTCCAGCCCCTATGACTTTTTTTTTTTAAATTCAAAAAGGGAAAAATGAATATAAAAATAACAACAAAGTCATAGGAGATTTACAGAAGATAAATTTTTAAAGAGTTGATGTGCACTATGCTAAGATTAGAAAAAAATAGTTTGAGTTTTCCATAAAATTGAATGAGCTGAGAGGTTAAGTGCATGCATTGCTCTTGCAGAGAACCATGGTTCAGTTTCTGGCACCCATATGGTGGGTCACAACCATCAGTAACTCAAGCTCAAGGGAATCTAACACATGCATGCAGGCAAAACACTGTCACATACAAAATTCAATCTAAAATGATTTTACATACAAAATTCAATCTAAATGATTTTACAATGAGGCAATTTTAAAAATTTACTTCTCAAGTCTTTAATGATTTCAACTGGTTGTTAAATGAACAAGGATTATTATTCATAGTGACTTGTGATTTGTTTTAAATGTTCTAATTCTAGGTTTTTGTATTTTGGGTTTTTTGATGAACTTCTCAAAATATTTCTAAGCCTTGGTATATAGTTCAAGCTGGTCTCAAACCCTCAAATCTTCCACCTTCTCCTCTTGGATGGTAGAGTTGTGGGCATGTGCCACATATCCAGCAGCAAAAAATCAAAATTTTAAATTGAGCCTTTTTATTGCTCTCTAACTTTAAAATTCCACAGGTGGATCCTTAGAACATTTCAAAAAGATACTTATAATTCTGCCATACTTCCTGCCATGAGGATAATGGACTAAACATCTAAACTGTAAGCCAGCCCCAATTAAATGTTTTCCTTTATAAGAGTTGTCTTGGTCAAGGTGTCTCTTCACAGCAACAGAAACCTAACTAAGACACACTTGTAATCCCAGCCATGGAAATAACAGGCAGCAACACTGAGAAACCAAGGCTAGTAGTGTAGGGTATAATGGACTCTATCTCAGAAAGTGATATTAAACTTCTCTTTACAACAAAGACCATTAGAGAAAATAAAAATAAAAACAAACAACAAACTCACAACTGGTCAAAATGCAAAGAACTAATAATAGGATTTCCAGCCCAGTTGATACACCTACAACCCACTCCTGCGTCTAAGACATAAGAAACATCCTAGGAAAGGGAGTGGAAAGATCCTTAGAACCACAAGACAGGAAATCTATTGTGTGAGTTTATCTCCTAGAAATGACATGGAACCACCTTCTTCACCCAGGATACTCAATAAGGCTGACTTAACAAGAGGACGGGGCCCCACCCCCAGACAAAAAAACTATAAGACAGAAATAATCTTCCCCAGGGACAAGCCCTGTAAGTGGTTATCTGATACTAAGTGGTCAGCCCTAAAATCCTATATGCAACAAATAACACTAACAGACTGTGCAGGCGCGTGCGCGCGTGTGCGTGTGTGTGTGTGTGTGTGTGTGTGTGTGTGTAACAATAACAAAGAGTGTGTGTGTGTGTGTGTGTATAACAATAACAAAGAGAAAGAGGCCATGAATTCAAAAGGGAGTAAAGCGGGAATGTGGGTGTGGGAAAGACTAGAGGAAATAAAAGGGAAAAATTATGTAGTTACATTTTAATTGAAAGAATAAAATTACAGCCCAGTCTACATCTACATGATGAGATCCAGGACAACTCAAACTACATATATACATCTCAAAAAAAGAAAAAGTTTTCTACATTAAATCATATGAGAAGCACTATCAAGTTAATACTAAAGTTCGAGGCGGGAAGGCTGGGCGGTGGTGGCGCAGGCCTGTAATGCCAGCACTCTGGGAGGCAGAGGCAGGCGGATTTCTGAGTTCAAGGCCAGCCTGGTCTACAGAGTGAGTTCCAGGACAGCCAGGGCTATACAGAGAAACCCCGTCTCGGGGAAAAAAAAAATTCAAGGGGGTTAAGGGGGGTGGTGGTGGTACAGGCCTTTAATCCTAGCACTCATTCCTGGTCTACACAGCAAGTTCTACACAGAGAATCTCTGTCTCAAAAACCTAAAAAACAAAACGGACGAACAAACAAAAGAAGAAAAAAATACTAAAACGTGCATGAGATCTATATCATTGTGCTATGTTCCAGATACTGTAGAGATATTCCAGAGCAGTGCTGGTATAGCATTATCATTTCATAATGCCAGCTATCAGAAAATGTTATATACTATAGAAATAACCACTTTTTCCTGTCTACTGTATTAGTGTAATAAACCCTCGGATATTTAATCATGTCATTTTAATTAAGCCTTGACATCTACAGGTGGTTGCTTATTACAGTACTTTCTTGAACAATAGGTATTTATTTTTTAATGACAAAAGATAGGATATTTTTCACTTTGAAAACAATCTAGTGGGAGTTGACTGCAAGTTGTGCAGGGAGCTCCATGGGTGCACCTTTCCTGAGTTATCACTCATGGTAGGGTAGGCTTTCCAGTGATATAGATGCCTTTGAGTAGCCATGATCCTTACGTTCTTTGAGAAAGGAGGAGCAGCCTGAAGAGTCTGAAAATGAGAAAGTAGCTCTTTTCACCAGAGAGGTTGCTATCATGATGGGATGCTGAACATGTGACTAATAGTTTGCTACCAGTTTGAAGTCAACACATCAAGCAAGAAGATCAAGAGAAACAGACCCTAATATAACACATTTAGACCCAGTTTCACCTTTGCATTTGTGATTTACACAATAAATGTCCTCTACTGTAAACTAATGTTTTTTTGTTTGTTTGTTTGTTTGTTTGGTTAGTTTTTTTGAGACAGGGTTTCTCTGTGTAGCCCTGGCTGTCCTGGAACTCACTTTGTAGACCAGGCTGGCCTCAAACTCAGAAATCCGCCTGCCTCTGCCTCTGCCTCCCAAGCGTGTGCCACCACTGCCTGGCAAAACTAATGGTTTTTAGTCAAGTTCACTATCCAGCTCAGGCTGGCTTTGAACTCACATTCTTTGGTGCTTCAGTTTCCTAAATCCTTAGGTTATAGGAGTGTGCTGCTGCTTAGACTAGCTGTATAATTTAATAATCTAATTTAGAGGTTTGAGAAAAGAGAAAAGGATTGTCCTATTTGCAGACAAAAAATACTCATTTAGGGTGATTTAATAAAAAACAAAACAAAACAAAAAAAACCCCAAAACATAACAATGGACAGGGCAAGAATTTCTAAAACTTTTCCAGATATGCCTACTGGAAGTGGAGGCGGGAGGAAGAATTCAAAGTCTTCCTCAGGCTACATAGCAAGTTTAAAATCAGATTGGGAAAAACAAGACCCTGTCTCAAAAAATATAAAAAAAAGGAAAAAAATTCACAAAAGAAGAAAAGTTATTGGTGGGTAAGGGCTTTATTTTTATTTTATGTGCACTGGTGCTTTGCCTGTGTATGTATGTCAGTGTGAAGATGCCATCCATATACTGTAGTTACAGACAGTTGTAAGTGGCCATGTGGGTGCTGGGAATTGAACCCAGGTCCTCTGAAAGAGCAATCAGTGCTCTTAACTGCTGAGCTATCTCTCCAGCTACAGATAACTGCTTTAAAATTAATTTTAAAAATGGGGTTTGGGGGTGCCTGGGAAGATGGCTTAGCAGTCAAGAGCACTGGCTGCTCTTCCAGATGACAGTGATCTAATTCTCAGGACCTACACGACGACTCACAGCTGTATGGAGCTGTAGTTCCAGTCAACCCAACATCTCTGCTGGCCTCCCCTGGCACTGGGCACACAAAACATCCAAAACTACAAAATAAACTAAAATTACTAAAATAGTTTGTACAAAACATTTGGGTTCTCAAACTCTTAGTTCTAATAATATAATGAACCATACATAAGTGATAAGTTTCTGGGGCTGGTGAGACGGCTCAGCAGTTAAGAGCACTGACTGCTCTTTCGGAAGGTCCTGAATTCAAATCCTAGCAACAACATGATGGCTCACAACTGTCTGTAATGAAATCTGATGCTCTCTTCTGGTGTGTCTGAAGACAGCTACAGTGTTCTTACATATAATAATAAATAAATCTTTTTTTTAAAAAGTGATACATTTCTGACCTCTGCTAGATAAACTAGACACTTAAGAAGGATTTCACCCAAATGCAACCTTCAGGATGTGTGTTTTGGTTCTACAGAAGCTTTTTCATGCTGGAAGGAAGGGCAAAACTGTAACAGGAGCTAAAAGGCTTTAAGAAAATCTGTCCCTGGGCTGGAGAGATGGCTCAGTGGTTAAGAGCACTGACTGCTCTTCCAGAGGTCCCTGAGTTCAAATCCCAGCAACCATATGGTGGCTCACAACCATCTATAATGAGATCTGATGCCCTCTTCTGGAGTGTCTGAAGACAGCTACAGTGTACTTACATATAATAATAAATAAGTCTTTAAAAAAAAAAAAAGAAAGAAAGAAAGAAAATCTGTCCCCTTATGAGGTGTACCTGAGCCAAATCTTAGGGTGCTGCTGGGGTGAACAAAAAGGTAAAAGAGTTACTACATCAAGCATTGAAGACAAAATAGCATTGAGCAAATCTAAGGGTTTACCCTTAGATTTGCCCAAATATCAAAAGGAAATAAAATTTGATAATGCATGTTAAAAATTTTTTCCATTCTAACAGACTTTGTCAAAGAAAAATTACAATAAAATGTACTCCTGTTTAACAAAGAAACTCAATAGGCCTGCTAAGTCCTCTCCGTATTAAGAGAAAATAAAGGCAGACAACAGCACCTTCTTCCTTCACAGAATTCAGGCCACTCCTCCTGTTCCCACCCTCCACCTCACCTTCACTTAAGAGTGTCAGATGAGAAGCCTGAAGTCTTAGACCTCTAGGCCCTTGACGCATAACCTGCCCCTTAAGGTTACCTCAGATCAATAATACTGTGAGAGATCTGATTGTGTTCTTCACTGGAACATATTCCACTCGAAGAAAATGAAAAGTCACTAGGGCAGATTTCTCTAAGATGGCCACACTTCTTTCCCAAGATAGCCTGAATGGGACACACCTGATACCATCACCCAGCAAATCCTCATTCCAATACTCTGACTCACCAGGATTGTAACCTAATAGCCAATAGGCAAGCATTCCTTAGAACACATAAACTCTCTCTGTATATGTTATCTTGTAAATCGCCATGGGAGTGTGTGTGGAAGTTTAATATTTAGTAATTAAACTGACAATAAAATCACCAACAATTTGTGATAATGAGTAAGCTTCACTTACACAAATTCAAGGAGTACTGACTGAGCATTCATAATATCTCACAAAATCTAGACTAGTTGGGTTCAAAATATCTAGAAGATAAAGTTCTCTGCTACAAACTAAATGTCACTTGTGAAAAACATACAGTGATATGGAATGAAATAACACATATAGATTAGTGGAGAGGAAACTTATCACAAAAGAATTTTTAGTGATCTCTCCTAAACCTAGCCTTACTCTTTTTTTGGTTTTATTTTATTGAGACAAAGTTTCTCTGCACAATAGCTGTGTACTCACTCTCTGGCTGTCCTGGAACCTGCTTTGTAGACCAAACTGGCCACACAATGATACAGTGCCTCTGCTGGGATTAAAGGCAGCCATAAGATACTTTGTTTCTGTAATTTTGATACAAATTTTCAATGTTTGTGAAACTCAAAATTTGAAGCAATTTTTTATTGTTAAACAAAACAAAACAACCCAAAAACCTATACTAAGGGCTAGGATAGCTCATTGGGTAAGAATATTTACTCTGCAAGCATGAGGTCATATTTGAACCTCTAAGACCCAACCCACTTTAAAATGTCTGGCATAGTTTTGTGTACATGTAACCCCAGCACTGGAAGCAAAGTCAAGTAGATCCTACAAACTTACTAGCCAGACAGCCTGAGGGAACTTCTGGTCAGAGAGGCTCAATGTATTAAGTAAGATCCACAGAAATATCCATATTCTGCTGTGTCCTTTGTATACACACAGGAGTGTACATTTATTTATACATGCTAGTCCATGTAACATACCCATATACCTCCACAACACATACCAAATTAAACATAAATAAAACCCATACCTATTACGGTGGTTTGAATAGTACAGCCCCCATAGACTCATGTGTTAGAATGCTTGGACATAGGGAGTGGCATTATAAGGAAGTATGGCCTTATTGGAGGAAATGTGTCACTTCACTCTGGGGGTGAGCTATGAGATCTCATCTGCTATGCTCATGCTATGCCCAGAGTGGCACACAGTCTCTTTGCTGCCTGTGTATCAAGATATAGAACTCTCAGTTCCATCTCCAGCACCCTGTCTGCATGCCACACTGCCATGACAATGGACTAAACCTCTGAAACTATAAACCAGCCCCAATTAATTGTTCTTAAAGAGTTGCTGTGTTCATAATGTCTCTTCACAGCAGTAAAACCCAATACACCTTTAAATATGTCTTAAGAATAAAGAACACAAACTTTTCATTAATAAACTCAAGTTAATGCAAAGTGTCAGGAGGCACAAAATCCACACTAAAGGTTGTTGGGTAATCCAATCCTTAAGTCTTCTTGTTTAGTTGCCAGTTATCAGATTAGCTGTTAATCCTTGTCAGGGTTGCCATCAGAGGTAGCCCTGGCACAGCAGCCCAGACTCCAAGATTAATAATGTTTTAGGGACAGGACTTTTACACAATAAAGGCATCAACATTTTTAGCATCTTTGTCATTTCTACTTAGGAAACTATGAGTAAAATAGTTTATTCTACTTATCATTTCTTTGCTTCCATAATAGGCAGATAAAATGGGAAAATTTCCCCTCATTTTAGAGTACAGAGATTCAGAGACAGAAGGAGCTGTGGTGGTGTGAGATCTACCCTTGTTCCCTTTCAGGAGGGAGAATCTAGCAGATCTGCTGATGTAGGAACTACAATCTACAGACGAGGAACTGTAGATTTGCCTGACAAAAGGCTTTAAATTCATCACTGAGATTCTATAGGACACAATAATAAGTCTCATTTTAGGAGTGCAACTTTTTACTTTTTCTTTGAGGTGTAGAGCTTATTAATCCAGGTCTTGGCACACGCTAGACAACCACTCTCCTGACTCTCTTATTTGCACCTTCAGTCCTGATTATTACATTTTTACATGCTTAATATATCATACCTGAAAACTTCCAGCAGGTACCACAGAACACTAGAGGTCTTCATATACAGAACTGATGCTTATGTTTCATTTTCATACAAATGGCTCCTAACCAGTTCCCCTAAGATTTCAGGAGTTTATTTCTTTATTGGAGAAGAATAACTGCTTTCATTTGCTGCTAGTTTGCTCATAGTATTACACACTTCAAATCCCACACCTCATGCTCTGCTTTCAGAAGCAAACTTCTAAAACTCTACCTTATCATAAGTCTCAGCTTGGCTGCATCTTAGTTATTCAACAAGCACCTGTGAGCACCATACACCTGGGCCTGAAAGATATTACTCTGGCAGATTATGGGATATTGTAAGCTAGCGGTTAACAGAAGAAATCGGGCTCAGGAGCCTTGGGTTCAATTGAAGCTCTAAGTCTGATTCATTAAGTTAGATTTTCAGCAAAGGAGGTTTTCAGGATGGGTCTACAACTATACCCAGAAGCATCACTCTCTCCAAAGTGCTCTTGGATAAAAGTGGGTAGAACTGTTCAGCATGCACCCAACATTGAACCACACATTAATAGAACTGTTCTCGGTAATACAAAGAAATTGGGCTGGTGAGATGGCCCAGCAGTTAAGAACACTAGCTGCTCTTCTAGATGTTCCGAGTTCAACTCCCGGCAACCACCAGGTGGCTCACAGTCATCTATAAAGGGATCAGATGCCCTCTTCTGGCATGTAGGTGTACATGCAGACAGCACACATCTACATTTAAAAAAATGCATATATAAATTTTTAAAAAACTCAGAGAAATCTAGATATTCTTCTAAACTTAGATGGGAAGTTGGCAAAGGCCTGAGAAAGAATTATAGAGTCATTCAGTCACAAAGAAGTCTCTACTGGGATGTCATAGCACTAGATAATGAGCTTCCAGCTAAGGGTATCAGCAACTGCTCACTCTTACGCCAGGTATGGTGGTAAAAGCCTATGATTCCAGCCCTTTGCCAGGCTGAAGTTAGCTTGAACTATAGCAAGATCCTCTTCACAAAAACAACCTTTCCACAATAACTAGAGAATCAGAAGACTTATCACCTTCACCTCAAGTCCTGAGACAAGTAACCAAAGACAAAATTCCTTAGAGTCCTTTTATTGAACCGGTAGCATATCTCTTAACTCTAAAAAAAAAAAAATCACAAATCAAAAGTTACAGAGAGCTGGCTAATGGTGGCAATGCACTCCTTTAGGCCCAGCACCTGGAAGGTAGAGGCAGGTGGATCTCTGAGTTCAAGGCCAGCACAGTCTATAGTGAGTTCCAGGGCAAGCCGGAGAGAAACCTTGTCTTAAAAAAAAACAATCCTCCCCCTTCCCCACAAAAAAAGATGTAAAATGATTTTATAGGAAAGTATAAGCCCTTTCTTTTAACTGACTGCCTCCCCCCCCCCCCAAAAAAAAAACCAAGCAGGGGAAAGTTGGTGGCTCTGTCCTCGAGGATACAGAAGCCTGGTGATCCTTAAGCACTCAGTACTCACTAATTGGCTTCCGGGTGAAAGGGCTGCTACTAAACTCATTTCCATTCATTCCATAAGTATTTACTGGCCACATATTATCTGACTATCTTAAAAAAACAAAACCTTAACTAAAAAACAATGTTAAATACGTTAACACATTAAGCGAAAAGTCAAGTGCTGTATGAAAATTACGCAAATCCGGGAAACGCCAAGCAGAGAGCTGAACAGTCGACAGCAGACTAGTTAAGTTACAGTACATAGTGGAATAACACAGGAGTAGAAACAAAGGATATCTCACAGAACAGGAACAAGTGAGTGGTCAAGAAAAAAAAATCAAGGATTGAGCACTTAAAGGAGACTGCTGGAGCAAAGAGATGGTGAGGCACGGAGTTTAAAGAATCCAAGGACAGGTACCCCGTTCCCAAACCTGCTTGAATTTAGAGGCTCCACTGGCTCCACACTTGTGGACCACGCAGACAGGGCCGGCCTAAGTACGAATACACTGATACAGGTAACAGAATCATGACACACATTAGGTTAGAAACTGTGGAAAGTCCTGGCTTTTAATGTCACCTAACAGATCATGCTTTCCTTAAAGAAAGCAAATTAATGAACAAATTTATCCTTAGATTAGAGTTTTGTCTTTAGGTAACCATGACAATATATGGGTTAATATAATTCTTTGTGGTATTAAGTAGCGTTTTGATGTTTAAACAGACTAATCACTAGCAATTCAGATACACTGCCTATAAAGGATGAATGAGCAGCTGAGTGTCCAACAAACGGCGACCCAATTTTCCCCAAAGTCCAATCTGAAAACAAATTAAAGCTACCTTTGCATTATTTTTCCGAAGATGCATTTAATGAATTCGGAGAAATCATCTCCTAGACACAAGGAAAAACAAATTTTTAATCCAGCCATATAACACAAGTTGGAGCCTGAATGGATGAATTCCTAATTCTCTTCCCAAAGAGCTCGACACAAAATTGCCCCTTAAAATGTCGTTGTGAAGCATATAAACTAGGGGTTTCTTTTATATGTCAAATGTTTCTGAAATTTACAACTATAAGGCAATTTCTGCGTCCCAGAATGTGAACAAGCCTTGGAGCCTTCACTGCCCGCCTCCCTACACCAGTTTCTGCGTTCCGGGAGCCGCGGAGGCGGCCGCGCGTGCGAACCCGGGTTGGCCCGGAAAGCCTCGTCCCTGCGCCGCCCCGCCGTGCGCAAGGTCGAGCAGGGCCTAGCGATGCCCAGGGCCGGACTCACCGCCACTACTGAGGGTCGCCGCCATTTCCGGCTGCGGGCAGCTTTCACCTCCTTCTGCGGCGCCCTCGCCCCACTTCCCCTCCCGTTCGCCCGGCTCCGGCGGCTAGAACCCCGCGGCCCCACCTAATTTGAGGGCCACCCGAGAGTGAGCTCACCTGTCGGCACGCCCGCCGGTCCACCGGTTCCGCGGCTCCGCTTTCCGTATCGGGGCAGTGGTGGGCAGCCGGCCGGCCTACTGCTCGGCCTGAGGATCCCGGGCGGCGACAGCCGTAGCAGCGGCAGAGGACGGCGGAAGCAACACTGGCGGCAGCAAGAACGCGCACGCTCAAGCACTGGCACGCGCGCCCCCGGAAAAAGACGTGTGCTCTGGCAGGTCAGAGCCGGCTGCGCAAGCGCCTAGAGCCTAACACCGAGGCCCCGCCCATAGTTGGAGCCAATGTAGCAGGGCAGCATGATAGCTCCGGAGCTCCGGTAAACTCGTCCGGTAAGGCTGTGCCCCAGTTGACAATCAATGGGAAGGGTTAAAGTGGTGGGCGGAGCCTGCAGCTACTAAGCCGGAAGCTACAGCGGACGTGCAGAGGCAGGGCCTAGGCGTGCGGGTCAGCCTCTGGAAGGCAGGCAAGTGCCACTCCTCGAGTAAAACTGCTCGTCTTGCAGTTTAGTTTGCTCAGTGCTTCATATAAGCCTCAAAAAAATTATTACTACTTACCCGAAAAACTAGAGAAGGAGACCTTCATCTCAAGGTACTACCTTGGGACTGACATTTTTGTTCATCCCTGGAGACCACCTGGAAGACTTTCCTGCCTGCCTTCCCAGTCACAGAAAAACCAACCGCCATTATTTAGCGTTCCTCTAGGAATTGTCTGCAATGATATGCGGGGATGGTTAAGGACTTTTCTTCCCACTCTGTCTCATACAATCCTTGTTCATTGTGTTCACTAAGAAACCTGGTCACCCTTGCCTACTACTCTATAACAATACTACCATTTCAAGTGCTGGTGCTTTTATTCCAGAGTTATCCGTCTTCGTGGCCAGTGTTACCACAGCTTTACTTTCATTCTTGCCTGCCCTACTATTTTTTCTTTTATAGTTTTTTTGGGGGGGATTATAATTACACCATTTTCCCCCTTCCTCCTTCCAACCCTCTCATGTTAACACACACACTTTCAAATTCATGGCCTCTTCTTTGTTGTATGTGTATACACACACACACATATCCTAAAGATATAAATACAACCTGTTCAGTCTGTAAAGTATGTATGTTTTCAAAGCTGACCATTTGGTATGGGATAACTAATTGCTATACTAAGATTATTTCTCCAGCTCTCAGAATTCCTTAGTTACCTATATTTCTTCCCAGTCACAGAAAAACCAACCGCCATTATTTAGCGTTCCTCTAGGAATTGTCTGCAATGATATGCGGGGATGGTTAAGGACTTTTCTTCCCACTCTGTCTCATACAATCCTTGTTCATTGTGTTCACTAAGAAACCTGGTCACCCTTGCCTACTACTCTGTAACAAACAATACTACCATTTCAAGTGCCGGTGCTTTTATTCCAGAGTTATCAGTCTTCTCCCTTACGCTTTCTCCTTTACACCATGCTTAGCTGATGTCCTTGTTCAGGTCATAGTTAGGCAGCCATGTTAGTTAGCTGTTACTCCGTGAATGTAGCTTCTCTAACATTTCAAGGAGATAAATCTTAGTGCAAACTGCCTGGTCCTCTGGTTGTTGCAATTTTTCCTCCCCTTCTTCCACAATGATCCCTGAGCCTTAGGTTCAGGACTTGTGTTGGAGTTCTGTCAGTGGTAACTGGGCTCTATAACTCTGCATTTTGATAAATTTCAGCTTTCTGTAATGATCTCCATCTGCTGAAAAGACGTTTTCCTTGATGAAGAGTGAGAACTACACTTACCAATAGGTGTAAGGGTAAATATGTAGGATGTAATTAGGGATTATGCTGGTTTAGCAAAGTGATCCATGACTTCACTAGCCCCAGATAGTTAGTTGCCTAGGTTTCCAGGATCAAGCATGATTTCCCTCTTATTGAGAAGGTCTTAAGTCCAATTAAAGAGCCGTTGGTTAATCAACAAGATATATGTGCCACTATTGCTGACAGACTTCAAGTCAGCTTTCAGAAACAAAGCAGATAGCACTTAAGGCCTCCCATAATACATTTAGTAAATTCCAATCTTTTCCAACATCATCTTCTTTCTTCATCTTATACCTTTCTGCACACTGGTTGAATTTGAATTGGCATGTGTTCTAGGCCCAGACTGTCAGCAGATAGCTCAAGAAACTTAGTTGCGCAAGTAAGTAGCAAAAATAAACCAGTTAAGCAGAAAGGCCAGGTTATCTATTGACTCAAAAAGGAAAACTAGATACAGAGATGCATGCCTGTCATCCTAGCAGAAACAGAAGGCTCTGAATCTAAGGTAAAGGCTATATAATGATATGTAGTGTAACCTTTGAGAGGGAGAACATGAGTAAAAGATTCCACAGTTGGAAGAGATAATGGAATTGACCTGGAACCAACTGAAGACAGAAGCTATGAAGCTGCCTGTGTTGGGAACTTGTAAAAATGAATCAGGTCTTAAGTGATTCCCTCCAGATCTAGGATATTTTTTAATATCTAAATACATAAGTTTTACATATTAAGATATTTATAGTAATGTTATTTATAATAATAAAAATGGCCAATAGGTGGTGGCACACAATTTATTCTCAGCACTTGGGAGGCAGAGGAAGGGGGGGATGTATCTCTGTGAGTTTGAGGCCAGCCTGGTCTACAGGATAGTTCCAGGATAGCCAGGGGTACACATAGAAACCATGTCTCAAAGACAAAACAAACAAAAAAGGAGAAAGAGAAAAATCGTAAGTGAAAATAGAAAACTGCCCAAATGTATAAACAAACACCTTCAAATGAAATATAGCAATTAAACTACACACAAAATAACTTAGGGAAAGATGGCTACAACACACACACAATGCTGTGATAGCTCTTCACAAACTGCAAAAGCATGATTTTTTAAAAAAAATTACAGGGCTGTAGAGATGGCTCAGCGGTTAAGAGCATTGACTGCTCTCCCGAAGGTCCTGAGTTCAAATCCCAGCAACCACATGGTGGCTCACAACCATCCATAATGAGATCTGATGCCCTCTTCTGGTGTGTCTGAAGACAGCGACAGTGTCTTAAATAAATAAATCTTAAAAAAAAAATTACAAATGTTCACAAATTAGCAAGTTTATTTATTTATTTATTGACAGGGTTTCTCTGTGTAGCCCTTGCTATCTTTGAACTTTCTTCATAGACCAGGCTGGCCTCAAACTCAGACACCAACCTGCCTCTGCCTCTGAAATGCTGAAGGCGTATGCCAACATGCCAAGCTAGTATGCCAACCTTTAAGAGATTGTATGACAGGAATTCTGGCAGTAGTTATGAATTTGAGTGGGTTGGTTTTGCCTTTGAAGCTAAGTGTTTAATCTTATCCCTTTATCTTTCTACCATACTTAAGATCTTGTCTTTAGATATTTGTCTAAATTTAGATATTGTCACTCTTCCCCAGTACAAGACCCTCAAATTTGCCCTGGCTCTTTCAACTTGCTCCAGTCTACAATACTCTCCGAGACATTCATCACACCTCATTTTATGAGAACCAGAGTGTAGTCCTGAGGACTGGGTCCATGAACACAATCATGCATCCACAAAGCCCAATAGGCAACCTCTCATCCATAGATCATGTATAGTATATTGGTCTGCCTTCCAATATCATCTAGGGCAAATACTGAATTTCTAGCCCAGATGTAGTTGCTGCCCTGTGGTCTAGGCCTCCCCAGTGCAAGGGCCATTCCCCATCCCACCCACACCACTTAGCCCTTCTGATCTGGCCCACAACTCCAACTTACCCTGTTCACTAAGCACTTAAGGGTCTTCAATTACTCACCATTATTTCACATGGCCCCTCATCTGCAGAGCATACCTCCCAAGGATTGTTGTACCATGGGGAAAGAGTCTTCTCTCATTGAGACTTACGATGCTAGTCTTCTAATGCCCTCTTCTGCCAGGTGAGCTCCTGGCACAGCCTCACAGCAAAAATCAGCAGAACCAGCTGTTTACCAGGACTAAAAGGCCCCTTCCATGGAGCCAATCTTGATAATGGACTACAAACCCCTACACTGCATGCCTAGTATATATCCTTGGTCTTATCCAGAGATGCAGCTTCTACACAATTCCCTCCTTTTATATGCACACCAAAGACTTGTAATTTATACATGATTGTCTCCTGCTTGTCCCTGTTCAAACCAAGGAATCATATACATTTACTCTGATCTTTTGTCATTATCCTAAAAGATAGACCAAACAAATGAATGTGGATTTTCCTCCAAAGACTGCTTTATTGACAAGTTGCCTGCTAATATTTGTAGGAAGATACATCAGTGACCTGCACTCCTGTAATGAACTCCCTCACACAGCTATTGTTTTTAATGTTGGAAAAGAACACACCAATAATGTGTTCTTCAGCTCCCCAATTAATTGCTGTTCCTTGCTTTGTGTGGTACAGTATTCTAAGGGTATCCAAAGAAAAACCAGGGGTACTTGATAATCAGAATACCTCACACTGTATCAAACCAGAAACTAAAATGGACAAATCTCACCTCACCCTAGGAGTGCAGAGATGTGTATACAACAGATAAAAGTCTTTGCCCTGCTAAGAGCCATTAAGGCACAGTGCTGCCCCTCTCTCCAAATCATGACTCTCAACACACAGGGCCCTGGTGTTGAGAGGCTGCAGAATGTGGCAATTGGAGGCAGGAGGAAGGAACTTAGAAATCTTTGTAGCTCCTGAGAAAAGATGACAGCAGAGTTCTGGCTGAACCAAAACCGCATCCCCTACCTGACGTGCAAGGCTAGTTCTGCTTTTCATTTATTTACCATGTAATGAACAGGCAGAAACTATGGACCAGAGCCCTGCCCACTGTCAGTAAAGCAACACTGTGCAGGGCACATCCTATTCAAGTGCTAAAGATAAAGGCTTTTTTTCTACTCTGTGCTCTCCTGACCGCACAAGAGCCCTGTGGGTCAGAATGGAAAGCTATTGGAAAATGCCACTCCTTAAGAGAACCAAATTTCACACTCTAGGAAAAATTACTAGAGAAATAAAATGTAATAACTGGTACTGGCAGAGTGTGAGATGGGCCAGAATAAAATTCTACATAGTATTATAACCCATTAAAGAACCTTCATTTATATAGATATATAAAACAAAACTATAAACAAAGCATAAGGCAATGTAAGGCTTGAGTTTCAGCTTGAATTCAAAGAAATAATATTCAACAATGAGGCTAAAACTGTCTTGCCTCACTTTTTCCTATTTAATTTCTGAAAAGTCCATTACATTTAAAAATAGTAAATCTGCTTCTGCCAAAGCCAGGCTGTTAGTGTAAGAATGAAGCAGTTGCTTATGTTTCCTTTCTAGGGTCTCAGAAAATAGAGAACTCTCTCAGTCCTCAATCTGTATGCAAACTGTGACCATACAATATGACCTAGGTGAGTGTATTCCTTCCGAGTTAGGGAGGAGGTCAGGAAGGAAATATTGTTCACATAATACCCAACACTTGGTCTCTCAATATTCTGGTGAGACCTTCAAAGGGAGCATGGGCTCCTGTTCAGTACTCCTCAGGCCCCTCCACCCTGTCCATTTCCTGTGGCCCTGGAAAGGATGGCACAGTGATCTGCTTCATCTATGAACTTTAGTGTAAAACATTTATGTACAAGACTGTTCTCTAATTCATGCCAAGGCAGCCACATCTGCATAAACATGGGTATGACTGTCTTCACAACCAGCTCTTCACTGTCTCTGGCTGGTTGCTCTGTCATGCAGAGTTGCAGCTGTGATGATAAGGGTGTGCTTCTGTATTCTGTGGCTGGCAAGCTAGGACAGGCTTAGAAAGGCGCATGATCCGGCAATGTCTGGTCACCACTTCCAGGTGAGGAAGGGAGGTTATCGCTGCCATTCTCTCTGCCACCCACAACCTTAGACTATGGAGAAAACAGAGAAATTAAGTCAATCTAAGACACAACAGAAACAGAATAGGCCCAGGACCATGCTCTCAACTCTCTGCATGGGTCTATGCATCATGGACACTAGTCAGCAATGAAATAAAATGAGTCAATGACACACAATAGGTTCTCTAAGAATTATACATTTTGCTTAGAAAAGCACTCAGTGTGTGATTCCACCAGAGTGATGATATTCTGTATATTTATTAAGAAATGTTTCTTGGGGGGAGAAGACTAGAGAGATAGCTACTGTTCAAGAGCACCTGTTGCTTTTGGAAAGGATCCAGGTTCAGTTCCTAACATCCACATAATGGCTCACAACTATTCTTACTCCAGTTCCAGTGCCTTTTTCTGATCTCCAGAGTACCAGACACACACATAGTGCACATACATACTTGTAGGCAAAACACAAAGGAAAAAAATAGGAGAGGTTATATTATATATCCCTGGCTGTCCTGAACTCTCTATGCAGACCAGAGTGGCCTAGAATTCACAAAGATCTACCTTCTCTGCCTCCCAACTGCTAGGATTAAACATTCTGTTTATGTGTACATGGTTTTATGTAAAGACAATCTCTTATAAGCAATACCTGTCAGTAAAAAGCCTATTGACAATTAACTGAGGCAGGATAAATATGAGGTGGGAGAATAGAAGGAAGAGAGATTCTGGGAAATACTGAGGGATGCAAAAGATTTGCTTGGGAACACTGAGGAGAAGAACATAAGAAGACAAGAAGAGGAAACCAGCCATATAGCTGAACTAGGGTTAGAATAAAAGGGATAATAAGAGCAAGTCAAAAACAAGTCAAAGGCTGGGCGGTGGTGGTGCACACCTGTAATCCCAGCACTTGGCAGGCAGAGGCAGGTGGATTTCTGAGTTTGAGGCCAGCCTGGTCTACAAAGTGAGTTCCAGGACAGCCAGGGCTACACAGAGAAACCCTGTCTCGAAAAAACCAAATAAAAAACAAAAACAAAAACCAAACAAACAAAAAAACAAGCCAAAGCTTATGGCCTAGGCATTTATTAATAAGTAGTTAGACTCAGAATCATTCCAGGAATGGGCTGAGAAGAAAAACTTGGATTTATTTTTTACAATTGTATGAATCCATGTGGAGACAAGAGATTGACACTAGATATTTTCTTCCCATTATTTTTAAAAGCAGTTTATCTCACTAAATCTAGCTCTAGGACATGGCTAGTGTACCTAGCCAGCTTGCCCTGGAGATATCCTGTCTCCCTGTCTCCAACTCCAGAACACTCTAAGACTGTAGATAGGCTACCACATCCACCTGGGTTTTTCAGGCTAGGGATCTAGATTCTAGTCCTTGGACCATCAAGAATGCTCAGCAGGAAAAGGTTCTTGCCACTACTTGACTACCTGAGTTTGATCCCTAGAATCCACATGGTAAAACGAGAGACAAGTTTTCCTCTGACCATGTATACCATGTATGCCATGGCATGTACACACACCCTCCCCAAAACACATTTTAAGAGATAGAATTGAATTTGAGTTCTGACTCTTATGCTGCATGTGTTTTATCCACCAAGTCATCTCTACAACGTAAGAAACACTTTTGAAAGAATAAAACTACAGAGATAAAGAATAGATTAGAGGTTGGCAGGGAAAAGAAGAAAGGTGGACATGACTGCAAAGCAGCCCTGATGAATGAGCATGCTGCTTTATCTGGGGGTGGTGACACACACCTATATTCCTAGCACTCAAGCAAGTAAACTCAGTTAAAGGTGAGCCTGGTCCACATAATGAATTTCAAGCCAGTCAGGGCTGCTACACAATGAGACCCTGTCTCAAAAGTAAGAAATTAAAAACAAAACTTTTTTTTTTGTCCAGAGACTTCACCCAACTTCAGTAAGATGCCATTACCATACAACAACATGAGAGCTGTTGTTCTCTACATAAGGTCCCGCATCAACTGGGTCGTCAATAATAAAGATGTTGACACAGTAGATCATACCCATGCTTAAAGAAAACATACAGTTCAGGAATTGGTACCTTTATGGTCCCCACTCGGTCTTCAAATGACTTGAAGGTTGCAGAGTTCCTTTAAAGAGAGGAGAGAGACGTTGTTATGAAGAACTGTTTTGTCACTTTTATCAAGTTGAAAGACCTAGGGTTAGGAGTCTGTCTAGCTCCTAAACTCTGATATAAAAATGTAATATAAGAAAAAAGAGTATAATGGCCCTGCAGACTCCACAAAGGATCTCATTTTGTGGGGGTTTCCCTGGTTGGGTCCAGATGACATTTAAGAATACCACAAACCCCTAACTACAGTGTGCAGATCTAAGTAGATGGCCCTGATTAAACTCAGATGCAGCTCATTGGGGGCATTAGCACTGAAAAAACAAGACACCCTTGGTTGTCCCAATTCCAGAGTAAGAATGTGGTTCCCCCACTATCACAAATTATTCAGTCAAGTTCCTACATTTTAGGAAATCACTGAAGTCAACATACACAGAGTACAAGTGAGCATCACCCTGAAACAAACACTTTCTTGATTATATTATCTCCTCTGGTTTTTTGGTGTTGGGATTATATAAAGTCCTAGAGTCTTTCAAGTGTATCTTCAGATAAACCACATAAAATCACAGGCTAGGTAGTGGTGGTGGGCATCTTTAATCCCAGCACTCAGAAGGCAGAGGCAGACAGATCTCTGAGTTAGAGGCCAGCCTGGTCTACAGAGTGAATTCCAGGACTACAACAGAGAAACCCTGTCTTGAAAAATAAAAAAAAAAAGGGAAATCACAGAAAGTTTCAGAATAATAGAGCGTAGGAAAACAGAGGACAAAGAAGATCCTCACACAATAAGATTCCCCAACAGGCTTCCTAAAAGAGGATAGACTTTGCTAAGGCACTATGCCTGGCCAAACAGGTAAGAAACTATTGTTGACTACACTAGAGATAAATGTTCCTGTTGGATTCTGAGAACGAGTTCTCTAGAGATCCATCTGTGGAGGGGCCAGGTGTATATGCCAGCCTCTCTACCCAAGCCTCCTGAAACCATAGGCATCCAGAGCTAGAGCTTGCAAAGTTAAGTATGGGCTGGAGATTCGTAGAATGGTTCCCTCTGGAGGCCCCCAAAGTTTCCTTCCCACCAGCTCTTCCTTGCTAGCTTACACATAGTTGTTAGCTAAGAGAATGATTAGCTACCAGAAAATGAAGACATATAGATTGGGGGATATAGAAATACAAGGTGTGACTCATATTGCTCCCCACCCCAACACAGAGACATTGCTAGACCAATGGAAATACATTACCTCATGACAGGCATACTTATCGAGTGGCGGATGGAGTAGCTGCTGCTTGGAAGCATGATGAAAGCAGAGAAGGAAGCAAGAATTAGCCCATCTTGCCCAGATCAGCCCACACTTGCCAGTTTATCTCAAATATACACCAGTTTCTCAGTGAGAAGCAGCAGCAGCACCATCAGTAAGCTACTGACCCTTTCCCCACAATGCCCTTCCTCCCAGCTCCTGGGTTCCCACTGATGCCATTGCCGAACAGTGTCGCTGACAAAGAAGAACATTGGGAAACTGAAGCATACTTTTAGTCTCACCACTGGGGAGGCAGAGGCAGGCAGATGTCTGAGTTTGAGTCTAGCCTGGTCTACAAGTTCGAGGCTAACCAGGAATACATAGTGAGACTCTGTCTTTAGAGGGAGAGAGAGAGAAACTGTATGAAGACCTAGTTCTAGGGTTTTGGAAATACTTGGTCCACAGTCTTCAGGAACCCACAGCAAGTTGAAATAATATTTTGGCAAAAGTTTAACACCCAGGGTAAGTTAAATACAAATATTTTTATAGTTACATATTTCTCTGGTTTGGCTTCAGACCTCCCAGTCCCTACTACTAGGATGTGGCAATATTGCATGTATCAGCATGAAGACCCCTGATAAGGAGTATCTAAGGACTCTCAAATAATAAATCAGATACAACTCAATCTGAGCCATAATACTGCTTCTCACAAGCAAGAAAACAGGGTCTGCACATGATAGGATTGAGAACATGAGGGACAGGGTTGGTATTTCCTCCTATGTGAAAATGCTTATTTTCTGGCATAAACTTAGACATGGATTTGCCATATGAGGTTAGGTCAGTCACTTATTACCCCAGGAACATGCAATCTAATCAGGCTCAGATGAGGCACTCAAAGTTGTACAGCCATACAGACCATGCCTTGTGATCAAGCCTGCTGGGTACTTTCCGGAGGCTTACCTACTGTCACCCAACAAAGCTTCCTACAGTCCTAGTAGAGTCCTCCCTGACCTAATACAGAGATGTGTCCATAGGTCAGGTCCAAGGTCACCTTACCTAAAGGATTGTGAAAACGGATGAGCCCTGAAAGATAGCAGCAGGAAGAAAGAAGAAAGCATTATTGAGCAAGGGAGGTTAATGCCATACAAGAGCCCCAACAGAAGCCCTAGATCCTTCTGCTCAAATTCCAAAAGGTTAAGTGGGTTGGTGGGTGAAAAGGCACTCTGTGAAATGCTTCTTTAGTGCTCAAACTTATAAGAACAGCAGAATACATAGCCTCATCCCAACTCCACAAAAGGCTGATAAGAAAGTATAAGAAAACAACCATATGGTTTGTGGCACTGTATTTCTGAGCATTGTCACATGTACAACAGTACACACTATTTCAAGCTAAAGGAAAGAAAACAATAAGAGGTCTAAAGAAAATATCTGAGACATAAGTAACCTAGTGAGCAAAGACTTGAGATATGATACAGTGATAGTAATACAGTTCTAGGCTGTATTACATACCGATACCAACCTAGAACATACATGTCCAAGGGCAGCTGCTAGCATGGAACAACAAAGCAACTCCTCCACAGTACAACCAGGTCCTCCACCTCTAAGTTCCTGGATTCTATGAATGGCCTTGAGCAGAAGAAACACAAAAGAAACCACTAAAGAACACACTCTCAGCCGGGCGGTGGTGGTGCTCGCCTGTAATCCCAGGCCAGCCTGGTCTACAGAGAGTTCCAGGATAGTCAGGCCATACAGAGAAACCCTGTCTCAAAAAAAACCCAAACCCAAATCCAAAAAAAAAAAAAAAAAAAAAAAAGGACACACTCTGTAGACTGGTCCACCATGGACAGAATCATCCATCTACCCCAAACTCATGCTATTAGCTTCCTGAGCCTAGCAGGCATTCTCAAGAACTAGGCATGCTCATTCATGAGCCTGAAGGACCTGGGCCTCAGAAACCACTGTGATTATTTGTGAGAAGATACAGCTCTTGCATGAGAGAAATCAGAGTTTAATACAAACACTAACAGATACACTTCTCCCTAGGAGATGATACATTTGGGCACCATGACCACAACCAGCACAACCATCCAACTGGAGAGATCCAGTCAGTTCTTCTGGAAGCTCGGATCACTGTGGCTGGCTTACACATGTCAGAGTAGTGAAACCAAGCATTCTCACAGTGCTATGAGAGCAGCACTCCCAGAGACCCTGCTAACTGCCTGCCAAATCTATACTATAGATAATCCCAAAGCTATACACTGTAGGGGGTCAATGGACAATAATCTCAGTTCTCTGAGGAAAAAATGGAAACATTATTTCTTCTCCAACATGGAGGAGAAAAAAACCAAACAGGATTAGGCCATATAAAAAAGAGCTCAATCAAAAGAGCTCTCATCAATCAAGAAGAGTTCAGTCTTTTTGAAGAAGACTGAACAGGCTGGGCATGGTAGCCAATACTCAATACTCAATTCAATACTCAAGAGATAGAGGCAGATGCATGTGAACACCAAAGGCTGCATACCCTGTCAGATTTCTACCCAGAATGTTCCGAATAAACAAAAAAAGAAGTAAAAGTTGGGTGTAGTACCTCCAAAAGCTGATACTATAGGATTACCATGAGTTCAAGACTTACTTGGACTCCAGAATGAGGCACAATCTAAAAAAGTCTACAAAAAGACCACGACTTTAATCCCAGCAGAGCCAGAGGCAAGTAGATCTATATGAGCTCTAGAGGAACCTGATCTACAGAGGAAGTTCCAGAACAGATGGGGCTACATAGAGAAACTCTGTCTCAAACAAAACAACCTCAAACAAACAAACACACACACACACACACACACACAGAGTGAACACCTGAAATGAGCAAGCAGCCGAATTTTCAAGAATAATAGAATAGGTAGTTCCTGGGAGCTAGCCAGGATACTAGTGGTATAACCAGTAACTACCCACCACCAAGTATAGTACCTTATATTTAAGAAGCTCCATGCTGATCCTAGAGATAATATGTGGCCCGACCTAATGTAAAACCCATCCCATCATGATTCCAATTCCAAGGCTACTTCATTGCTTTGTAAAAAAGCTGCAGGGAAAAGAGACTAGTGATCTTTCCTTGAGGAATACATAAAGGGCCAAAGGCAGACAACAAGAATAGGAGGAATTCCCACAAAGTTCTACAAGTATACTGGTCCAGGTTGTCATAGGTGTCTCTAGGCTGTGGGTCTGAATCCTTGACTTGAAGCAGGTTTCCAACTGCTTACCTCATGTCTCCAAGCTTCCTGCTGATGGCAGAGCCCATGGTGGACAGGGCAGCTGATGTTTTCTGTCCAGCCTGTGAAAGAGTTTCTTGAGTCTTCTTGTAGCTAGGAAAAAGATACACTACTTAGACTAAACAGCAAGGGCAGCATCGGTCCATTATCAAAATAAAACCCCAGTGTGTAGAGAGCAACCAAAGAAAGCACAGGGAGAAGTCTGGTGGGTGGTGAACATTTACTAGATGGTGGGGGCATGTTCCGTCAGCCCCTACACTGCTGACCAACTTCAGTTCCTCAACTTCCAATTTATCTAAACATAACTTGAGTCTTACCAGTCTCCTGCTTTCTTATGATACTTCTGACTACTCAAGAATGCAAAACCTACCAATTACAGAGAAAATAGACCACAAACATGCTGGGTCTGGTGGCACATGTAGGCAGGCAATAATGGAGCAGCAAAGACCAAAAGCGTTCTCAGCCCTTGATCAAGTCAATTCAAGCTCAGTTTCCCCTTCCTCTTTCCACATAGGACGGTCTTCCGAGGCAAGAAAGTACAAACTCAAGTGCATCCATCCATGAAGGACATCTGCAATGTGGATTAGTGCCTATGTAGTGTCTTCTTCACACTAACGAGTCCTTTGATTTCCAGACTATCTATACACTATTCTTCAAGAACATGCTCAATCCAAAATGCATGGGCAGCCTTGGACCTCAGCAAAGACTATCAGTCCCACTAACAATTGCTGACACACTGCCTGTTCTAGGTTCTTCTAAGACAGTAGTTCTCAACCTTCCTAATGCTGTGACTCTTTAACACAGTTCGTCATGTTGTGGTTGGTGACCCCCAACCATAAGATTTTTTTTTTGTTTTTGTTTTTGTTTTTTTGAGACAGGGTTTCTCTGTATAGCCCTGGCTGTCCTGGAACTCACTCTGTAGACCAGGCTGGCCTCGAACTCAGAAATCCGCTTGCCTCTGCCTCCCAAGTGCTGGGATTAAAGGTGTGTGCCACCACCACTTGGCATGATTATTTTCATTCTAATTTTGCTACTGTTATGAATTATAATGTAACTTTCTGATATGCATCATTTGAACCCCAATGGAGTTGTGATCCATAGGTTGAAAAGTCCTGATCTAAGAAGTCTAGTTCTTAAAGAGGAGCTGTCTAGGGGAGCACAGCACAGTGCTAGCTGTCTGTTTCTGCTTGCTATCTTTGCAGCTTTCACCTTGTAAGCTTAGCTTCTCCATTCACATATATGCACATCACACCAAGATATGGCTCCATAACCGTAAGACCAATGGGTTATCCCTCCCATTAGCATAATGATCCACAGGGATACCATGTATAAGAAACTTGCTTCCTAGTTGGTTCTACTACCACAGGAGGGAAAAAAGACACAACAGTCTCAAAAATGACAAAGACCATAACCAAAAAACCAAATCCCTCATTCAAAACCTTTAGGTCATAGCTCCTCACTGGATGAAATTGGAGAACTGAAATTGAGTCAAGAGCAGACAGATCCTCAGGAGACTACTTAGCATCCCCATGGTAGGCTAAACATTTTCTCTCCAGCATACCTAGTAAAGCTTGAAGTGACCCATAACTGGCTTTCTAAGCCCTTCCCATCCCTACTTCCTACAGGAGGTCTTGTGAGAGCATCTGTCAGTTCATGGTTAAAGGCAGATCTAATGACCCACAAAGGCCTTGCAGCTTCCTCTTGACCCTGCCCAACCCCAACCCCAAGCCTATAAGTACACTTTACTGAAAAACCATTTTTTTAAATAAAGTGTTTCTTTAAAACACTAAATTCAAGGTAACTAAAAATAGCAGCATTTAGTTGTAGAAATATAAATTCCGGATAACTAGTACCTAAAAAAAGGAGGAGGGGGAGAACAGGAAAAAGACAGGGGTAGGGGAAGAGAAAGAAAAAGAACTTTTCTTTCTCCAGTCAGTCAGTCATGGTAGCGCATTCCTATAATCCCAGCACTGGGAAGGCTAAAGTAGGAGGATGAAAAGTCTAAAGCCAGACTAAACTGCACAGAAACACCGTATTTCAAAATAAGAAAAAAAAGGGAGGAAAGAGAGGGAGGGAAGGAAGGGAGGTACATCATAAGGTCCTTATCACCCAGGTCCATAGACTCCAATGCTGCAGGCCCACTGTGACAGCCTTGTATAAGAAGCTAAATTCACAAGGTGATTGCTGGAAGACAGCAAGCAGAGACAGACTGCTAGCTAGCTAGACAGCTCCTCAAGACTTAACACTTCTGCCAGGCGGTGGTAGCAGTGCAAGCCTTTAATCCCAGCAACTGGGAGGCAGAGGCATGTGGATTTCTGAGTTCGAGGCCAGCCTGGTCTACAAAGTGAGTTCCAGGATAGCCAGGGCTACACAGAAAAACCCTGTCTCAAACAAAACAAAACAAAAAACCCTAAGTTCAACCAAAAAACTTTTGGTTCAACCAAAGACTTAACACTTCTTAGAACAGTGGTTGTCAACCTGTAGGTCATGACCCCTTTGGGGTTTTAATGACCCTTTCATGGGGGTCACATATCAGATATTACAATTCATAACAGGAGCAAAGATTACGGTCATGAAGTAGCAATGAAAATAATCTTATGGGTTGGAGTCACCAACGTCAGTATCAGGAACTGTGTTAAAAGGGTTGCAGCATTAGGAGGTTTGAGAGCCACTGTCTTAGAACCTAAAGCAGGTAGTGTGCCTGTCAACAATTGTGGATGTGTTTTCCTCTCGCTTTCAGAGCCTTCCTTTTGAGACTGACCTCACTTCCTTCTTAGGCTTACCAAAGAATACAGCTCCCCAATTACCATAATACCCATATCTAGGCAACCTTGTTAAGCTGCAAAGCTAGAAGCAGGGGCTTCTCTGTCATCTTACCCTGATTAACACTAATTGTGCTGTTTACTATAGCTCATATACATCAAAGTGAAACATGAATCAACAAGTAAGTACAGAATTTGTGCGGTACACTCAACACTGTTTCTAGTTATTGCTACCTATAAAAAGAACTCAAGGTTTCAAGACCCATAGGACACGGATGCTCCTTTATACACAAATGGCTGTCTAAGACAGCAAGGCTCTCCACAGCATCTTAGCTATGTGAGTGCAGCCCAACTTTCCCAGGGCTATGCACAGAGGGGCAGACATTCACACCTAATGAGTCCTATATTGTTCCAGTCCTTCAGCATCCTACTGGCTGAAAGGAATCTATAAACTCATGGTCAAAAAGGTCAAGAAGTTTGCACATATGGAATTCCTCTGCAAAAGTTCTGGACAGAGTGACTCCTGCCAGCAGTGTGTCTCCTGAATTCTGATCAAAAAAGACATTAACCAGGCAGAAGAATCAGAGCCAAGTGGCATCTTTAGTTTTATCCCTAATCCCCTGGGATCTCAGTGCAGAAATGCCTCCCAGTTAGGAGTCACTGCTAACAGCTCTTCCCCCAAAAGTTCATACAAAACACTGGAAAAGTTCTCTGCTAGAGAAAGTGATTAGAATGGAGTATCCCATAAGCTACATTTTCACACAAAGTCACAGATTTCTCTGGGAGAAATCAAGATTCCATGTATTTTAACTGAGTTCTTTGAGAAACTATTCAAGATGGCACAGACAGCTCTATACTCAGTGATTTCTCAAAACACAATGAATAAACATTTTCCCAAGACTATCTTCACATTGAATCTGCACTATGAAAAGACTTCTCCCTTAAGCTTTATAATAACTGTTGCAGTAACTTTTCTTCACATTGTGGGAAAGTATGTCTCTGTATTTTCTTTCTTTCTTTCTTTCTTTCTCTTCTTTCTTTCTTTCTTTCTTTCTTTCTTTCTTTCTTTCTTTCTTTCTTTCTTTCTTTCTTTCTTTCTTTCTTTCTTTCTTCTTCTTCTTCCTTCCTTCCTTCCTTCCTTCCTTCTCCTTCCTTCCTTTTCTTTCTTTCTTTCCTTCTTTCTTTCCTTCCTTTCCTTCTTTCCTTCTTTCTTTCTTTCTTTCTTTCTTTCTTTCTTTCTTTCTCTCTCTCTCTCTCTCCCTCCCTCCCTCCCTCCCTCCTTCTTTCTTTCTTTCTTTCTTTCTTTCTTTCCTTCCTTCCTTTTCTTTTCTTTCTTTCTTTCCTTCTTTCTTTCCTTCCTTTCTTTCCTTCTTTCCTTCTTTCTTTCTTTCTTTCTTTCTTTCTTTCTTTCTTTCTTTCTTTCTCTCTCTCTCTCTCTCCCTCCCTCCCTCCCTCCCTCCTTCTTTCTTTCTTTCTTTCTTTCTTTCTTTCCTTCCTTCCTTTTCTTTTCTTTCTTTCTTTCCTTCTTTCTTTCCTTCCTTTCTTTCCTTCTTTCCTTCTTTCTTCTTTCTTTCTTTCTTTCTTTCTTTCTTTCTTTCTTTCTTTCTTTCTTTCTTCTCTCTCTCCCTCCCTCCCTCCCTCCCTCCCTCCCTCCCTCCCTCCCTCTTTCTTTCTTTCTTTCTTTCTTTCTTTCTTTCTTTCTTTCTTTCTTTCTTTCTTTCTTTCTTTCTTTCTTTCTTTCTTTCTTTCTTTCTTTCTTTCTTTCTTTCTTTCTTTCTTTCTTTCTTTCTTTCTTATATGAGCACACTGTTGTTGTCTTCAGGCACACCAGAAGAAGGCATCAGATTTCATTACAGATGGTTGTGAGCCACCATATGGTTGCTGGGAACTGAACTCAGGACCTCTGGAAGGGCAGTCAGTGCTCTTAACTGCTGAACCATCTCTCCAGCCCACATCTCTGTTTTCAAGTGTTAATTCTGTACCCAGCAGAGAACTGATTGCTGACAGAATTTTTGAATTGTCGTTTCTATGGCCCATCAGCAGATTTTCTATTTCATAAATATTCATCCTTCCTCACCTGCCTAAAGGCAATCTAATGATATATCAGAGGTTGTCTTGCTGCTGATTGGTTGTATAAAAGAGCTGATGAGCAACAGCTGAGAAAAAATAGGGGGCAGACCTTTGGGGCAGAGAGAGTAAAAGAGGGAGACAAGAGCAGACACAGAGGGGAACAGATAGGACACCTACACCAGGGAGGTATAAAGCTAGCCACAGGGAGGTCGTAGGCTAGAATAATTGGGTTAAATTAGATGAGCTAGCTGGGAGACTGCCCCAGTGAAAGGCCTAAGCTTTAATCTATACAGAGGACTGTGTCACTATTTATACTGCTGACAGGTCCAAGAAAGACTCCTAAAGATAACCATGTCAGCATTTCCTACTAAAGAGAGATGATTCTGTCGCAGTCAAATCCTCTCAGAAACCATATCCAAGGTCTGATTAAATCATGCATCAACCTGATAAATGACAAAAATATTTGAATCTGACTAGTACACAGGTAATTAACAAGCCATTAACTAAACTAAGGATCCCAAAACACAAGTCACTAGACTATAACCTTCACAGACATACAAGGCTGTCTACAAGTCATGCTCTTCTAATATTTTATGTGGTTGATAGTGTGGCACCTCCGGACCACAGAACCTCATGAACCCATCTACCTCCACCCCAATTCAAGAACCTCTCATACCCCAACAGCTGGAACTGAATCTAAGGGAAGAAGACAGAAGACAACAAGTACAAAAATCTATCACTACCAACTAGTCAGATAGCATCAACCACCATGTCACTGCTTAAGTCAAGGTGAACAAAAGACATTGATAACACTGATAACTTTAAACATGGTCTGTTGATTGAGTAGATTTCTCGAACTATTATACTCTATCCTTCAGGCACTTAAAGCATACTTTTACTTATGCTTGGGAAGAGAATGATAGCCAGCAAGCACTGAAGAACTGCCCAGGACACAGTTTCCTGCCCCAGGAAGACAGAGAAGAGTGAGGAAGGACACTGACAGCGTGGGTGGGCACTCACAGGTCAGACTGCGTCACTTTCTCATTCCACTCTCCAAGTTTCTCAGACGTTTTCACATAGCTAGAAACAGAAAGTCTGTGGTGAATATTTGGAAGGATTTCAACCCAAGCTTCAGGTTCCATAGACGACAGAAACACCATCTGGCAACAGTTCAACTCTGTAGCCCACCTAAATGGTCTAGAGCAACTACCACACCCATAGAGGCCTAGGGCTACCTAGGACTTTACAAGACAAAAATGATCATGCTCTTTCCCAAACACGACACAAGAGCACCTGGTCTTTCAATCATAGAGGACTTCTGAGAACAGCACAGACCATGGCCCCTGCATGCTCTGATTGTTACCAAGAAACTGGACTCAAACTCCCAAACATCCTAAAATAGAAGCATGGGGTTTCTATAGGTAAAATTGAGATAATGTGACTTGATTTTTGCTTCTGTGGTAAAAGGTTTCTAGAGATATCCTCCAAAAGAATGCTGTATCAGAGGAGAAATATGGATAAAACATGGCAAACTCTAACCAAATTCTAACAACTCAGTCACATGTGAGCCTGGTACCCACTCTTCTATACATACAGAAAAGTTCTGTTTTTTGTTTGTTTGTTTTGGTTTTGTTTTTTTTTAAGACAGAAAAACTATTCTAAGGACCTCATTGATGCTCTGACTAATTTTGACCCAGGGGAAACACTTTCTTCTTGGATACCTGGCTAAGTCCATCCACCTTTCAAACATATGCAGATTCTCTCCATGAGTAAACACAGGCACAATCCATAAGAACTCAAGTCTTCTGGTAGTAACCAGAAGTTGTAAAGTATATCATTCCCCAACACTCCTACACTCCACCACATAAAAAGAGGCACACCCCAAGTGAACACTTTCTTAGCCAAGGGAACATCCCCACCATGGGACTGGTACCTACGCAGTAGAGACCTGCACATCATGCCAGCTCCTAGACAGGTTCTGCTTCAGCTCCCCTAACGTGGAGAGGCCCAGCCTCCTTTTCAACTCTCCACAGTGCCTCTCTTTGGCTGCCAGCACCTGGCGCAGAGTGACAATTTCTTCTTCCACCTATAAAAGAAGCAGGGCTAGGGATATATCTCAGTTGGTAGAGTGCTTACTTTGCATAAAAAAAGGCCATGAGTTAGACATCTAGTACCACAAAAAATAAAAATGCAGTTGACACGAGAGGCTATGACTACTAAGTGATGTCCAACAAACATCCTTGGCTATCCTGTAATGGCATTTTCTCAGAAGTTTTCACTTAGAGAAACACGGTTTGGTTAGGTGGTGGTGACACACGCCTTTAATTCACTTGGGTTGAAGAGGCAGATGTAGCTCTGTGATTTCAAGGCCAGCCTGATCTACAAAACTAATTCCAGCCAGTCAGGTTTCTACATAGAGAAACCCTGTCACGAAAAACAAAACAGTTTGTCTTAAAATTAGCACCAACAATGGCAGCTGTTCTGCTTTTAACTGGAATTAGTACCTTAACCTCCAAAGAATTCTACCCCCACCCTAGTGAGCAGTTCTGTAAGACTGAAACCACTTCTCCATGTTGCTAAAGTTTCAGGACAACCAAGAGAGTCAACCCTATCAGAGTTCTTCCATGAGACGGGACATGAATGTTAGGCTATAAGTCCTTTTTCCAGCTGAACCTAGGCCTGGCTTAAACACAGCAGGTAAAGCTGCTAGCAGTGGGGACCCACAGGGGAATCCCCTATACAATGAAAAGGAAACAGAACTGACAGATGGACAGACACCTCCATTTCTTTCTTTCTTTCTTTCTTTCTTTCTTTCTTTCTTTCTTTCTTTCTTTTTTTTTTTTTTTTGGTTTATTTGAGACAGGGTTTCTCTATATAGCCCTTGCTGTCCTGGAACTCACTCTATAGACCAAGCTGGTCTCGAACTCAGAAATCCGCCTGCCTCTGCCTCCCTGAGTGCTGGGATTACAGGCATGCGCCACCACCGCCCGGCTGAGAAAAGCATTTCTAATAGCAATTATGGTGTTCCAGAGGTCAGCTCCAAGCTTTGGCAATAGCCAGTTACTCAAATCAAAGAGAAAATTTCATTGTTCTTATGACAGTTTGAGATTAAGACAGGGTTTCTCTGTGTAGCCTTGGCTGTCCTATAACTCAGCCTGTAGACCAAGCTAACCTAGAAGATCCAAGAGGCTCAAAAATCCACCTGCCTCTGCCTTCCAACCTAGAAGATCCAAGAGGCACAAAAATCCACCTGCCTCTGCCTCCCAAGGGCTGGGATAAAAGATGTGCACTACCACCCAGCTTTTTAAAAAATATATATAATTTATGTGCATTGGTGTTGGCCTGTATGTATGTCTAAGTGAATGAGTCAGAAGCCCTGGACAGAAGTTGGTGATAGGTGTGAGCTGCTATGTGGGTGCTAGGAATTGAATCTGGGTCCTCTGGAAGATCAGCCAGTGCGGTTAACCACTGAGCTATCTCTCCAGCCCCATGAAAAATTCTCAATAATAACAACCTGAACTTTTTAAAGAAAAGTAACTTCTGGAAAGAACAATTTTGAAGCCTTCCCACTGTGGAATGTGTTGTCAATATTTATAGTACCAGTATAAATAGCTATACTGAAAAAGAACAACTTCTCAGTCAGCACGGTGGTACAGTAGTCCTATAGTCTCAGCTATTTAAGAGAATTTCTTGACCCCACATGGGGGTAAGATGCCTTATCAAAAAGACAATAAAAAGAAACAAAACTAAATATGGTGGGTGTTGCTTGTAATCCCAGCACTTGAAAGATAGAGGTAGAAGGATTATGAGTTAGAGCCAACCTAAAACAAATAAAACTAAAAAGATCCAGTGGACAAATCCATGATATCTTAAAAATGACATTCAGATGTTAAGGCCAGCAAATGGCACATGTATAGACATCATTGTATAGACATCCTCTTCATGCAGCACCTAGTGCTTCCAGACAGGTGGTAAGATTAGATTAGGCCCTGCCGCCTCCAACAGGTGACTCAATCTACTCTTTAGAAATAGGCACATACAAAGAGATATAGCCTAGTAAATGCAGAAAGCAAAGTAGCAACCCAGCTCTGTCACAGCATATACTATGTTCTACAATCTGTATAACCCAAAAGGACTCATGATCATCTCAGGACAGAATATAAAACCATAGTACCTTAGCAAGCTCAGCCCGAAGCTCTTCTTCCTCCACCTCTGTCAGGCCTTCTACAGCTGGAGTCCGGTGGACCACACCTGGGTCAACAGGGACATCAGTCATAAAATCAGACAGCACACCTTTGTTAGGAGAATTCAGGTTGATATCTGCCAGAGAACAAAAATGAAGTAAAAAAGTGTCAAGTAAGTTGTTACTCTACTAGGAAAGAAGCAAGAATGGAAGGAAATGGGTTGCCAAAGGAGGGCAGGAGAACATGAAAACCAGAAATACCTCTAAAAGCCTATGATGACAGTCTGCACACTGGATGGACAACAGTTATTTCTTGGGCATATGAGATGCAAACCCAATATCACTTTGTGCTGCTGGAGTACAAGATACACTAGCTAAAGTAGCCAAACTTTAGGTTCTGTTTCACTTGTGAAAACACTACCTTTTACAGTAAGGAAACCCTGCTTTAAAAAAGGTAGTACAGAGGGCCAGAGAGATGGCTTAGCAGAGGCCATAGAAGAATGCTGCTTTTACTGGGTTTTAGCCTGCTTTCTGAAACCATCAGAACCACTTATACAGGGGTAGCAGTTAGCTAGGCCCTCTCACATCAATCAATCGATCGATCAATCAGTCAAGAAAATGTCTATAGGCCAATCCTATGGAGGATTTTCCAATCCATATTTTCTGAATTAAGATTCCTTCTTCACAAAGGGCAGTGATGGCACACACCTTTAATCTAGCACTTGAGAGGCAGAGGCAAATGGATCTCTGTAAGTTCCAGGCTAGCCTGGTCTACAGAGCTAGTTCCAGGACAACAAAGGATATACAAAGAAACCCTATCTGGAAAAACAAAAAATGTAATTAATTAATTGAAATTCTTTCTTCCTACATGACTCTAATTTCTATCAAGTTGACATAAAAACTAACCAGCACACAGAATAACCAAGTTTTATGTGAACCTGGCTGGAAAATAAGCTATCCTTAATATTTGGTGATGATGCCAGTGGATTCGTCCTCTCCTCTTCCCCTCTCTCCTTGATGCCAGGCTAGAACCACAGACTCACATATAATAGGGAAAGGCCTTTCCCATTATTGTGTAATAGTTTCCTCTGGCTGGGCAGTGATGGCTCATGCCTTTAATCCCAGCACTTGGGAGGCAGAGGCAGGCAGATTTCTGAGTTCGAGGCTAGCCTGGTCTTCAGAGTGAGTTCCAGGACAGCCAGGGCTACACAGAGAAACCCTGTCTTGAAAAACCAAAAAAAAAAAAAAAAGTGTCCTCTGAGATTGAAACATTCTATCCAGCAGGGAAAGCTCCTTGAGCAGAAAGGTAAAAAATTCAAAATAGCTTCAGGAAGTCCCCAAAAGTAACTAGAATCACTATTCCCCTCCCAGCCAGAGTCAATAATAAAAGCCGAGAGTCCCTCACAACTTGAAACTGAGCTGCAAAGACTCAGAAGAGAAAGGTGGCAGAGCCGGAAGAAGCAGACACTGAGCCAGTTGATTGGAAGAGGTAAACTTCTTTATAATGAGGCTCCTGGAAAGGACACTCTCCAAACTGTTGAGCTGCCTGCAGGCTGTGTATTGTGTTCAAGGTTTTCAGTTTTGTGAACTATCACCCACGTTGGGGTGAGCTTTACTGTTGCAGCTGTCTTTGAGTCATTTCTGCTCCTGTATGTAACCCCAATAAAACAATAAAACACATTGGTTCACCAAAGTGGACTTTGGTCGTATCTGTACCTTTGGCCTGTTCTGAGTTCCCTATCTGGGGTGAGTAGACATGTGTGTTGCATCTCCCAGAAAACATTTTGTCACACAATGACTGAACCACATCCTTAGCAGTGTCATTCCAGGGACCAGAATCTACTGCTTAAAGATGAAAATAAAACAGTAGATAACCTTCTGAATATGCAAATTCCCTTCAAAGTAGAAAAAATTCAAGAATGTATAAAAATCCAGAAATTCTTTTTTTTTACTTTATTTTTTAAATATTTTTATTTTCTATATTCTTTGTTTACATTCCAAATGATTTGCCCTTTCCCGGACCCCCCCTCCCCATATGTCCCATAAACCTTCTTCTCTCCATCCATTCTCCGATCACCTCCCTCCTTTTTCTCTGTCCTTATATTCCCCTCCAATGCTAGGTCAATCCTTTCCAGGATCAGGAGCCTCTCCATACTTCTTCATGGGAGTCATTTGTTATGCGATTTGTGCCTTGGAAAACCCAGAAATTCTAATGCTTAGGTAATGTGTTGGTGCAAGCCAAACAGTAGAAAGGTTTTTGAAGTTAGCCAGTGTAATTAAGTAAGCATCCCCAGGTGTACCACCTTCTCAAGATTTTAATCTCCTGAGCCTGAGCCACAACCCCATACCGGTCTCAGGTGTCTGTTTTGGCAACAGATCTGGTGTTCTGGGTGTGCCCCTGACTCAACCTTTCTCCCTCGAGATAACCTCTAAGTAGGCTACAGTGGCGTTACCACCCAAGCGGCACTGCTCTAAACACAGGGATAGTTGCACCGCCCCTTCCCCGTAGGAAGCCGCCCACAACGTCTCTGCAGGAGCCCAGCGCCAGATGTGGTATTCCTTACGGCCCAACGAAAGATAAAGAGCTGCAGAGCCAGCAAGAGGCGGACAGAGGGTGAAGCGCATAAGGAGAAATATCTGGAGTTATGAAACTCTAGAAACTGAGAGGGAGCCGAGGAACGCCGCTTCACAGTGCACCCAAGGGAGGCCGCGGTGCCATGGCAAGGCAGAAGTACACACAGCAAGACCATCACAAGCCTAGAGGTCAAGGGCCTGTGGCCGAAGAGAAACCGTGGGTTGGTCTGGCAGAGGCTGAGGGGGACGGAGGGGCCGAGTCGCGAGGGCAGGAATGCGGCACAGCCCCTGCCTATCTGCGGGTACCTTGGCTAGCGGAGTCCATGTTCAGGCGGCAGTTGGGTGTAGCTGGCGTTGGTGCTGGGATCGCAGGTACTACAAGAGCCCAGCCCCTAGAACTGCAAGCTGGCAGCTTCGTACACACGAGCCTGTGGAATTGTAGGGCCGCAGTCGTTTACGTAATCAGCGCCGCGCCGCCTTCCTTCCGCTCGCGTTCCTACTCCTCCTTCTTCCCGCCCTCGGTGAAGTACTGTCCAATAAGAACGTCTTCTGGCTACCTAAGACAAATCTTTCAATTTGATAGGTTAGACTACAGCGAAGCAGGAAGCAATGCTTCTAGTCTGGTTCCACAGTAACATTCTAGGGTAAAAAGGACAGAACAGCTGAAGCTCAGATTGTGTTAACAGTTCTCTGACTTCCCACCTTAAACTCAACTGCCCATAAGACCTTCGACCTTGCACCTCGACGGGTCAAACTCAGGCCTGTGCACTCCCTAATCCCAGTCAACCTATCCCTACCCCCTGTAAATTCTTTTTTTTTTTTTAAAGATTTATTTATTTATTTGAGTACACTGTAGCTGTCTTTAGATGCACCAGAAGAGGGCATCAGATCTCATTACAGATGGTTGTGAGCCACCATGTGGTTGCTGGGATTTGAACTCAGGATCTTCGGGAGAGCAGTCAGTGCTTTTAACCGCTGAGCCATCTCTCCAGCCCGATTCTTTTGTTTTTTGAGGCAGGTTGCTTGCAGCAAAGGACGACTTTGAATTTATTATGATCCTCCTGCGTCCACCTACCCAGTGCTAGGATTACAGGAGTAAGCCATCACAGCTGATTTATACCCTATTGGGGATCGAGAATTCAGAACTTGATGCATGCTGGGCAAGCACTGTACCAGTTAACTTGCTTTGGCAGCTTCTTTATGGAGACGTTTTATTGTCTAGGGAGTGCACTTAAAATGAACAGAGTGTGATTCTTCCTCTTGCCCTGCAGGTGCCACTCTCTCCAGCTGGATTCCTACACTAGTATGCCAGCTGTTTGGGAGCTGCTGTGTAGCTTGCATTATGGCACTGGAAGAGTTCACACAGCACTGAACACCTCAGGGGTCTGTTAGACCCTCCCAATAACTGAAGTCCAGCCAGGTGTAAGTATCCTAGTGCTTTCTTTTTATACCAACAGGTGAGCCAGCACTGGTGCCCCTCCCAGTTTACAGATGAGCAAACTGGGGCTAAAGTAATTTTCCAAAGATCACTCCAGAGCTTTGAGGTTCTTATGGCTTTATGTCAGTGTCTGTATCAACACTGACAGAACAAGAGTCCCCCTCACTCCAAATGAGGGAATCATGACCATTGGTTTGCTAAAAACAAGCCTTACAATTTTTTTTGGCCCTTGTTTTTTTTTTTTTTTTTTTTTCCCCTGGAAGAAAAAAAAATCCTTAAGATATTCCCCCTCTTTCAGAAATGCCCTACATACAAAGTTGAATTTCCCTCTCCAGCTAGACCCCAATGAATACTAGTTCCTGGAAGCTTCCCACTACCTGTCCCTTCTCTGGCTCTTCTCCCTACAGGAATCTTCTTGCACAGGACTAGGTGATTCATTGACTGTGGAAGTATCCTGTTCAAGACAGTCCATTAATATATCTTTTCCATTTACCATCCTTGCTTAAACCCAACTTGGTCAGCCCCTGTCCACAGGGCTTGAAACAGCAAGAGCAGTAGTCCATTCTTCATGTAGTGGGTGACCACAGTGCAAACAGTGGAAAACTGAACACCTGTCATTCGGTCTGGCCCAAGATGACACCCAGTAACAAGTGGGTAACATTAACACCCGGTAACAATTCAGGATCTCTAAGACTCAGGCCACCCCGTGCCCTGTTAATATAGGCCTGCAGTCCCTCTGTAAATCTCCCCTCTATAGAATACAGAAATGAGAAGGTGTATTGCACAGCAGCAACTGCTGAGACCTGCTAGCAATGAGAACCAACAGTGCCAGGAGTCTCTTTTCACTGGGAACTACTTGAATCTTTCATTGGTGTCCTTTTCTCATGAGCTACCCTGTAGCCAAAGTCATGTGAAAGGCACTTCCCTGTGACTCCACATCCTCCCTTGATCAAACACCACACATTACCATAAGTTGGATCAGGTTTATCTTTACATTGCCTTTGAGAATTAGGCACAGACATTCAGATGTTTGCAAGGAAGAGAAAGGATGGAAGCAGAAAAGAACAGAATGAAAGTGAAGGAAGATATACTGCCCACTCTCCCAGCCACCAAGATCGTCAGCAGGGCCAGCTTTTCTGTAGAGATGTAAGGAGAGGAACAGTTGGGAGCAGCTAGAAAGTGTACAAATGCCCAAATGCATGAATCACATAAACAGTGGCTACAGTTTCCAGGGCAACTGGAAGTCCTCAGGCTCCAGTGGACTGCAGTGAGTTGCCTCCAGGTTCTTAAGGTGCCTGCGTGCCAAGAACAGTGCGAGCTGCCGGCGCCGCCGGGCACTCAGACCTTGGCCCACGAGCCAGGGGAAGGAAGGTCCGTGTGGCCCCCAGGTCTCTGTATCGTCCAACTCCTTCTGGCAGCTCTCACGATAAGAACGAAGTGTTGCCAAGCACCACTCATCATCAACGCGGTATCGTGCATATAATGCAGTTTCTTGAGCCAAGTTGCTGGCACGTAGCCAGCGGGTTACCACTGTGTGGCCCTCGTGGGCCATCACAGAGGGGTATCTGTGCTGCAGAAGGCGCAACAGTAGCTCATTGCCACGGTTACCTTCCACATCGCCCTCCACTTGGCAAGATGGCAGCGAGGCTATATGGCCAGGGGTGCTGACAACATCATCTTGTATACGTCTGAGCAAGAGTACTGGGCCTGGGTAGCAGCACAGCTGCTCAGCAACGTTGAGATTGAAGTGCTCCCGTACAGTGCGTACTACCAGCCCCTTCCAACTCTGGGGCATAACCTTCAGTGCTAGTGGCACAAGATCATCAAAGGTGGCATCCAGCACTAGTGCACCTAGTTCTGGGTAAGTCATGGTGGCCCAAGTGGCTGTGAAGCCTCCTATAGACCAGCCATAAACCACCACCTGTGCTGGCGGGAAGTGTAGACGGTGCAGTGCATATTTGACAACCACATCCATTGCATTTGCATCATGTTGCGGGAAAGGTGCACCCGTGCTGCCCCCAAAGCCAGGGTGGTTCCAGCCTAGTACTGAGTATCCAGCCTCGAGAGGTGCGGACAGGCAACCCATCTCATAGAAGCCAGCATTCCCTTCACAGCATATGACCAGGCACAGACCACGGCCATGGCTGCCAGGATGCTGACGGCGATCCATGAACATGGTGTCAATCTCGTTCCCATCACAGGCCACCAACTTGGCACGCCGCCCACGGTAGCGGTCCACTAGTCGCTCCTGGCCCTGCTGCAGTAGAGGCAGAAGTGCGCGCGTCATCAAGGACATAGAACCGGGGTATACAAGCCAGCGGCCCAGTGAGTGGGCCAGTGCATAGCTAGCAAGCTGGCTGGGCAGCTCACGAATCTGCTGGAGGAGGCACTGCACTGGGCTCCGAGCTCCACGTGGAGGCCTTGAGAGTACGTCCCCTCCCAGCGCCGCATCCTGTAGCAGCCATACACCTGCAGCAGCTGCAGCACAGGTCAACGCTCGGTGACTGCTATTACCAGTGCCTGGAGCATGCAGGTCATCCCAGCGGAAGTCCACCGGCCAGTTGCGGAAGTTGTAGCTGTAGTTTGCTGTCAAGTAGATCTTGAACACGTGCACTAGTGCCTTCACAAAGCAGATGACACACATGGGCACTGGAGCTCTGCCCTGTACCTTGAAGGCCCAGTCCTAGTTGTGGAATGACAGCAGGAGATGCAGGCCTGGCCCAGCCGATGGCTTCAGAGGCAGGGGCCACGCACAGCACTCTGATGGCATGCCTCCTCTTGGTAGGTCCCAATGGCCTTTGTGACCTGTGCCTTCCAGGGTCAAGGGAAAGCTGTATGGCTCTCAGTTTTGTGAGTCATTGTTGCTGGGAGAAGTGATGCTAGGGTGACAGGCTCACAAAGGGTTCTAAGGCTTGGTATATCTCTAGTTCTGTCCCACCCACCTAGGAAAGTGTCTTAGGACCTCACAGCAGCTTCCTACCATGTTTTTACCACCGTGAGCAGCTCCCATCTCCTCTGCTGAAGGTAGGCAACCAAAGAGGCCAGAAATAAATAGCCTTGACTTCTTCCTTATTAGAAGAAGACAATAAAATAAAAGGTTTTCCCACACTAGGGCCAAACTTGTAGTTGGTAACTCTCTCTTATCACCTCCTTGGACTTTTGGGTTCATTGGTTTACATTTCCCAGAAAATACCTAGGTTAGAACAGAGCTTCTGTTAGAGTCAGAAGATGTATTTGCTCATAGCCTGACTCCTGTAGCCCTATACTTACCTTCCCAGGAAGGAGTTATGGAAGGCTAGGAACATCTTCCCATACCTCTACACACACACACACACACACACACACACACACACACACACACGAACACCTTTTCTGAATCATTTTTCACTGGGCCTACAATAGCAAACACCTCCAGGTGGGTCCTACCTAACTGTAGATCCTCTTTTCTCAGCCCCTAGTTGAGCATCTCTCTCCCACTTGAACCAACCCACAAACTGTACCTTCCTCTTTTTAGAAGGTCCTAGTGGGTGGGTTCCCCTTTTTCTCTTGCACTGAAGATGGCCAGCCTACCTGAGGGATCAAACAGCTGGGGAGCAGTATACTGCAGAACTTGGGAACTAATTAAGCAGTGGTCCAGATCTGAAACAAATTCTAAAAGCACTGAAGTTCAGTCAGATCCCTTAGTCCATGGGCCAGACTTACTTGGCAGACCTCAGGCTTTTAGGTAGGTGGTTTCCAGGCTCTAGCAACTTTCTAGAGGTTTCTAGCCTCTGCTTTCCTGTTCTACTTTCCAGTTAAGGAACTGTCTCAAGCAGCTCCACAGCTTTGGACTCAGCTGAGGAATGCTGCTGTTCATAGAGACAGAGGAGAAAGACGATAGTGGTGGTTTGAATAAGTATGTACCCCCACCCCATAGACTGGTGTTTGAATGCTTGGCCCATGGGACTGGCACTATTAGGAGGCATGGTCTTGTTGGAGTAGGTGTGGCCTTGTTAGAGGAGGTATGTTACTGTGGGAACGAGCTTTGAGGTCTCATATGTTCAAGCTATGCCCAATGTGGCACACAGTCTCCTTCTGCTACCTATGTATCAAGATGTAGAACTCTCAATTACCTGTACAGCACCTTGTTTGCCTGCATGCTACAGTGCTTTCTGCCATGATGATAATGGACTAAACTTCTGATTTGTAAGCCAGCCCCAAAATTGAATGTTTTCATTTATAAGAGTTGCTGTGGCTGGGCATGGTGGTGCACATCTGTAATCCCAGCACTTGGGAGGCAGAGGCAGGTGGATTTCTGAGTTCAAGGCCAGCCTGGTCTACAGAGTGAGTTCCAGGACAGCCAGGGCTACACAGAGAAACCCTGTCTCTAAAAACAAAAAAACAAAAAACAAAAAACAAAAAAACAACAAAAAAGAAAGAGTTGCTGTGGTCATCGTGTCTGTCTTAGTCAGGGTTTCTATTCCTGCACAAACATCATGACCAAGAAGCAAGTTGGAGAGGAAAGGATTTATTCAGTTTACACTTCCATGTTGCTGTTCATAACCAAAGGAAGTCAGGACTGGAATTCAAGCAGGTCAGGAAACAGGAGCTGATGCAGAGGCCATGGAGGGATGTTCCTTACTGGCTTGCTTCCTCTGCCTTGGTCAGCTTGCTTTCTAATAGAACCCAAGACTACCAGTCCAGGGATGGCACCACCCAAAATGGGCCCTCCCCCCTTGATCACTAATTGAGAAAATGCCTTACAGCTGGATCTCATGGAAGCATTTCCTCAAGGGAGGCATCTTTCTCTGTGATAACTCCAGCCTCTGTCAAGTTAACACACAAAACCAGCCAGTACAGTGTCTCTTCACAGCAATTTGAAGACACTATTTCCCATCCCATCCCATCCCAAACACACACACACACAAAATACCTAATGTCTGCTTAAAGTTAAAACTGTGTCTCTGTGTGGGTATGGGTATATTTGTGTGTGTTTATATATTTGAGACAGGGTCTCATTGTGTGGTTCTGACTGGCCTGTATCATCTATGAGTGCTGGGATTCTAGTGTGGTCCCCATGACTTTACAATGGTACAGAATATATATAGTATTTGAGAAAATACATGAGGTAAAAATAGGCTTTCTGTTCAATGGTTTTGTCCAGCTATCAGCTCATATAAGTGTTCTGAATCTACTTAAAATAGGTTGGACCAAGCGGTGGTGCTCAGTATGTTAGGTGTATTAAACACATTTTTATTAAATTTATTTGTGTGTTTGTAGGCATGCACATGCTACTCCATACATGTAGAGGTCAGATGACAACTATGGAAGTTGCTGCCCCCCCCCCCTTTTTTAACCACATAGATGCCAGGGATTGAAACTCAGATTGTCAAGCTTGGCAGCAAGCACCAATACCTTATGACCCTTCTTGCCAGTCCTTAAATTTAAATATACTTTTCTTTCTTTCTTTCTTTCTTTCTTTCTTTCTTTCTTTCTTTCTTTCTTCCTTTCTTTCTTTTTGTTTTTGTTTTTTTGAGACAGCGTTTCTCTGTGTAGCTCTGGCTCTCCTGGAGCTCACTCTCATTCTGTAGACCAGACTGGCCTCGAACTCAGAAATCTGCCTGCTTCTGCCTCCCAAGTGCTGGGATTAAAGGTGTGTGCCACCACCGCCTGGCCTTCTTCTTTTTTATACATCATACAGCTTTCTGTCTGCATGTACACCTACAGGCCAGAAGAAGGCATCAGATCTCATTATAGATGGTTGTGAGCCACCATGTGGTTGCTGGGAATTGAACTCAGGACCTCTAGAAGAGCAAACAATGCTCTTAACCTCTGAACTATCTTTCCAGCCCCCTTAAATACATTATTAATAAAAATTTTTGTTTTATAAGCCAGGCATGGTGGTGATTCATGCCTTTAATTCCAGCACTCTGGAGGCAGAATCAGTTGGATCTTTGGGTTAGAGGCTACCCTGATCTATAGAGTGAGTTCCAGAATAGCCAGGGTTACAAAGAGAAATCTGGTCTCAAAAAATTGTTTTATTTTATATGAGTGTTTTGCCTATATGTATGTATGTACGTATTGTGTATGCACGCATGCCATGTATATGCCTGATACCCACAGAGGTCAGAAAAGGGCATTGAATCCATTGGAATTGGAGTTTTAGATTGTAGATAGTTGTCAGCCACCATGTGTATGCTGGGAACATCCTCTGAATCCTCTGTTGCTGAACCATCTCTCTATAGCTACCATTAAATACTTCTTTTTTGAGACAGGGTCTCAATACATAGTCATTGGCAGTCTTAGACCTGGCTGGCCAACTCACCAACTCACACAGTGGTGTTCATCTGTATCTCAGGGCTTGGGAGACTGAGACAGGAGGATTTCTAAGAATTTAAGGCCAGTCTGATCTACATGGGGAGTTCCAGGCCAGCCAGGAATATACAGGGAGACCCTTGCCTCACCTCTCCCCTCAAAAGAAAGGAAAAAAGAATATTTACAACATATATGTATAAAGCAGCATATAATACCACCATACATCAAAGGATATCTATGTTTTAAAATTATTTATCTGGGGACTGGCAAGATGGCTTAGCAGATAAGAGCACTGACTGCTCTTCCAAAGGTTCTGAGTTCAAATCCCAGCAACCATATGGTGGCTCACAACCATCTGCAATGAGCTCGGATGCCCTTTTCTGGGGTGTCTAAAAAACAACTACAGTGTACCTACATATAATAAATAAATAAATATTTTAAAAAATTGCTTATCTGGGGGGCTGGAGAGATGGCTCAGCCATTCAGAGCACTGATTACTCTCCTTAGAGGTCCTGTAATGAGATCCAGTGCCTTCTTCTGGAGTGTCGGAAGACAGTGACAGTGTACTATCATATATAAAATAAATAGAGCTAAAAATTGTTTATCTGGAGTTTTGAGGGGGAGGCAGGGGAATTGGTTTTTTGAGACAGAGTTTCTCTTTGTATCCTTGGCTGTCCTGGAACTTATTCTGTAGACCAGCCTGGCCTCAAACTCAAGAGATCTGCTTGTCTCTGCTTCCACTAAAGGTGTACATCAATCTAGGTTTGTTTTTCTAAATTTGGCAGTTCTGCCCCAGATGCATATACACCCAGCTCCAAGACCCAGATTCTAGTTTGGTTTCTCAGTTCACTGGTCAGATCTGAAGACTAGGGTGTGTCTTAGGGTTTGTCAACCTCCTTTCCTGAGATCCTGGGTTACAACAGTCCTAGAAAGAGCCCACTGGATGCCTTACCTTTAGTCAAATGGTTGACAATGTCCTGAAGATATTTGTGTTCCTTACACTCCTGAAATGACCACCTCTGGCTCTGTAGGGAAAGAAAGTTTAGGTATGAAGGTCAAAACTTTAGGGAAGGTGGGCCATTCACTCTCCAGAAAGTTCTCATAAACTGATGTTACCTGCCTTGAGAACCAAGGCATCCGGTTCATTTTGTGTGAGAATTAGGAGTGACTTCTATATCAAAAGAGAATGAATGTCACTGCCTCTTCAGTCAGATCCAAACAACTGGTAAAGAGGATTCTTTGAGGATTTGGAAGCTGCAGATAAAGTAGACTCAATGGCCCCAGCAACATCCTGAAAGACGGTCTACAGCCACCACCTTTTGTTTATTACTGGAGGCGATCTCCCAGCTTGATCTGCTCTGAGACTTTTAGAAAAGGGATATCCTTCAGCCAAGCCCACCTGCCCTTAGTTCGCCCCTGTAAAAAGAAGGAAGCAATTGGGAGAGCCAGAGACCAGATTTTTGAAGGGCAGAGGTTAGTGAACTGGAGTCACTAGTCCCCAGGGACTCCAGGCCTTAGTGTGTGTCTGGCCTGGTCCTTGACCCCATTGGTTCACAGGAGCCCAAGTGCCCAGAACCACCAGCTCTGTTCAGAGAGGAAAGCATGACAAGAAGGGAGCTGTCCTCTACTGAAGAGCCCCCTAGACTGGACCAGCTGCAGCAGCAAGCAGGGTCCTTTTGCCTTCAGGCCCCTCCACTTACAGGAGTGTAACAGGGTGGGGAGGGGGATGGGACTCTGTGTCCTGGCTTATCGGTTTATGGAAGAATCCTTGCCACCCACTCCTTCCAAGGAGACATCTGAGTATGCACCATACCCCCACACTCCGCCCCCACTGGGGCCTGCTAGTCCAGGACATTCCCCTTCCCCCACTGAAGCAGCGCTTCCTCTCAGGCCAGTTCTGTTCACCTCCCTAGAGGCTCTTGATTTATGTTGTTGAGTCTGAAAAGCTAACCTTGGAGAAGGAAAGGAAAGAGAGAAAACCAGTCCCAGAGGCCAGAGGGGCTGGAGCCAGGATCAGAGCCCCTTGGAAGAGGTTATTTAGTGCAGCACTAGCTGACCACAGCAGCACTGGCTTTGGGAAAGCTGAAGCTGCCTTCAGGAAAGGCAGCTGAGTTTGCATAAATGCCTCTGCTCAGGAAATGGGGTGCAGGGAAGGTGGGGGTGGTTTGGAGCCCAAGGACAGGAGGGGACTCTTCCTGGCGGATATGGGGTCAAAAGAAGGGGCGGAAATGGCCAAGACAGCTGCTGAACATCTGGAGTCACAGAGAATTATCAAGCGCCTTCAAGGACAGTGGGGTGGGTGGGGAGCTCTCTCCTTCCTGACTCCTTGAAGAGCTGCCCCATTGTCTCCCTCTGGCCCAGGATGAAGGACTCAGAGGGCTCTAACACCCATTCCGGGGTGATAAAGCCTTTCTGAACCTTCAGACATAGTGAAAGCCTGTAAGAACAGAGGACACACCCTTTAGGCGACATGTCTTACACAAGAGGAGAAAGAGGTGAGAGCCTAAAACCTGCCAGAACCTGAAGCGGAGACTTACTAATCCTTACCCAGTACTGCTGCTGGTACCCCTATACCTGGCCTGAGGAAATAGGCTGGTGTCAGGCCCTTGACAGTGGTGAGGACAATGGCCATTCTGTTTCTCATAGATCTCTGGGTAGTATCAGATGTAGTCAGAGTCTCTGGGCTCACTACCTCTTCTTTCCTGAGCAGGGTATAATCTACAGCCTTTCCACAACCTGTGAGAGTAAACAGACTCTGTGGAAACTGATCCTGAGTTGGTCTCTGGGCTCTCAGATATACTTTGAAGGGTGGTTGTTTGGTCAGGGGGCAGTCTTCCTTCTAGTTTTGGAATCTCAAAAGAGAGGCCTTAGTTATTCTACTATGGAAATATCCAGATTTTGATGTAAAGCGAGTATTTACTATTGTTAACCAAAGTTTAACATTCTAATTCATCCCCCTAGACAGGAATCTCTGTCACTCTCCTTGAAATCCCGAGTTAGATGCTTGGTCTGTCCTTTATCTACAAGCATGTATCCATACAAACCCTGCCCCCACCCTTTTCTTTTTGAAAAGGATTTCATATATCCAAGATTGGTCCAGATTTTGCTATGTAGCTGAAGATAACCTTGAACATTTGATGGCCCTCATTCTACCCCCCAAATGCTGGGTTTATAGATTATAAATGTGTACCATACCTCCATACTGTTTATGCACTGAGGAGCAAACTCTGAGTATTCTCCATAGTAAACAAGCATTCCACCACCTGAGCCATACCTACAGCCTCTTATTTTGTTATTTCTGTTTACAGGAATAAATCTGGCATACACTGTAGCTTGCTTTTCTTGACAATGTATTATGCGCCTCACTGATGCAGCAGCTAGCTACTGTAAAATCGTCTTGGGTGTTCTGCTAATGTGTCAGGTATGTCCAACCAACTTCTAGAGCTTTCCCCTCCACAAAAATGGCTGCAGCGTACACAAGCAAATTGTTTTCCAAGGATCCTTGCTTCCAGATGCCATGTAATTTGTTCAATCACTTTTGCAAAAGTCCTTTTCAACCAGTGAGTCTTTCCCACTCTGGAAGAAAACTTGTATCTGAAAGCTCTATATCGCCTAGGGCAGCTCTGAGCTTTTACTGTGTATCTATCCTGTGTGTATAGATTTCATGACCACTGTTATGGCCACTGTCTAAAACAGCAGCAAAAGCCATTCTGCTCTGTCAGTCAGAAGCCCATTGGGAATCCTTCCCCTGTAGAGGACCTGGGTACCCTCCTGGTGATCAGATAGAAACTATGGTCTGGACTTAAAGCCATGATCCCTGGGTCTTGGATAAAGCTGGGCTGAGGGTGGATGAAAGGTGGGTCACTGCCTTTTTTCTTTTGTACTTTTCTTGGCTTGTTTTAATTACATTGATTGATTGGTTGGTTAGTTTTGATTGGTTGAGTGTGTGTGTGTGTGTGTGTGTGTGTGTGTGTGTGTGTGTATGTTGGCGGGTAGGTTAAAAGACAATTTGTAGGAGTCAGTTCTATCTTCTACTACAAGGGTTCCAGGAATTAAATTCAGGTCATCATGCTTATTAGCAAGCACCTTTATCCACTGAGCCATGTCACCATCCTGGCTCACTGACTTAGCTATTTGGCCACTGGGGACCTAAAAACCAACAACAGAGTCTAGAAAAGGATCCAGCTAAGAAAATTCCAAAAAGAGACTTTCAAGGGGACTCAACTCCATGAGAGGTGCCAAGATCCTCACAGTGCAACACCTATTCTCATTTTTCCTGGCTTATTGAAGGGAACTATAAGAAAATGAGGATGGTGAGCTTTTATAAGTTGCTTCAGGAGGGGCAGTCCATGCCAAACCCATGGAGAACTGAGTCATGACCTGAGGATCCTGCTCAGCACCCTGTCATCTTCCTCTCACTAAGCCTGCCATAGTCAGAGAGCTCCAATCGTAGAAAGTGGGGACTTGACAGGGAGATTGAATGCTCTGTAGTCATCCCTTCCCCTGGAAACTCACTGAAAAGTAAGACAGTCTTGCTTCAGAGTGACCTCTAAGAACGAAGTCTGGTCTGGAGCTGAACCCACTCTGTACACAGTTAGTGTTGGCAGAGGCAAAGTGCTTCCTGGCTCAGATGCAGGCCCTCTGCTCTCCTACCTTGGACTTGCAACTCAAATCTCCCTGAATGGTAGACTGAAAGCTGTCTTCTTCTGATAAGTGAGCATTTGGGACTGTGAACTCAAGGGTGACCCCCAGTCTAGGGGGGTCCCGGGGGTGGGGAAGGAGAAAGCCAGCTCAGAGCCAAGTATCTCTTGAAATGAAGACAGGCCTTGGTTAGGCAGAGCCTTCACAGACCCACATCTGTGTCCTACATGATAGATAAAAGACTATGACCAGGGCCTCTATCGCCCTCTGGCACATGGTTGGGGGAAGGGTTCACCTACCCAGCTTGCTTTGAGCTGATCTAGGTTATGGCCCTCGCGGCTTCTTCTAACTCACTCGCACAGATTAAAAATGGCAACTGTCCCAGAGCTGATCCCAGGGGACCCTGAAACCTGTCCCATCCCCCAGGCACTTTCTGTTCTCAGCATTAGCCCCAGTCTAGGACAGCTGCTCCAGGGCTATAACTCTCTCCACCCCATCTACCCAGACCCCAGGCCCACAATAGCCTGGATGATAAAGGCCAGGATCCCAGGGCAAACCCAGACAGACAGGCCTTCTACTTAGTTTCCTCTTTTTCTCTCCTCTATGGGACCTACCTATCATGGGTAGGAAAATAGAGAAGGAACAGACAGAAGGGACAAAGGAGAGGGAAAGAAATTGGCTTGGAGGGTACCCTCACCTTGGTTCCTATGGATTCTGTATCTGGGACTTCAGGGTTGAGCCACACACATACACACATGTCCCAGGAGGCACCTGGTCCAATACAGGAACTGTGGGCCAAGAAAATGTCTGGGTCCCTAAACCCACCAAGGGCAGGCAATGAGGCAGAGAAGGTGAAAGACAGAGGAGAAGCTCTGATGTTTACCACCTCAGCTCTGGGGCTATGAACAAATCACAAGGCTGTCTAATTTCACCACTTTGAAACTGCTCTGAGCTGGGTCAAAACAAAGTGCATGTGCCTGTCGAGATCCTCCAGCTGTGAACATAAGGCCTCAAGAAACCTTTGAAGTGCTAGAATGAGAATACAGGAAATGGGTGGCATCCCACCCAGGCCTTCTCAAGGCAAGTTAATCTTGGCGGTGGGCTTGGAGTCTAGTTCTGAAGTCTTCCCTCCGTGCCAGACCCCTTACACTTCCCAGGTGTATCTGGGTATGAGGATCAAGGGAAAGGGAGTTTGCCTGCCATTGCTAGCCTAATCCCACCTCCAATTTATTTTTCTCAGGTTCCAGTAGGGGTAGCAGTAGGTCAAAATATTAGTCCCTCTCTCTCTCAACTGAAAATCGCAGGCCTTGGCCTTAGGAAACCCCCAGAGTGGGAGGTAGAGAGGAAGAAGAGCAAAGGAAGGGAGGCTTCTCAGGAAATGCCTGGGTGCTCTGGCTGCACTAGTAGAGACTCTTGGTGATTGGCTCAGCCCTTTGGAAAGTCCCAGGCAAGGCCTGTGGACCTGGGTGGGGATAGTGCCAGCGAGTCAGCAGGAGTTCCTTACACAGGCATCAGATGCCAGGGTGGGCTTCCTCTTCTGCCTGGCTGGGTTTCTGCCATGGATATCATCAGTACAAATGAAGGTGGCTCTTTATTGTGGTCATTTCCCCCCCCTCCCCATTACTGCCCTCTTCACTTCCACATTCACAGCCCGAGAACAGTTTATTCAGCTGATATTTTAATTATTGAGACAGGTCTCATGAAGACCAGGTCTTATCTCAAACTTGATACGTAGCCAAAGATGACCTTGAACTACTTTCTGCTCTATTTACTCAGTGAGGTTATAGGTATGTACCATTGCACCTGGATACCAGCAGAGGCTTGCAAATAAAGGCCCAAGTGAGGGTTTGACCCAAAACAAGACTACATAGAACAGGAACTGAGATTGCCTGTAGGAATTAATCTTCATGGAATGGACCTGGAGAGCCCCAAGGTTGGGGGAAGTTGGGTATTTTGGAGGTATGAGAACAAGGCCAGTTGGTTGTAGAGACTTGGGATGGAGGTAGAAAAATAGGCAAGACTTGCAGACTTAGGCACAGAGTTTGAAAGGAAGCTGCCATTAAGGTACCAGACTTGATTGTATTTCTTTTTCTTTTCTTTTTTTTAACTGGGGGCTTTTCTTCTTCTTCTTCTTCTTCTTCTTCTTCTTCTTCTTCTTCTTCTCCCTCTTCTTGAATTATTTATTTTATGTATATGAATACACTGAAGCTGTCTTCAGACATACCAGAAGAGGGCATCAGATCCCATTACAGATAGTTCTGAGCCACCAAGTGGTTGCTGGGAATTGAACTCAGGACCTCTGGAAGAGCAATCAGTGCTCATTGAGCCATCTCCTCAGCTGCCACTGTATTTCAAAAATACCTTCTTTCTCTGTGCAAATTTGTCTGATCTAACTAACCTCAGGTTTAAAATACTTGAAAAAAATGCATCCTTAACTGAGCATACAATTTCTTTATATTGTTATGAATCAACTATAGATTCAAGTCTGTGATTAGGGGATGGATGAATCTCAGTGGTAGAGTACGTGCCTACCTAAAAAGATATGTTAATGTTCTATGCATTTTGGTTTGTTTGTTTTTGAGACAAGATCTCACTATATATAGCCCTAAGTGGCCTGGAACTTGCTTTGTAACTAGTCTAGTCTCAAACTCACTGAGACTTGCCTGCCTCTGCAAAGCCTACATTTTATACAAGGAGTTTAATCATCTGATATTGGTGCCTATGGGATTCCTGTACATTCTCTCTTACTGATCTATGAACAAATGCACAGCTCTGGTGTGGAGGGATGGAGAATCTGGTAGTTAATGCTGAGAGGGAATAAAAAAGATATGAGAAGGTTTAAAACTAGACAATCAAGGGGTGTGATTCTAGATTCTTAGCACCAATAAGAACTGAGTATGGTGGTGTATGCCTTTAATCCTAGCACTTGGAAAGTAGAGACAGGATGATCTGAAAATTAAGGTCATCTTCGGAAGTTTGAGGATAATCTAGTCTTTATGAGATCCTAGGTTAGCTTTTTTTTTTTTTTTAAATGTGTGGTTTCTCTGTGTAGATCTGGCTGTCCTGGAACTCGCTCTGTAGACCAGGACAGCTTCAAACTCAGAGATCCACCTGAGTGCTGCCTCCTGAGTACTGGGATTAAAGGCAAGCACCACCATCACCCAGATGTAAAACAAAACAAAATAAAAAAAAAAAAAACCAACATTTAGGACTGGACACATAGCTCAGTGGTTAAGAGTGATTAAGAGCACTGGCTTCTTCCAGAGGACCCAGAATCAATTCCAAGCACCCATAAGTTCACAAACATCTGAAACTTCAGAGGAATCCAATGCTATTTTCTGTCTTCCTTGGGCACAAAGCATACACATGGTGAACAAATATACATGTAGACCAAACTTATACATGTTAAATAAAAATAAATCTTGTTTTTGTTTGTTTTGTTTGTTTTTTTAGACAAGGTCTTACTATATAGTTTGGCTGTTCTGATCACTCTGTAGATCATACTAGCCTCAAACTAACAGAGAGATGTCTGCCTCTGCATCCCAAGAACTGGGATTAAAGGTGTGTACCACTATACTTGGCTTAGAAAAATTAAAAAAGTTTAAATACTCACAAACCTAAGTGTTTAGGAAAGGTGGCATGATTCATGGTACCTCAGGCTTCTGAGGTTGATGTCTCAACATCTGCATTGGCTTAGGTACTGGCCTAAGTTCTCAGATGGACACTAAAGGAAGATCAAAATTCAAATGCTTCTGGTATTTTCAGGGAGTAACTCTTAAAAAAAATCAAATTGGCCGAGAAAGCAGCTAAAAAGTACAAAAGGAGCAGGGCAGTAGTGGCACATGCCTTTAATCCTGGCATTTGAGAGGCAGAGGCAGATTTCTGAGTTTGAGGCCAGCCTGGTCTACAGATTGAGTTCCAGGACAGCCAGGGCTATACAGACAAGCCCTGTCTCAAAAAAAAATGATTTAAAAAATACAGAAAGTCAACTCCAAGCCAGGTGATGGTGGTGTACGCCTGTAATCCCAGCACTCTGGGAAGCAGAGGCAGGCGGGTTTCTGAGTTCAAGGCCAGCCTGGTCTATAGAGTGAGTCCAGGACAGCCAGGGCTACACAGAGAAACCCTGTCTCAATAAAACCAAATCCAAAAAACCAAAAAAAATACAGAAGGATATCTGTAGAAAGTAGGACATTGTGCAATCTAACAGTCTTGGGGGGTGAACATGATAGACATAGAGGAAGTTTAAATGGCTATTTTAAAATGTGTGACAGCCAGGAAGTGGTGGCACATGCCTTCAATCCCAGCACTTGGGAGGCAGAGGCAGGTGGATTTCTGAGTTCAAGGCCAGCCTGGTCTACAGAGTGAGTTTCAGGATAGCTAGGGCTACACAGAGAAACCCTGTCTTGAAAAAATAAAAATATAAAGTGTGTGACAATAGGCTTTAAGGCAGTGGTTCTCAGCCATCCCAATGCTGTGACCCTTTAATACAGTTTCTCATTGTGGTGACCCCCCAATCATAAAATTATTTTTATTGCTACATCATAACTGTGATTTTGTTACTTATGAATGTAAATATTTGATATGCAGGATATCTGATATGTGACCTTGTGATAGGGTCATTCAACTTCCAAAGGGGTCTCAGCCCACAGGTTGAGGGCTGCTACTCTAAGGTGTGACCCAAATGTGATTAGGAGGAAGTAAAGAGGTGGGGGGGGTGCTCACAGGATATCTCTTAGGTTACTTTAAGATGACCTCCTGGCATCTCCAAGGGGAGACAAAATGGTGTGAGTCCTTCACCATTACACACAACCACTTCTAACACTGTTCACAGCCACTGCTATTTTTCCCTTTCTCCATTCATGTTCATGTTGTCAATATCATGAACATGATATTGCTTTATTGCTTCCACCTCCATTGATTAAACCAAAACTGACTATTCATTCGCTCACTCACTCATTCAAGAATATTCTCTTGGTTAAGAGTTATGCTTTAGTTCAGATCTCTTGTCATATCAGTGAGAATGCTGTTTAGTTGTTTTTATTTTTGTTTGTTTTGTCAACTTAACACAAGCCATAGTCATCTGAGAAGACAGAACTTCAACTGAGAAAATGCCTTCATCAGATTAACCTGTCTGCAGAGCATTTTCTTGATGAATGGTTGATCCTAAAGAGGCCATTCCACTGTAGGCAATTCCACCCCTTAGGTGGGTAGTCTTGCGTTGTATAAGAAAAAACAAGGAACTGGGTATGGTAGTACACATCTTTTACCCCAGTACTTGGGAGCAGAGGCAGGAGGATCTCTGTTAGTTTGAAGTCAGCCCGGTCTACATAGCATGTTTGAGACCAGTTAGGATTGCACAGTGAGACACTGTCTTGAAAAAGAGAGAGAGAGAAGAGAAGAGAAGAGAAGAGAAGGAAAGATTAAACAAACCAGGAAGCAGTATTCCTCCATGGTTTCTGTGTCAGTTCCCTCCCTCCAGGTTCCTGCCTTGAGTTTCTACCCTGACTTCCCTTCATGATGGACTATAAACTCTAAGATGAAATAAACTATTTACTCCCCCAAGTTGAACAGACAGAAACTAAACTAAGACAATGAGCAACAGAAGTAAGATCTTTACTTTTAAAAGTACAATTGATATACTATTACATCTACAATTGATGTGGGAAAACAAAAATAAATACACAGTAAGATTTAGGATACAAGCTGGGCGGTGGTGGCACACACCTTTAATTCCAGCACTTGGGAGGTAAAGGCAGGCAGATTTCTGAGTTCAAGGCCAGCCTGGTCTACAGAGTGAGTTCCAGGACAGCCAGGGCTACACAGAGAAACCCTGTCTCCAAAAAAAACAAAACAAAACAAAACAAAAAAAAAGAAAACAAAACTTTGAATCCTCTGGAACCGGAATTACAATAGTTGTGAGCTGCCATGTAGGTGCTGAGAATTGAACCCTGGTCCACTAGAAGAGCATCCAGTGCTTGCCTCTGTGTGTGTGTGTGTGTGTGTGTGTGTGTGTGTGTGTGTGGCCCTGGTTGTCCTGGAACTTATTCTGTAGACCAGACTGTCCTGGAACTCACAGAGATCTCCCTGCCTCTGTCTCCCAAATTTTGGGATTAAAGGCATATGCTACCACTACCATTTAGTGCTCTTAAACACTGAGCCATCTCCCCAATCTCAATATTTTAATTAATTATTTTATTGATTGATTTTTCAAGACAGGGTTTCTCTGTGTAGCCCTGGCTGCCCTGAAATTCACTCTGTAGACCAAGCTGGCCTTGAACGCCAATATTATTATTTATTTATTTAAAAAGATATAAAAGATTGCAAGAGAAACCATGAGAAAAGGAAGACAGACATAAAGGTAAGACATTGTAGTAGCTGGTTTTGTGTGCCAACTTGACACAAGCTAGAGTTATCACAGAGAAAGGAGCCTCCCTTGAGGAAATGCCTCCATGAGATCCAGCTGTATGGCATTTTCTCAATTAGTGATCAAGGGGGGAGGGCCCATTGTGGGTGGTGCCTTCCCTGGGCTGGCAGTCTTAGGCTCTATAAGAAAGCAAGCTGAGCAAGGCAGAGGAAGCAAGCCAGTAAGGAACATCCCTCCATGGCCTCTGCATCAGCTCCTGCTTCCTGACCTGCTTGAGTTCCAGTCCTGACTTCCTTTGGTGATGAACAACAACGTGGAAGTGTAAATTGAATAAATCCTTTCCTCCCCAACTTGCTTCTTGGTTATGATGTTTTGGGCAGGAATAGAAACCCTGACTAAGACAAATTGATATCAGGAGTAGGGTATTCCTGTGACAACCCGAGCATGTTTTGGGGAGGACTGTGGAAAGACTTTGGAACTTTGGGTTAGAAGATCCATTCAGGGTTAAGAACTCTGTGAGACATTGTGTAGGAGCTTGGAAGATAATGTTGAGAACAGTGCAGAAGATGGAGACCTGGCTTGTGAAATTTCAGAGGGAAGATTAAAGGATTAAAAGATTAAGACTCTTTTCAGGGCCATTGCTATTTTAATTGTGAAAATTCTGTGGTTTTGGTTAGCTGGGGCTGAAGAATCAGCTGTGATTAACAAGATACCAGAACTATAAAGCAAAAACTTTGCAGTGATGCTGATTAGCTGGAGCTAAGAAATTAGCAGTGAGACCGGCGTCATTGGGGTGAAACTTCTGGGAAGTGTTTTTTGAGAGCACAGAGTCTGTGTTCCAGAGATAGCCAAAGTTATACCTTGTGCAGTGGCTGGACTTGGTAATGTGTAAGAGTCACCCAGGTGGTTTTGGAGGCATGAAGGGGTCATCAGGAGCAGCTGAGGCTCAGCACTGTGAGTAGCCGTGGAAGGCCACCAGTGAAGGTGCAGCCTCAGTTGTAATTGATGGCCCAGGACTGAAGGGGTCATGCAAAGGAGTTGAGGCTTGGCACCATGAAGAGACCCTATGAGAGGATACTGGTGAACCCTAGTTGTTCCACTTTGGAAATGCCAGTACCATTAGATGACCACCAAGAACAGCAGCAGCACTGGAGTACAGGCAGCTGGAGCCTAGAAGACAAGGTGTGTGCAACAAAGGGCAGAGCTGGAGAGGTGACCCAAGCCCTCGGAGGAGCCTAGAAGATCATGAGTGGATCCCAGACATTGGATGGTTGGAGTTTGATTTTGCTTTTGATTGTGATTGTGCCCTGGTATTTTTCCCTTTTGTAGGAACTAAGTATTTTAGTGGAGCCCACAGTTAAGAGACTGTTAATTGTAAAAATACTTTGGATTTTAAAAGAGATTGGATATTTTAAAGGGATTGAAATTTTAATATGTAAGAATTTGCAAAGACCGTGGGACTTTTAAAGTTATTTAGATCTTGGGGTGAATAAGAAAGTAAGGGTTGAGGCTTAATGGTGATGTGTTTGTGTGTCAAGTTGACAAGGGGTCAATTGTACTGGCTGGTTTTATGTGTCAACTTTACACAAACTGGAATTATTACAGAGAAAGGAGCCTCCCTTGAGGAAATGCTTCCATGAGATCCAGCTGTAAAGCATTTTCTCAGTTAGTGATCAAGGGGGGAGGGCCCATTTTGGATGGTGCCATCCCTGGGTTGGTAGTCTTGGGTTCTATTAAAAAAAAAACCAACCAACCAAACAAACAAACAAAAACAAGCTGAGCAGGGCAGAGAAAGCAAGCCAGTAAGGAACATCCCTCTATGGCCTCTGCATCAGCTCCTGCTTCCTGACCTGCTTGTGTTCCAGTCCTGACTTCCTTTGGTGATGAACAACAACATGGAAGTGTAAACTGAATAAATCCTTTCCTCCCCAACTTGCTTCTTCGTTATGATGTTTTTTGGATTTTTTTTTTTTTTGAGACAGGGTTTCTCTGTATAGCCCTGGCTGTCCTGGAACTCACTCTGTAGACCAGGCTGGCCTCGAACTCAGAAATCTACCTGCCTCTGCCTCCCAGAGTGCTGGGATTACAGGCATGAGCCACCACCGCCCGGCTTCGTTATGATGTTTTGTGCAGGAATAGAAACCCTGACTAAGACAGATATGGAGGCTGTTTGGGAGCAGTCTTACCCCATCCCAACAAAGGAGTGGGTTCTTTTCCTTTCTGTTTTCCCTCTTACTTGTAGAGCATGTGTCATGAACCCTGAAGAGTAGAGACCCCGGATCACTTGTGACTGTCTTAGTAAGGGGAACAGGCAACTCCATATTTGAGCTCTATATCAAAGCGCTCACGGGTGCCATTTCCTTCTCAGGGTTAGGTCAGGCATACAGAGGTGCTCATAGACAGCAAGTGTGTGCTAGACAGGTGTGAAGGGTACCTAGGTGTCTCGTAGGGGAGAGGAACTTTTGTGGACTCTGATACTGGAGAGAGACCCTCACAGATCCTGTTAGAGGATGGGGCTTTCATGAGTCCTAGTAGGGAAGTTGGTTCTCTCAGGTCCTAGTAGGGGAATAGGGGCTCTCACAGGTCCCAGAAGGGCCAGTATAGTGAAGCAAATTTTCTGTATGATGTCCTCCACCTCCTTCAAGGACCACTGTCTCCTAGACTAGGGTTCAAACTCCTAGGTTAGGGTTAGCTAGTCTTGGCTCCTGGAATGAGTGTGGGAGAAAGTTCCCACAGCTTTCAACTCCCACTAGATTGTGCTTGGCTGGCCTTCTTCCAAGGGTAGTGGTCTTGCCTTGAGTAGAAAGGTCCAGATGTAAATCCAGTTAGGTAGAAGTGGCCAGCTGGGCCCTGGTTTCTCCCACACATTTGTGATGCCACTTTCAGGAATGGTGCCTGGGTATGTGTGTCAGTGACTGTATTTTTTTCTGGATATGTGGGCAGCTCCATAACTGAGCTGGCTTGAGTCCAGAGGCATCTCAGCAGCTGGGGTATCCCTTTGCCATTCCATCCTTTCACTCTGAGAGCTCTGGCCTGGCTACTGAAGCACTATTAGTTAGCCCTAGGCCCCAGTGACCTTTTCCCCTATGGCCTTGACAGGGTCTGGGAACCTCCGGTCTGGCGTCCTGTGTCTTGCCAAAAGGATGTCCTGTCCACCCCCATCTCCCCACCCTTCTTAGTCCTCCCAGGAGCTGCCCAGGGGAGGAGATGGGGGTGAGAGGGTGGAGGGGAATTGGAATCATGCATCCTGAGCCCCTATTTCTCCCACTGCCTCTTCTCTCTCGATGAAGAGGATAAGGCCCCCAGCTTAGCCCTTGGGCATGGATATCAGACTCTAGTTCTCTCCTAGGTCAGACAGAGCAGTCTGTGAAGCAAAGGCTGGGAGTAGGGGAACAGGAGGAGGGGAAGGGAGGAAACAGGGAGAGATGTTGCCATTACTTTTCTAGCTAGTCCTGAGTTTCCTGAGCATGAGGGTTCTGGAGGGTGCCTTTGAGCTCAGCTCAGTTCAGCTCAGATTCCTGGGAAGCCTGTTTCTTTTGGGAAGAGTGAATCAGGAGATGGTCCCAGGGTGGAGAGAAGTATCCCTATTAGGTTAGTATTTGTGGAGAAGAACAAATTGGGCCACACAGTGCCCTCCTTTACTTCAAGCTAGTTGGCTCTGGGCACTTGTGTTTGTGCCTCTGTCTTGCCATGCTTTATTCACACACACACACACACACACACACACACACACACACACACATACACACACACACACACACACACACACACACACACACAGAGAGAGAGAGAGAGAGAGAGAGAGAGAGAGAGAGAGAGAGAGAGAGAATAAATATAAATTTGGGTACAGTAAACGTGTGTATTTGATGTGTGTCTCAAGTGTTTTCCTGAACCTCTCATATCTGTGTGGCCTCCCAGATCTGTGGTTGTGAATGGGATACCAAGTCTTCTGTAAGGTCAAGAATGGCCAGTGATCCTAACATGCCTGGACCTCTGGAGGGTGGGGGCTGGACAGCAACTGCTAGGCCTTTTCTCTTGGGCCCTCCCCACTGGGCTTGGTCCACCTTCTACTCTGGCAGCTCAGCCAAGTTAAAAATAGCCCCTGGGCCTCTGGAAGCGGAAGGGGTAGAGGCTGCCGAGATCAGACCAAGGGGGAGGAGGTAGGAGGCAACCTCTAGTGGGTGAAGTGAAGCAGTTCCCTTGTCTCAAGCTAGTGCTCCCAGGCCAGTTGCCCACATTCGTGAGGTGGGCTTCACATCTGCTGGCCCATCCACACAGTTAAGATCCTTCCAATTTAGGCAGGAGTGTGGGACGCTGTTCATGAGGCCTTGCCCAGCAAGGCAGAGACATCATTGGTGGTCAGCCTAGTTAGCCAGGCCCTGTTCCAAGCCACAACTCCTCCTAACACCCTTTTGCTCCCTGTGTTTGTTCAGTCTCTGAGGGCCCTGTGACTTCCCTGAAGGGAGAAAGGTAGCTTCAAGGGCTGACCCAGTCAGGATGCAGGACAAGCAGTTCTCAGGGACACATTCCTCCCTCTGGAAGGGTCTGTGAAGGACTTTTAGTATATGTGCTGCTGAAGCAAGCACATGTGAAGGACCTTTTTGACCATGCTCCCATCTCCCTGTGTGTAACATATATATCATATGTCTACAGGAAAGCGCACATATTCCAGGGATATAGCTTGATAAATGTTCATAAGCTGAAGACATCTTGTTTAGCACACGTAACAGGATAGTGCTATTCTGTGTTTTTGTCCCTGCCATGGATGTGGTCTGGTAAACCTATGCATACATTGACTGTGGGACACATCTCTTCACTTGCATAGACCACAAGTCCCTCTGGGCATCTGATGGGGCTGCTGTGATCTCTCCCCTGATGATGCTGGCATTGGCAGAGATTTCAGGGACCATGTGCCCTTACCCCCCAGGCTTTTAATCTCCAAAGTGTGGCCTGGTTTGTCTTCATGGTCTAGAGTCTCCCAAGGAGAAGATGTCTATCCTTCAGGAGGAATGGCAGATTGTATGTCCCTCTTACTGGGCTAGGCACACCCAAAGAGGCGCCTGTTCTGGAATACACACCCAGCCTTCCTTCCTCAGGAAAACCTGTGGTCTGATAAGGCCTCCAGCCTCCACCCCGGCACCAGGACCCCCAGGAGAGGAGGAAATGGAGCCTGCCACCTGGGGCTGGGGTCAGAGAGCTTGGCTCTTGGTGTTCCACCCTACTAGAAGGGCATAGTACTTCCCATGGCTCCGGGAAAAGAGAACTCTGACCACCTATATCATGTGGGTTTGGGGCTGAGAAGCAGAAGGGGTACCAAATAAGGTAGAATGGCTGCTTGCATGTGGTACTTAACCAAAGGCAGGGCCTCTACTCTCCCGTAAGGCCGTGACAGAGGCTCCAGTCCTTTCCAGCCTCCAACACGGGGTTTCCTTGGACATGAGTCCATCCTGAGTTGGACTTGAGGATGGCAAAATGCCCAGGGGAGAAAACCCTCAGATCTTGCTCTCTACTATATATCTACAGATCTCAGGACCAGGTAAGTCTGGGTTTACAATACAGCATCCACCAAAGGTCCCCAGCCACGGGCCTCCCAGTCTCCCAGTAGTAACCTGGATGACTTTTGAGTTCAATTTTGTTTGTTTGTGTGTTTGAAGCAAGGGTTCCTCTGTGTAACCCTGGCTGTCCTGGAACTCATTCTGTAGATCAGGCTAGTCTAGAACTCAGAGATCCACTTGCCTCTGCCTCCCGAGTGCTGGGATTAAAGGCATGTGCTACCACATCTGGCTTAAACTCAAATCTCAAGAGGAAGAAGTCTGTCAGCTAAGACTGGAAACATCCTACAAAATCTTAGCCTATTCTCAACATCTCTTCCCCAGTTTTCTTAGCTCTTAGCCACCTGCACTGTATGGTTTCAACTCTCCTATGATAATGATGCTAAAAGATAAGATTTGCAGATAGTTCTTCAGGTATAGATCATAACTGCCTAGCACCATGGTGGGTGACTCCAGCTTTGTAAGGATGGCTACCGAACATCGGGGACCTTAGGAGCCAGGAGGGAAAGTGAGCAAGGTACCAAGCTGGGAAGGACTTAATATTGGTGGCTAGGATCCAGGTTTAGGGAATTTGCAGGGACAACTGAGAGTTACCAAGGGGCAGGAGCAAGAAAAGCCTTAGGGGGTTGAGGGGATTGTAGGGGTAGGGACCCTGGATTGTGTATGGGTTGGAGTCAGGGCTGGCAGGTGGAGCAATTGGAGAAGGGGTACAGTTGGTCTGGTAAACAGAGAATGAGCTGAAAACCTCTTGTGTTCAAAGTTCGGTGCCCAGCTGGGATTCATGTTCCTTACAGTGCAGAAGACTGGTAGTGAGCCCATCTGAGCATGCCTGGGGAGGTGGTGTTCTACCCAAGAACACTGAAGGAAGGAATAGCTTTTCACCTTCATTTCAGGTATTTTCTGCTTCCTTCAGATCCTAGATTCTGAGCTGTGGGAACCTCCTGGGTTACTGAAGCTTCAGCCTAGGACTCTGCAGCAGAGGGAAAGAGACAAAATGGAGGTCATCCTGATAGGGCTTTTTGTTAACTTATTTTTGTTTATATGTATACATGTGTGTATATGTGTCTACCACCACATGTGTTCAGGTATCCAAGGAGGCCAGAAGAAGGGATGGGATCTCCTGGAGCTGGAGTTACAGATGTGAACCAGCTAATACTGTGTGCTGGGAACTGAACTCTGGTTTTCTGTAAAAGAAGGACTTGTTCTAAACTATTAGGTCATCTCTCTAGCCACAAATAAAAAATATATTTTTAAAACAGGACCTCCCATTGCTTCTCGGCCTTTTGGCTAAGATCAGGTGTAAAACAGGACCTCCCTCTGTAGCTCTGTTTGTTCTGAACCTTTCTACATCGACCCGTCTGACTTAGCTGAACTCACAGAGATCCTACTTTCTCCACCTCTGCCTCACGAATGCTGGGATTAAAGATGTGTACCACTATGCCCAGACATTTTGATAGATAACACTCCTGAAGGGCATTACCTACTGTGAGACAATGCTTCAAGTCATGCTCCAGTTCAGACCAGGGCCCTACTATTCCATCCTGTGGGGCAGGATGTAAAAACTCAATAGGGTCGAAAATGAACCAAAGACAGTGCACTACCCTATCCCCTGAGTAACCACCTCTGAAAACATTGGTTGGGAAGAGGAAGAAGGATCCACAGGTTACCTAACTGCCACTGGCTTCCTCTGACCCCAAGTCTCAGCCTCCCAGGGAGTTCAGTGATCATAGAAGTGGATTGTTTCCTCTTAAACTTGTTCCTTCTGACCTTGCAGCCCTGTTTTTTTAATCCTTGAAGCCTTGCCTGCAGCACCTGCTATGTGTCTATATCTGCACCTCCTTGGCTTCCAGTTCCAAGTACAGTCAGCTGTCACTTAGTGCCTTGTGGAAAGATAAGTACTTCCTCAAGTTTCCCCTTTATCTCTTACCCCTGCTCAACCTAAGGCCACATCATTCCTAAACATTCCTCTGACTAGCATGATTTAGGTCATGTCTTTCTCTTGTTAAAAAAAAAACTCAAAGTATTCTAAGAAACCCCATCTTGGCTATAGCTGCAACCTAGTTCATCCTACACGGTCCTAGTGGGCCATGGAACTTCATCACAACTGTCAAATGCTCACTTGTGTCTCAATCCACTGAGGAAACTCCTTGCTTGGCTTGAGCTGAGTATTCCCAATCCTTATCCATCTATACAACCAGGCCTAAATAGAAAGTGCTCACAGTCCTCAAATCTCTGCAGAGATGTATATTACACTGTTCTGAGGCTAAGCTCATGGTTTTGTCTGCTTCTTAGAATGGAGCCCCTTAAGGCAGGATCATTTGAATGAGCAAGATCCAGATTGGAGTTGGTATTGAGTACACAGAGACAGGTAAGGGCACCTGTGCGCATATAGCCTGTCAGGATCTGTGAACAATCGCCTAGGAGACTGGAAGTTGGAGGAGCAGCTTGGGCTACACAGTGAGTTCTAAGTCAGACTTGGTTACAAGTGAGACCCTGTCACAAACCAAACCAAACAGACACACGAACAAACTAATTAACCACATAGGCCTATACAGTAAGATCCTATATCAGAAAAAGGAGAGTAGAAGGAGAGACCAACAAAGAAACAAAAAAAGTAAAGGTAAGGAAAGGTATAGGTAAAGGCCCATAACACTTGCTGGAGATGGCAGGGCAGATCTATATTGACCCAGACCATTGTCCTAGGAAAAGACACATTGTGTATATTCAATGTCAATATAAATAAAATAGCTGAGGTGTTACCTTGCTTTTTATTTTTTTAAATTTCTCCTCCTCCTCCTCCTTCTTCTCTTCTTCTTCTTCTTCTTCTTCTTCTTCTTCTTCTTCTTCTTCTTCTTCTTCTCTCTCTCTCTCTCTCTCTCTCTCTCTCTCTGTCTCTCTCTCTCTCTCTCTCTCTCTCTCTCTCTTTTTAAATTTTTGAGACAAGGTATCACTGTGTGGCCCTGCATGGCCTGTCCTGGAACTCACAGAGATCTGCCTGTCTTTGTCCCGAGTGTTAAGATTAATGTTGTACACCATTTTCTTCCTTCCTTCCTTTCTTCCTTCCTTCCTTCCTTCCTTTCTTTCTTTCTTTCTTTCTTTCTTTCTTTCTTTCTTTCTTTCTTTCTTTCTTTCTTTCTTTCTGTTTTTTGATTTTTGTTTTTTGGAGACAGGGTTTCTCTGTATAGCCCTGGCTGTCCTGGAACTCACTCTGTAGACCAAGCTGGTCTCAAACTCAGAAATCTGCCTGCCTCTGCCTCCCAAGTGTTGGGATTAAAGGCGTGCACCATCACCGCTTGGCTGAAAAGATTTATTTATTTATTTATTTATTTATTTATTTATTTAATATGAGTGCACTGTAGCTGTCTTTAGACACACCAGAAGAGGGCATCAGATGCCCATTATAGATGGTTGTGAGCAACCAAGTTGTTGCTGGGAAGTGAATTCAGGACCTCTGGAAGAGCAGTCAGTGCTCTTAACCACTGAGCCATCTCTCCAGCCTGTATACCATTTTCTTTGTGTTTTTCTTAAAATTTAACAAAGTATTTTTATGATTGGCTGTGTGGTATGTGTATGTGTGGCTTGTCCAGTGCACAAAGCATTAGTTTGGTCCACAGTGCCTTCTCTATGTATATATGCATGTGTAGGTGGACTCTGGCCACTTGGTGGGTTCTTTTCTCTTCCACCCTTCTCCACCATTTTTTCCACCCTTTCAACACCCCTAGCACTAGATAGGAGAGGGAAAAAAGGATAAGAGGGGAAACATGATGATGTTATTGTTAGACTACTTCCTGCTGATAGGGAACTGTTGAGTTCCTTGGGGCAAGTTTAATCTTTGCTGTCAATGTTTCTTTGCTCAAATCTATGTAACAAAATTGCAACCAACAGCTACCAACAGAGACCAACCAACAACCCACACTGCCTCTCAGGGGCCTAGCATTTATATATTCTCTCAATTCTGGGAGTTCCCAGAATTCCAAATGTCACACAATTGCAGAAGCTATCTGCAGCTCACAAAATCACGCTCCTGCTAGAGCATGAGGCAAATCATAGTCAGATGCTCTGGACAGTCTGAGGCAGCCCCATATCTCACACCTGAGATTAAGGTGAAACTATATTCCCATAATATTTCTGTGTTTTTCTTTTCTTTCTTTTTTTTCTAAAGATGTATTTATTTTATATATGTGAATACACTGTAGCTGTCTTCAGACATACCAGAAGAGGGCATTGAATCCCATTACAGATGGTTGCAACCCACCGTTCTGTTGCTGGGAATTGAACTCAGGACCTCTGGAAGAGCAGGCAGTGCTCTTAACACCTGAGCCATCTCTCCAGCCCCTGTGTTTTTCAAAGAAACAAAATTTCTCACTACTACGTGCATATCTACATACATAATTTGTATGTAGACAGATACTTGTGACTGAGTTTTTTTTTTAAACAAAGTTTCATAGCATTTACTGTCACATGATAACAACATAGAGACTGTTGTGAAAGCCAAGAGCTCCTTAGTAGCTGTCTCCCTTCTGTTTTATTTTACTTTCTGTCTCTTGCTGGGATCTGGGCTTCTAATCAGGCCAAGACAGGCTAGACCACTAGCCAACTAACTTCAGGAGTTTGTCTTTCTCTGTCTAGAACTAGGATTGCAGACACACAGGTGCCACTATTCCTCAGCTGTTTATACAGGTGCTGAGGATTGAACTCAGATCTTTGTACTAGCATAGCAAGCACTTTATCAACTGAACGATCTCCCCAGCCCCAAATGGGAGCACCATCAAGGCTGTGCCCATGTAGATAGAGGCCAGCATGGAAAGTGGCAGGCTCTAATTCAACAGTGTTCAGGTAAATCTTGTGTGTAGCCTAAGAGCAGAGAGTGCGCCACACAACAGCATTCAAAAATACAAGATCAGTATCCCTGAATGTAGTTTGTACCCATGAGAGTGTTCTGGGGATGCCTTGAGTATTGAACATTCTGAAGTACTTTTTTTGGGGGATGGGGAGGGTTCAAGATAGGGTTTTTCTGTGTAGCCCTGGCTGTCCTGTAGACCAGGCTGGCCTCGAATTCAGAAATCCACCTGTCTCTGCCTCCCAAGTGCTGGGATTAAAGGCATGTGCCACCACTACCGCCTTGAAGTATTAATTCTTAAAACTGGAAATGAAGACCTGGGCTGAGATATACTGTGGGCGGCCACTCAGAGCTCAAACCTAGAACTCATGGGAGCTGTTTTGTTTTGTTAATGGTTGCTTTTGCGTCTCTTCCCCATTTCAGAAAAAAAGTGAACTTTTATTTTGTAATAACTTTACATTTCAGAAAAGTTGCATGTTGTGCACCACAGAGAATTCCTTGTGTGACCTCTCAAGGCTCCAAGTTTCTCTAAGGTCATCTGGCATTTCCACATGCCTTTGGGAGGACCAGAAAGCCCTGATTGGCACATCTCTCCACTGAATTGAGACTTTCTTTGGACCTTCCTACCCAGTCCCCAATGTCATCTTCTACTCCTCAGTCCCCTCCATGGCACCAGCATGCTTAGAGACTTCATGGCTCATGTTTGTGTAGGCTGAGACAACTTCTCAGGCTTTCTTTGTTTCCCGTGAGCTTCAGTTTTAAGGCTCACTAACCAGGTGTTGAGCAGACAGTACTACACATAGGATCTATGGAGTTGACTTTCTTTCTTTCTTTCTTTCTTTCTTTCTTTCTTTCTTTTTTTTTTTTTTTTTGGCTTTTTGGATTTGGTTTTTTCAAGACAGGGTTTCTCTGTATAGCCCTGGCTGTCCTGGAACTCACTCTGTAGACCAGGCTGGCCTCGAACTCAGAAATCCACCTGCCTCTGCCTCCCAGAGTGCTGGGATTACAGGCGTGCGCCACCACTGCCTGGCTTGGAGTTGACTTTCTAATAACTAAGGCAATAAGTTTTAGGAAAGAATCTCAAGGACATGATGTGCCCTCTGTCACATCACCTTAGAGGGACCTGACATCTACAGAATTACTAATATGGAGTAGTACCTACTAAGAATCTCCTCAAAACTTTTATCTTCCCCCTTCCTGGTTCCTTTTTGTTTATGGTTTCATTTTTAAATTATATGTATCTGAGTTTGGGTTTATACATGTGAATTCAGGTACCTACAGAAGCTAGAAGTGAGTGTCTGAGTCCCTGGAGCTGGAGTTATAGTTATGAGCCACCCATCTTAGGTGCTGGGAACTAAATTTGGGTCCTCTGCAGGATCAGTACATACATTTAACTGCTGAGCCATCTCCCCAGGCTCCTTCTGGTTCTTCTGGGGGAACTCCAGAAGGTCTTTCCTGGTGGGAAGAAGGGGCTACATCTCAAAAAGCAGGACAGTGCCCCATTCCACAGGTCTCTGTGGGCCACAGTCACTGTTCGTTTTCTGTTCCAGGCCCTAGCTCAGAAGGAAGGGCCAGGTGAATCTAGGAAAGTAACTCATTACATGGGGAGATGCTGGACACATAGTAGGTACTCAGAGAGAATGCTGCCTTTTCCTTCCTTCTAGCACTAGTCTGACACAGCAGTTTTTCTTCCCCTAGCATGTCTCAGGCAGGTAGGCTTGGGAACTCCTAGATGGAGTTCCCAAGTAAAGCCAAGTAGAGCCAGGTGTCCCTTTTCACCTGTGGTGCTATCTGCAGAGCTATCACCAGCCTGTGCAATGTGAGCTCTGAAGGTTGCTGCCTCTGGGGATCAGTGGCTTTAAAGCCCCTATTGCCTGTTCTGAGCTACTGAGATGGAATTACAACCCTAGACTACACCAGTGAGGGCAACAATGTATCCCACCCCAAAGCCTGATGAAGACCCCAGGTACCTCTGTGTGCCTTGGGATAGCCAAGGCTGTAACCTGTCAAGTTCAGGGAAAGACTGACTACTAGGGCTTCTGAGTGTGGTTAGGTAAGGTCAATATCCCTTTATAGAAGTGAAATGTAACAGACTACTGGGTAAAAGTAGAGAAGGTGCTTGGGAAGACAGAAGGAGAAAGAAGACCATAGCAGGGACCTAGAGAAATGGCAAGTTGTATGGAAAAATCTACCTTAAGAAACAGTACAATATAATACAGGTGTGCCCAGCTGAGATCGAGGAACAGGATTTTGCTTAAACTGTGGGCACCTGAGGGTAGGATGGGAGCAGGTGAATTCTTAATTTCTGCCAGAACCTTTTCAGAGCTGGTGGTTAAGAAAAGCTGCTTGAGAAACTTTCAGAGGAAAGGACTGTGATAGCCTCCACACCACAGCCTAGTGAAGTTTGCCTTCACCCAAAGTACCTAGTTGTTTCTGACTAGGCACTGTGGCTGCTTTCTGCTCAGTGCTAGTTCTAGTCAAAGGTCTGGCTGACCTACCCTCTGCTTCAGCTCTGTTCTTTCCCTTTCTCTTCTCCTTAGTCCACTGAGGCCTGGCCCTCAACCGATTCTGTTGGTCTTGAACTCAGTACCTCTCTTTCCCCCAGCCCATGCTTAACCAGGCACACAGTAGGTGTGGCTTCACTCCTTCCAATATTGTTGGAGATGCAAGGAACTCTGGAATGCTAAGCCCTGGCCCTGTAGCTGGTAGGTGGGAGGCAAGGCTTAGAGAGCAAGGGGCTGCCAGTTGGCTATAGCACTTTGGAAGAATGGTTAGGGGTGAGGGGAGCACTTGGAATAGAGAAGGGGCGACAGTTGGCAATAGCAGCTGGAGTGGCAGTTGGGGCTTGGCAGGGACACAAGAGTGGAGGACAGTTGGGGTGGGGCAGTCAGGGTTGGCTTGTAGCCCCTGGCCCTGGAGCAGCTCTGGAGGATAGAGGCCTGGATAGGAGGGCAGTTCCAGATGGCTCTAGACCTGGCCAAGCTATGCCCAGGAAGCCCCTCCTATAGCCATAGATTGGTCTTTGCTGCAGACTTAGGCAGGCTTCAGCTCTGCCGTGGGATCAGAATGATATGTGATGGGAGGTTCCCTGAGTATCCCCAATACTGCCTACAGCAGTAGCCTTTCTTCCCTCCTGCTCCAGGCTTCTCTAGATAGGGACTTCCAGCAGAGTCCTGGAGAGGGCTGGGACAGGTTCTGGGTGGTTTCTGGGAGAAGGCAGGACTCCCAGGGCTGTTGCCATGGGGACGACTGAGCAACACCACTGGCTGGAGGATAAACAGACAGCCTCTCTGACCAGTGACTGAGACAAAGACAGCCACAGAAAACCCAGCTAGGGGTGGAGGAGAAAATGCTGCCTTAGGAGAAGGTGCCTAGCAATGACAGGGTAGGTGGGTGTCCCCTCTACTAGATATGTAAAGATATTTGCTGTTCTGGAATTTTCTTTTCCAAAGCTCCTCCCAAGCTATTTCTTACAAAGTAGACCCTGAGGCTAAATGCAAGTAAATCCCTGATTTCTCTATTGTTTTACAGTAATTAGCCTGAGGTTGGACCCCTTCCTACTCCTTTACCCCTTGCAAGCCATGGAGTATGTTGGTGGAGGGCAGGTTGCCAGGAAAGTGAGTGGCATGGGGGTCCCTAAGGTTTACAGAGGATGGTGGGCTTGGCCAGCCACATGGCACTCTTAGTGACTATCATGGTTGTGTTCCAGGTATCTAGGGTAGAAGGGGGCTCATTCTGAGGGTCCTTCTAATCAGAAAGCACATTCAGAGCCTGATCAGATTCTGCACTCTTTTTTCTGGCTGCCAGAATCTCTGGCCTGTTGATTCCCTTAGGGTCTCCTGACATGCTCATACAGGTAGCTGGGGGTGACTTTGTTGTTGTTACTATTTTTTCAAGATAGGATTTTACTGAATGACCCTGGCTGGTCTGGATCTTGTTTCGTAAACCAGGTTGCCCTTAAATTCAGAGAGATCCACCTGCTTCTGCTTCCCAGGTACCGGTTTTTAAAATGTATGCCATCACACCTGGCTTGACTTTCTTTAGAAAAATTGAAAAAAAAAGAAAAAGAAAAACTGTGTATGTGTGTGCATATGTACAGCTGGCTGCTTACTGAGGCTAGATGAGGGTGTTAGATCCTCTGGAGCTGGAATTACAGGTAGTTGTGAGCTACCCATCACGGATGTTGAGTGAAAACCAAACCTAGGTCCTCTGCAAGAGCAGCAAGCGAACAATCTTTTGTTGTTGTTGTTTCTTTTTCTTTTTCTTTCTTTTTTTTTTTTTTTTTTTTTTTTGAGATAGGGTTTTCTTTGCATAGCCTTGGCTGTCCTGGAACTAGCTCTGTAGACCAGGCTGGTCTTGAACTCATGGAGATCTGCCTTCCTTTGCCTCCTGAGTGCTGGGATTAAAGGTGTGAACACTCTTATAAAACA